>NW_027040515.1:1200000-1537500 GCF_037179485.1 Ochlerotatus camptorhynchus | reverse complement strand
AACAACTCAGATTTTGTATTTTTGAGCTTCTAAAGTGCACCCCACACGATAGAAGTTTCGTCAATATTTCCATCAATACAGGATCGCTTCTCACTAACATTGTTGTATTCGATGAGATACTTCGAGTCAAATCACAACCACCTTGACAGAAGTTGCCGAGGAACAGGCCCCAAATGAGGGGAAATATTGAAACATGACAAACCCCAAACTTATCAATTTATTGACAATAATATTGAATATGTGATTACAGAAATATTGTCAATATCGATGTATTGACATTAGTATAGAAGGTATTATTTTCAATTATTGTCCGTGTAGGGTCCATCTTTCAATATGTTCATCAATATTTTCGTCGTCAATAGTAGCATCAATTTGATTGTGAATAATTTTGAGTATTGGCAATATGTTTTCCCGTGTGGCTTAAGGTTTAAAGTGAACCCTACACGATTGCTTTTATTGACAATAATCGTATTGTCAATACATGCTATATTGACGTCAATATATCGAGATTGACAATATTTCTGAATTCACATCATCAATATTATTGTCAATAATTCCCCTTCGCGTCAATATATTGATGCGTGTGGGGTTTGCTTAAGATAACTGACTGTTTTTCAAGAAAACTACAAACTTTAACAAAACATGCAACTTTTCAAAAGATCCAAACAACAATCCCAATCCGATGATTGATGAAGCCAAGCTTCAACTCTTTTCCTTTAATGATCAGAACAAATCTCACGAAACGACATCCAAACGAGCTTCGGATCACTTCGTTCCGCTTCGACCCTTTACTGGTTTGTTGCAAGAGGGGAAACTCTTCGTCTGACCTCGCCTTGCATGCAAGTTCCCGAGCTGCTCTGATGATCTCGGTGGTAACTTGGATGAGATTGCCAACCACCGAAAGAGTAAAGCGAAGAGAAACAACAGAGCGAAGAAAACAAATGAGCGGCAATCTAATCTGATTATAATCAAATATTCTCGGTTTGACCACCCGTAACACATCGATAATAATTGCATCTCCGCTCCGTTGCGCTGTCCGGACGGTGTATGCTCCTGAGTGAGTATGGGACCTCCTCTGAACATGATGATGATGCTGCATTATAACGAGTGCACGGTGGTGGTAATAAAATAAACGAACGACAATGGCCGTTTGAGTTCGAGAGGAGTGTATGATGGTGGGTCCATCCAAGGGCGGAGGGATATTAAGGGACCTTACTCTCGCCTCGCCCGCGATCATTGTTGGGCTTTGATTGACGTTGGCGCGGCCTTTGAAAGTCAGCTCGGTAAGAGTGGTATGCACCAGGATTTTATTGAATGACAGTTTATCGTATGAAGGATGTACTGAAATGTCTTTAGCATATCGCCGAAAACTGGTGCCTACCATCCTACGATGTCTTCATCTCGGAGTCTCTCCATGCATGCAGCTGATGTGTGTCCAATTTCATTACGATTTTATTTTATTCATCGCGTTACACGTACGTGACGTGATCGTTTCTTTCCGATGCCCAACTGGACAGCCAAACAAAAAGGCCGAAACCAATCAAGCTCACCGAATAAATAAAAGCAATATACAGTTGAAAAAAATCATGACCACCATCGGCGTTGTCCAATTCCCCTGATTCCGAGGGTGCACCGAAGGCGGAGCGCAACAGATCGAGCGACGAAATAAGAGTTTTTCTCTTTTATCACGTTTTTATTTGTAACACGATCAACACCCAAGAAACGAATCCCACCCGTATGTGGCTGACTGCGGCTTTTAATGACTTAACCCGTGGTCGGTGAATAGCTATCGGTTGGCTTGGCAGTAGAGAGGTTCAACACCCCTGTACCACCTCGACCGACGATGACCTGACACGTCGAGGAGACCACACGGACACCGCGTTACCATGGTTTCGACTTTTGAATTATTGCATCACAGTGGTCGTGGCCGTCTGTCGCAGTGGTCCATGATCCAAGTAAGCTTTCCGTTTTTCTTCGAAGGATTTGTTGTTTGCTTGATGGTTTTTGTTTGTTTTATATTCCTCTCTAGGTGCACCCAGCTATACCAGGGTCTCCTTTGGAACGAACGGCCGGCAAGTGTGGAACAAATTGGTTAGTTTCGAATTAGTTTGAATACGACATGCTCACGTTCACCGTGTTCTGGTTCCTGTGTGGGGGCTTATGATCACATGACTAATTTTATGCTTCACAACAGGTGCAACAACTGACCGATCCCTCAAAGAAGGAATGTAAGTCCAGATGTGGCTGAATCAACTTTAGTTTTTCTATTTTTCTATGCCACCAAGATTATGCAATCGTTAAAATATCATATAGAAGTCGTTTCAATCTACGGCTTTTAACAGGAACTCAATGTTGACAGTGGAACCGTTCTCATCAACAACATTAGCATAGCGTGCTAAAAATGTGTCAGACTAGTGAGCCTCATTTGCATACAGGGGAATTCCAACCGAATCTTCTGCAGAAATCCCGCGTGCAAAATTATTTCAAAACAAGCCATAAACCAAATGCCAAGGAACGACCTCTCCAAGCATGGTGGGAACATTTGGCCAAAATTAGAATATCGTAAAATTCTCAACGATCGCTCACGCTAAAGAGCTAAAACGAAAACTCATCCTAGCTCAACTAGTTTCCACTGGAAACACCTGTGACCGAATCAAGCGCCGCGTCGCGTCGTCGCTCGTTAAGTTACTGATGCGAAATCTCAGCTGGCGGCGCGACGGTTGGAGGCCATTAAACCTGACGCTGACGGCTGAATTGAGCTTTCCTTGTCGCCAAAATATGGAAATTAATCAGGTCTGCTGCCGTAGCGACCGCCATGCCATGCCTACTAGATTGGAATGCTGACGCTTACTGCTGGGGCGTGCGCGCACACAAATACACAAACTGTCTGATAAATCAATGACTTTAGTAGACATTAGGTAGGATCATTGGGAAGGGTATGTCTACGTCGTCTTCTCTAATGTCCACAAACCTGGTTGCTTACTACTGGCTAATTAAGTCACAACGGGACGCCTGCTACGATGGTGAGTGGAACGATGGTTTTTGATTGTCAATTTTCGAAGAAATTAATGACAGACCATCAACCTGAGGTGCGAACCATTGATCACAGCTGTACGGATTTGCGTACAAAGCTACAAGCGCTACTAGTTGATTGTTAAAAAAATGCCTATAATGTTTTTGTTTTTCGGCAAAACGTGAAACAGGAAATCCTCGCTCAGCAGATATCGAATTACACACTCGATTTGATAGCTATTAATTCGCTGCTTGCAAACTACCCTGGGATCTTATCGACCCCAACCATCTACAGCCACCAACCGGACGGCGCAAACCTTGAAAAGTCTCGAAATAAATACAAACCCATAAACAAATTATCAAATTTGCCAACAACTCCAAATGCTCCTAATGGCCGTAAAACATTTCAGCGCATGACCCCTGGCGGGGTCGTGCCGCAATCGCCGTTTCGCCAAAACATCGACAAAGACTGCTGATGACAATCTTGATAATGGCGCGCTCGGTGGCAGCAGCGGCGAGTTGATCAATTTTACAGCTGATTTGATGTGCTCGATAAATCGCGCCGTGCGCCATGTTGCCAGCCGCTCTTATAAGACCAGGTCGTTGAAAGAGGTTAGTTTATATGGAAAAATTGGACCACCATCTCAGTAGTCAAGTCGGTGGCTGGCGACGAATGATTGCAGCATTAGGGCAAAGCTTGAGCAGTAACACGAGGTGCCAAATTGATCGAACACCACCATACTAATCTACTGTCGGGGCAGGCTATGCCACCAGTTGACAGGGTCTGCTTGAAACTGGAGACCCTTGAGATAGGATCACGACGACGCCGTGCCGGAGGCTAGTGTGCGAAATGCAAATTAAGTCGATCTACTTAGGAGAGGAGAGATTTGGAGTCATTCGTATTGCGGTGTTATGTGATGATAATGGAACAAAAACTGGGGAAGACGGGGTAAAATGGCCACTCTAAACTTAAGTTCAATTCAACCATAGTTGAACAAAATTTTAGCAATACATTTAGTCGATCTTAAGAGTATTATACATAACTCCATTGATTTTCAGGAAATTTCATTTTCATTTGATGATCATTTTTAATTGAACTGTCTAAATAGGGGCTATTTATAAACTACGTAGACCGATTCTGAGAGGTTTTATAACACCCGCCACCCGCCCCCCCCCGGGTAGGTAGTCGTCCCTACATTTTTCAGCAATTTTTCATGGACCGTAGACACTTCCCCAACCCTCCCTTTAAAGTGTTTACGTAGTTCATGAACAGCCCCTTAATGCATGAATAAATTCATGCGGGGTGAGAGTGATCATTTTTCTAGAACAATGTTTTTTGGTTCCATTTGGGGTTCCAAACAACAATGCAAAATTTGGGGACGATTCGTTGTAATAATTTAAACAACATCTCCTCGCTAACAAGTGGATATTAAATATTTACACTACAACAATTTTCGATTTAAAACTACTTATAGAGCATCCAGACAGGTGAGTCATACTCTGAACCTTGACAGCCCAACCAAAGATCTTATCAGGCTCCGTAACACCATTCGTAGGCAGTTCCAGCGTTCTGGGCTGCCCCACTTGAAGACCAATGTAAATAAGCTAACCAAAGTTATCCAGGCCAGGATGGTGGAACTCAGAAATAACGATTTTACCAACAAGATTCGCTCTCTCCCAGATTGTGCAAAACCATTTTAGAAGATGATCAAAATTTTGAAAAATAAGTCGAGACCGATCCCTCCGCTTTCCTTTGTTGACCAGAACTTAGACCCATCCCTACTCATAACCCCAGTTGAAAAGGCCAATGCTCTTGGCCAACATTTTGTGATTTCACATAATCTTGGTCAAACCATGGTGAGCCCTCATGGGCCTGCCGTACTGGAGGCAATGACTAGAGTCGCTGACACCCCCGTAGTAGTGCATGATCATAGTAGAATTTCGGCTGATGAGGTGATAGCAGTTATTAGAAGTACTAAAAACATGAAGGCTGCGGGTATAGATGGTGTAGTCAACCTCGAGCTGAACAACTTCAGTATTGACTTCTTCAACCATCTTACCGTTATCTTCAACAAATGTTTGGAGCTTGGTACTTCCCTGCATGCTGAAAGTTAGCCAAAGTGATTCCAATACACAAGCCTGGCAAAGATGCTACTAGTGCCAAAAGCTATCGCCCCATCAGCCTCTTGTCCTCCATCTCGAAGCTATTCGAAAAATTGATACTCAGCCGTCTGCTGGTGTTTTCAAATGATAATAACATCTTTCTCAAAAAGCAATTCGGGTTTAGGAAAGGCCACTCTACCATCCACCAACGCGCACGGGTTACTAACATCATCAAGCGGAACAAGTCCGTTTCCAATGCATCGGTCATGGCATTCTTGGATGTTGAGAAGGCGTTCGACAACATCTGGCATGATGGCCCCGTGTACAAGCTGCATCGATACAATTTCCCGATCTTCCGTGTTAAGATCATCAAAAACTACTTGTCGAGCAGATAATTCCAGTTCCTCTTGAACAATTCACCTTCTGATACGTTCAACGTTGATGCAGGGGTCCCTCAGGGTAGCCTGCTTGGGCCTATCCTATTCAACATTTTCACGTCAGACGTTCCTCCCCTGCCGGGTGGTGGTATCCTGTCAACGTTCGCAGATGACACCTCCATCATCTATAAGGGTCGAGTGATCCATGCTCTGGCGAGTAAACTACAATCAGGCCTGGATGTTTTACCCGACTATTTAAGAGCTGGAAGATTTGAATCAATGCAGCTAAAACACAAACCATTCTGTTTCCACACTCGAATTCACCTCGGCTTGTTCCGCATGCTAACGTCAAGATCCATCTTGATAGCACACCCATTGAATGGTCGAGTGAAGTAGTCTACCTTGGTCTCACCCTCGACAGCAAATTGCTATTCCGATCCCATGTGTAACGTCTTGATCAGGCCGCTGTACCCTCTGATAAACAGGAAGTCCACCCTGTCCCTCAAAAACAAGCTTGCTGTCCACAAGCAAATCATTCTGCCGGCTATTGAGTATGGTATGACAATCTGGGAGAGTTGTGCTAAGTGCCACCACCTAAAGCTTCAGAGGATCCAAAACAAGATCCTCAGAATGATCCTTAACAGTCCACCGCGAACTCGTAATTCTGAGATTCACCACCTGGCCGGTCTTCAAACACTCGAGGAGCGAAAGACTTTCACGCTGGAAAGGTTCAGAGTCGCCTGTCTGCGATCAAACCACCAGATCATTCGTGATTTGGCAACCTAGTTTAAGTAGTTAGGCAGGTTCCTGTGCTCAAGTAGGTAGGTTATCATTTTTTTTTTAATTCAAACCAAAACAATCCCACAAAGGGTATCCTGTATATTAGCGCTAAACGCAATCATCATATAAGAATAACCAAATAACTAGAACAAAGATGAAGAGCCAAAGGCTAAACAATTGAATTGTTAAACCAAATGTTGAAACATAAAAACCCAGAAAATAAACGTAAATTTTACTACTACTCCGCGACAGGCATGTTTAAACGCAACACTACACTGCGTACTGCCTTTTTTACACACCACCAAGAGCATTGAGTTGAACGCTCCGTACCAGTGCTCGATAGAAAACACCAAGAGCAGCAAACAAGGCACCGGTACCGGTGCGCGTGCATAATTGTTTGCACCGGTGTATGGATGCTTCGGCAAGCACCAAAGCCGAGTGTTTCTGACTTCGGGAAACACCGCAGCCGAGTGTTTTCGATTTCGGAAAGCACGCTTGCTGCTCGCAGGAATTTTCTTTGGGCGACTTATGAAAGATTATGCTCTTACACAAGGTAGCTTTTAAAAGCGTCTAGAGCTGATAGACAAGTGGTCGAAGCACTGGTCTCATAATGCCAATGTCCATGGTTCGATTCCGGTATGACACTCTCCAGTTTTTTCTGTCAATATTATTTTCAAAAGGTAATCTATGAAATTCTCGATTAATGGCTAAAAACCATTACGTAATCTTATGAATCTTATGAGCTCAAAGGATCATCTACAAGGATTATTAAAAATACGCAAATCACCCACACTTTGCAAGAGCGTGTTTCTGTTGCCGTCCATCCACTGGTATTTCTTGCCTTTATGTTAACTAATTGAGCGATTTGAGATTGATAACTTATATCCAACAACAACACTGCCCATAATCGCATATCAGTCCCATATGGATAGGAAATCAAGCAAAGATGGGACTGATATGTGGTTATGGGTAGAACAAAACAGCTACCACCATGGCTGATACGAAGCTACAAGTAGAAGGTAGAATGCGATCCTTCATGAGCGGTTATTTTTATTTAGGGGAAAACAGCCCAAAATACACCTCGCGCAAATCGCTCGATGCAATTTTTCGTAGCATTCCCGTTTTTAATTCATAAATTTGACAAGTTACAGTGCTAGTTTAGTACTTTACCTAGCATTTCGGCAAAATTAAGACTGGAATAGCTATGAAAAATCAAAACGGGCGTTTGGCCCGGGGTGAATTTCGGGCTGTTCTACCCTACATGAATGGTGAGTAGCCATATTTCTGGTCGATTGGTGATAAAATTATTGAAATTGGACCAGGGCCAGTTGAGTTATTAATACCCCGTTCACATTACAACCTATATCACGTAATATAGGCTGTCTTGCAATGAGCACTCATAAATAGGATTTCCAGTGAAAACTAGACGTATGATTTTTTTTAATTCTTTATTTTTTTTTTAAATTACTAGATGTATGAGTGCTCAGTGCAAGACAGCGTATATCAAAAACTTTCATAATTTGTTACATGTTCCATTTTCGGTTTTCACAAAGTGTACCCCCATATAGAAATCACAGACGTAGTCCTACGTCAAAAGGGTTGTTCTCGATTGTTTTTTTCCATATAACGATGACCCACTCTAGTGGTCACCCTTAGGGGCAGAACGGCCACATAGAATATCTCGTACTCTTGACCACTGTTCTCGGCAAAGTTGTAGTTCGGGATTTGCATAACTGGTTATTATAACATTCAGAGGATTTTGTTGAGAAAGATTCACGATCAGACCGGGAATCAAACTCACCAACCCCAGCATGGCATGCTTTATAATCGCACTGCTGTATACTAAGGAGACTCGTTAAATAACCATCGGTGGGTACTGATGAGAAAAACTACTATCTTTTAATAAAAAATAAATAAATGCAAAATTCAAAAAACCAGCTGGGCCCACCACTACTGGTGGGAAACAGTTCGCATCCTTTTTCGCATACCCAAAATATAGCCAAGAAGATCAAGTTTAACAAGCCATCCACGGTGGTGCACCGGAGCAGCAATATAGCCCAAAGCAAAACAACAAAACTAGAGCCACCGGTATATGGGAAAACAGGTGAAAAAAAATCATTTCTCACGATGAGGTACTGCTTATACCTACGCATCCGACCTACCTGCATAAATATGCCAATGTTTGTGTGGGAAACAGGCGCAAAGACAAAAACCCGATGCTTTTTAAATTGCCCAAAAGCGGAACGCCGGCAAAGCGACACAGAAAGGACGCATGGGAAAATTTTCGCTCAATCACCTTGCATGCCGGTTTTGGTTTCCTTGGGAACGTCAGATGGAGTGTGTTGGTAAATAGAGTGCTGTTTTTTTTCGGTAGTGGATTGCTGCGATTGAGCGGAGTTATAACCCATTAATAATCAACATCAATGGTTGTTTACAAACTTAGTTTCCCCGTGAAAACCTAACTGATTACACGTCCATCGATGATAGCAATAAGTTCTCTGGAAGCTTATCTCTCAGCTCAGTATGTGCATCACTCTTGTACTGATCGTATTAAAAAATGAACACTCTATCATTCCTAGCAATGACCACATGGCTATGCGGCCTACTAAATATCGGTACAACCTACACTCAGGACGTGGCCAATTTCGGATTCGGAGTAGAACTAATTCTCGCCAAGCTGGAGGGATTGGAGAGTAGGTAAGCGCCTAATCGATATGATTTTGTCAACAGTTTAATGGTTTGAATTATTTCCACCTTGCCCGATTTCAGGATGATGATGCTGGAGCAACATCTGAATAGTTCATTGGAAGCTATGCTAAAATCACATTGCTCATCGCGACCAGAAAGATTCGGTTTCATCGATCCAACAGATGATGCAACTGAAGAACGCTATACTATTCCAAATTTTCCCGAAAGACCTTCCCAGCACGGCAATCGACCAGTACCGTTTGATTATACTGGTCGAGGGAGGAATAATTCCGGTTCGAATTTTTTCTATTTCCGGAATGAAAGTGTAATATTTAGACATAACAGTACACCTATGCCTATGAGACAGCGCGACCAATTCTGGCAGTCAGTGGATCAATCAAGCAAACTTAATCCTTCGAGAGTTCCCACTGATCGTTACGAAAGAGCGTTTCCCATTCCTACGTTTCCTTAATATTTAAATATACCATAATTGAAT
The DNA here is from genome assembly GCF_037179485.1 of Ochlerotatus camptorhynchus. Lineage (NCBI taxonomy): Eukaryota > Metazoa > Arthropoda > Insecta > Diptera > Culicidae > Ochlerotatus > Ochlerotatus camptorhynchus. The sequence goes on along the minus strand of NW_027040515.1, from coordinate 1,528,044 downwards.
TGAAAAAGTTCATAAATGTAGTAATTGTAAACATTTCGAAAATCAAATATACTAGATCACTGCTGTTTCGTATGCTGAAAGCCATAAGATGTTGATTTAGACGAACCGTTTTCAACTAAAATATTAGGTACCGTGGTTGTGTAGTTAAATGATTTCTTAGAACATGATAAATTGATCAAATTTGAAAAACAGCACTAATTAACTCAAAAAATCAATATTAAGGTAGTCCTAAAAGAAAATCTATTATATCTCTTTAGAGTTAAAATGTAGAAACTTGGTGTTCTCAGAAAATGTTCATAAAATTAGCTGCTCTGCAGCTTCATCGAAGACATGGACCCTTTATCTCGTAATTGCACAAAGTTAGAATTTTTATGTTTTTTTTTTTTAGTTCTTTATTAAGGAGATTTTTAGCCTATGGCTAGTTCATCTCCGTGTTTTTATATGTAATACTAGCTTAATGATTATTCAGGTGTTTATTACCGAAGATTTTTTTTTTTTTTGTAATTACTTTATTTGTACAGGCTCAATCGAATAAACTTTACAGAGCCGAGTTATCCTTTGCGTTATACATTGTTACTGTCTTAAATTTAAAGTTAAAGGAACTGGACCGAGTACTCGCGGTCGTCTCGAGGTTAGTGGAGATTTACAATTTTTTGGATGGGAAAAGGGAAGAAGGAGGTTTTAAATGTGGTTTACGATATAACTATTTAATTAATTCTAAAGCATGAAATTATTTCTATTCATCTTGAAAACAAACATTGAAAAAAAAAACCCCCCAGACGTACAAAACACAAACTAAACACAAGGTTAATCAAACTTACAATCTAAGGTTAATATCCTTAAAGTAAACATATATGAGTTTCATAAACTCCAGATCGCGTCTAGCCAAAATATCCCGAACTGGAACATTAGGTTGTCTACCTCGAGCCCGAAGGGAATCATAAAAATGTGATCTGACTCCACGATACTCCGCACAAGACCAAAGGATGTGATCAGCGTCCTGGTAACCTTGTCCACATTCACAGAGATTGCTGTCTCCCAACCCCACACGGAACAAGTGAGCGTTTAGACAATAGTGATTGGACATGAGACGAGACATCACGCGTATGAAGTCTCGACTCAAGTCCAACCCTTTGAACCATGCAAACTTTGACACCTTAGGGATAATTGAATGTAGCCATCGTCCCAAGCTCCCTTCACTCCATTGATGTTGCCAGCTAACGAGCGACTGCTGACGATAAATAGAGAAAAATTCACTATAGGCGATCTGTCGATCATAAATGTCGCCTTCCATAGCGCCCACCTTCGCAAGTGAATCCGCCTTCTCATTGCCCAAAATTGAGCAATGCGAAGGGACCCACGCGAAGGTGATGATGAAAGAGCGCACGGATAAAGCACTAAGCAGTTCTCGTATTTTCAAGAGAAAATACGAGAAGTGCTTTACCGGCCTAATGGAACGGATAGCCTCGACAGAACTGAGACTATCCGTAAAAATAAAATAGTGGTCTGGAAGAAGTGAAGCAATAGTTTCCAAAGTGTAGTGAATTGCTGCCAGTTCAGCCACATACACAGAACAAGGAGCTTCAAGTTTTCGAGAGGCGCTATGAAATTCATTAAATACACCAAAACCAGCGGACTCCTCTATTAGAGATCCATCTGTGAAAAACGTTCTTGCAGAATCAACATGGCCAAACTTTGCAGCGTATAATGACGGAGCAATCATAGGACGATGATGCTCTGGAATTCCACGGATTTCCTGCGTCATAGATAAATCAAAATTAACTGAATTGCCGAAATCGGAGAATATTACACGATTGGGAATATTTCTTGAAGGGCTGACATCCTGTGTTAAATATAGGTAGTACAAAGTCATAAAACATGTTTGAGGATTTAGCTCCAGAAGCTTCTCAAAATTTTCGATCACCAGTGGGTTCATAACTTCGCAACGGGTGAGGAGCCTCAGAGATAACTCTGAAAAACGGACGGATAGTGGCAACATGCCCGCCAGCACTTCGAGACTCATAGTATGAGTCGAGTGCATGCATCCTAACGCGATACGAAGACAACGATACTGGATCCGTTCCAGCTTGATGATGTGCGTTTTAGCTGCCGACTGGAAGCAAAAACTACCGTACTCTAAAACCGATAAAATCGTTGTCCGGTACAACGTCAGAAGATCTTGTGGATGGGCTCCCCACCACGTTCCGGTAATTGATCGAAGGAAATTGATCCTTAGTTGGCATTTTCGTCTCAGATACTCAATGTGGGATCTCCAGGTGCATTTGGAATCGAACCAGACCCCAAGATATTTAAAGGACATGGAATGAGTGATCGGTTTACCCAAAAGTTGAAGCTTCGGTTGTGCTGGGCTATGCTTCCTAGAAAAAACGACCAACTCAGTTTTCTCCGTGGAGAATTCGATACCTAGCTGGATAGCCCAAGTAGACAAATTGTCCAAGGTATCCTGTAAGGATCCTTGCAGGTCAACCTCTTTTGGCCCTGTGATAGACACTACGCCGTCATCTGCAAGTTGTCTCAACATGCAATTGTCACTAAGACAGACATCAATTTCTCTAACGTAGAAATTGTACAAAAGGGGGCTTAAACATGAGCCTTGGGGGAGACCCATGTAGCTAAATCGAAAAGCTGTAGAGTTTCCATGAGAAAAGCTCATATGTTTTTCTGACAGCAAATTGATCAAAATACATGGAATGTTGAGATATTGAGATCGTGAGAGTGAATTTTCTCTTCCAAATTTGAATGTTTTGGCTCTCTGGGGATTGGTAGTAAAGTCCATAAACGATTTCTTTAGGTTGTCGTCAACTTTTTTTTTTTGAAAGCTACATATGTGAAATTCACATGGACTTCATGCATTACGTATGTGATATATTTTTTGAGTGTATCCTCTGTTTTCAAGTTTGGTTACAAGATTACAACTCTGGAGAGCATTTTGTGTGGTCGTTGGGAGCGTGTGGTTCTGAATATGGCGATGAGTGTGCAAAATATTACGCAATTCTATCCTACCTATTCGCACGCACCCGAGGATCGGAGGCGAATGCCACTTCGACTTGTTTCGTCTACATACTACTCTCTGACGACTGTGCTGGGGAAGCAGCATATGCATGTAGGTGATTAGTGGATTTGTTAGTTAATTCAACGCTTTTGGACAATGCTGGACATTTACCAGTTTTCAATAGTTTCTTGTTGGAAATCAACATTCGGAAGTAATTTTATCGATGCGTAGCCATATTTCTGGTCGATTGGTGATAAACCCCCATATAGAAGTCACAACGTCAAAAGGGTTGTTCTCGATTGGTTTTTCCATATAACGATGACCCACTCTAGTGGTCACCCTTAGGGGCAGGACCTGCGTTGCCAGTATTCCAGATTTATCTGGATTTTCCAGATTTTCAATCGTCTTGCCAGATACACAGACAGATCACGTATATTTCCAGATTTTTTAAATATGTTCCAGATTTTTCCAGATTTTTTAAACGTATGTTGCTTTGGACCTACTAATCAAAAAATAAAAAGCCAAACTTACTAGTTTAATTATTAAAGACCATCAACGTTGGACATTACTGCAACATCGCACATGGAATTGTTACAACATGTTTGCATTGGCTAAACAAAATCTTAACATTTTCTTAAATATCGGGCCTAGATTTTTTCTGTATGGAGTTTTTGTTAAGTATTTGGCTATAATTATTATTATTTTAACCCTTAATTTATAAAAATCAAAATTTCAAAATGGACGATGTTTTTTAAATTTTGGAATTTAAAGAAATTGTAAAAAAAAGTTCTCAGGATTGAAAACAATAAATTGAGCTTCTTGGAGGCGAACCAGCCCCAGGCTGAAAGCCTCCCTAATAAAGATAAATTAATTAATTAATAAATTGAGCTATGGAAAATTAGCAAGGCTTTTTAATCTAGGCAACCACCAGCATTTTGCAGTACGTTCGTTAGATTTTTGAGTATAAGTCATAAGATTTTTAAGGAGAATTTAAAGGTATTTCTTAAAATACAGGGTGCGTGACGAATTTTTGCAGTAAATTTCAAATAGTAATTTCTCATGCTTGTGCATCATGATTTAGATATATTTGGCAGCACTGGATAGCTTATACTGTTAGGTGTAAGATTTAAACAAACAATGTTGAGTAAACGTAAAGATGTCGAAACAAGAGAGCAATCTGTCAGCCGTTGTCGCTTTGTTGCGCGCCGAAGTATGCATGAAAGAAATAATTCGGTCGGTAAATGTGTCTGAAAGAACAGTGTATAATATTAAAAAAGGCTTGGGAAAGTGATAAGACGGAGCACCTGCTCATACTGCTAATAAAGCACAAAAATGGCTTACGGAAAATATTTCGTAAATTTGGGAGGAAGAAATTTGGCCCCCAAGCAGTCCCGATATCAATCCGTTGGATTATTTTGTATAGGGCGTCGTCCAACGGGATACCAATAGAACCCCTCACACCACACTTAAGTCGCTAAAAGCTAAAATCAAGGCAGTGATGACATCTATGGATCGAAACATTTTAAAACGTGCATACTGCAGTTTCCGGAAGCGTCTAACTACAGTCGTCGAAAGGGAAGGCAATTTTTTTGAATAAATTTACTTACAACTTCCAAATGTTGCGAAAGAAAATAAATCGCACAAAATTCATTGCTAGAATAACTAACTGGTGTATTTTTTCTCAAATATGCCATTTACTGCAAAAATTCGTCACGCACCCTGTAGTTAACATTGAAGTGTGAGGCAAATTCCTTGCGAAACCAAAGGAGAATTTCAAGTTAATTCTGAGTAGAGTTGCATCCATCTTTGTTGGTTTCATGGTCGTGCGGCGCCATGGCGTATTGTGAGTGCCACGAAATGAGAGTTCGATTCCCGCTCCAGCCGGTGTAACTTTTCGCCATCTGAAAATTTCCCTACTGGTGTGATGTGTTGTCAGTTGTCCAGTGTTAAGTATACACACCAAATTCTAGTTTTGATGTTCGGTAATTTTTTTTACGGTTTTGATCTGTAAAATTTAATTTCTACTGAGTGATCTGTAAAATTGCTTTAATTTTCTTCTGTCTGTCAAATAACTACAAGTTTTCGGTAATTCCCATGAAAATATTACTGAAAATTTGCATCTATTTTACCGATGTAGTTTGTAAGCCATGAAATGTCATTTAATCTTAACTGTTCAGTAAAAGTTTTACCGATTTCCAGTGAACAATTTATAAATACTGACGAAAAATGTAAACAATACAGGAGTTCAGTAATTATTACTGAGCGCTTCAGTTAAAATCACGCCTGTCAAATCTTCGTCAATTTCGCATGTTAAGCGGTGTAAAATTCAAGTGTAAATAAATTTTAAGAAAATCGTGCGCATATCAGCAGAAAAAAAACTTGTAAACCATTGAAATGGAAGACGTGCCCGATGAGATTAGATGTGCTTGCGGCCGGATGTGGAAGTAAGGGATCTTTTCAGTAACTACTATTTATATTATCTAAATGTTTTCATTTTTTAGCACTCAAATAAAATGGCTGGCGATCGCTGACTCGTTGGATAAACAGATTGACGAATTGCATTTAATAAAAGATATGAACAAAATTGTTTATAGTGCATGATTTGAACGGAACAATTCCCTATATTTCACTGTTTTTCAGTAAAAACTATCGAAAGAACTGTAATTTGCAGATGACAACCTTTCTATTTTTACCGATTATTTTGTAATTTTTACCGAACTTCGGTATTGAGTGATGAGCTAGTCGGTATTTTTTGACAGTAGAGTATACATTGCAAGTTTACTGATCGTTCAGTAAACCAAACTTTTACCGAACTGATTACCGACTGTTCTGATTGTTCAGCTGTTTGAAAGTCAGTAAAATGTTTACTGATAACTGTAAAAACAACTTGGTGTGTACAGTCTGTGCAACCGCTGGTTTAAGACAGTGTCAATTGTCTTTTGAAAACTCTGATGACAATTGAATGGAGATTTTATGAAAAAGGAAAAAGCTAGAATACGGAAGAGAAATCATAGGAAATTCTTAAGAGATTAAACTTAAGAAGTATGCTGATACGATGTTTCTATAAAGACTCATTTTATCAAATTTAAAAAAAAGAACATCTGGAAATTTCTGGGAAACTTTCAAGGCCAATTTGGCAAAGTACTTGAGTTCTTAGGAAATACTGAAGAGGTTTGAAAACAGTTTTGATTTACATGCAAAATTATGCCAATTCTTGGAAATTATTACCAGCTTAAGGGAATTGTGGAATCGGAGAGTGATTTATAAGAGATTACAAGAGATAATGCTAATAGCTCTTAGAATGTTACTGAAACAGTTTGGATATTATTAAGATTATTTTAGGGGAATCCAGAAACGAAGTATGATGGAATTCAAGGATGATTCAAATGGAACTCTAAAAAAGGACAAAGATATCCAGTGAAGAGTTCCAAGTAAATTCAGACTTATATGGGATCCAGTAAAAATTTTAATTCCAGAAATTAGAATCATTTCAAGATCATGAGACTTCATATGACGCTTTCAGACTTTCATTTTAGTTATTTAATAAAATTATTATTTGACATCAAATTATTCGTAATAGTCATGCATATAGTGGAGTTATCCAAAGTTTACTTAAACTATTGGTGAGTACCACGATGTAAGGCTTTAATTTCCACTTCAGCCAGGTGAATTTTACTTTAAAATAAAATTGCTTACTGGTATACTGGGTGTTGTGTCTTGTATGATGTCAAGAATGAAATTGTTAGTCTGATAAACCTCAGGGTAATATTAGAATTGTTTAGAACAAATAAAATCTTTAAGACATATTCTGGTACTGGATCAAATAGTAAGGACTTAATCGACTATTAGTTAAAAAAAAATCCACCCCATCAAAGTTGCTTGATTCTTTGCTTCTCATTATTTTTAAAGAAGTTACAATTCAACAAACAATTCTAAAAATATGTTCTGCAGTATTTTACCAATAATTAATATTTATGGGCCCACTGTGTCAATACTTTTCTTCACTTTTGGATGATTTAAGCAATGCTAACAAGTTATTTGCTTTATATCAGGCATAACATTTGATAACGGCACAAAAGCATTTGTAAACAAACTTTATAAGGCCTTTTACACGCGAACCAAAGTACACCCACGCAAACCAATACCACTTTCGGAAAGGTGATAGTTGCCCCTATCCGATGATGTTGTTGTTTTGCGTGGGCGTGCTTTGGTTCGCGTGTAAAGGACCTTAGATAGTTTGTTTACAAATGCTTTTGTGTCGTTATCAAATGTTATGCCTGATATAATGTATTGGAACATGTAATTCGTAAACATTCTGGTACTTTGAATAAATTCCAGATGATCATACTGACCGATTTTTACGGGAGATTGCACCTCACTTTGATTTCAATAGCAATATGTTACAAACAGAATGTTTTGGAGCATTCCAGATTTTTCCAGATTTTATATTTCAACTGGTCCAGATTTTTCTGAAAATGACCTGGCAACGCTGGGCAGGACGGCCACACAGAATATCTCGTACTCTTGACCACTGTTCTCGGCAAAGTTGTAGTTCGGAATTTGCATAACTGGTTATTGTAACATTCCGAGGATTTGATACACCGTGCAGCGTTTCGATTGTTCCCAAAAGGGTCTTTGTACAAGATTGCACATGGCCTTTGCTTTTCGAAATGAACGACAGTGCCTTATGAAAGGCCAAAATGTTATTCCCCATAAGGATCGAGTAAAAGCTCAATTGTTTGGGAAGTTGAGAAAGATTCACGATCAGACCGGGAATCAAACTCACCGACCCCAGCATGCATGTACATTATAGGGCTATTACGAGACTCGTTAAATAACCATCGGTGGGTACCGATGAGAAAAACTACTATCTTTTAATAAAAAATAAATAAATGCAAGATTCAAAAACCAGCTGGGCCCACCACTACTGGTGGGAAACAGTTCGCATCCTTTTTCGCATACCCAAAATATAGCCAAGAAGATCAAGTTTAACAAGCCATCCGCGGTGGTGCACCGGAGCAGCAATATAGCCCAAAGCAAAACAACAAAACTAGAGCCACCGGTATATGGGAAAACAGGTGAAAACAAATCATTTCTCACGATGAGGTACTGCTTATACCTACGCATCCGACCTACCTGCATAAATATGCCAATGTTTGTGTGGGAAACAGGCGCAAAGACAAAAACCCGATGCTTTTTAAATTGCCCAAAAGCGGAACGCCGGCAAAGCGACACAGAAAGGACGCATGGGAAAATTTTCGCTCAATCACCTTGCATGCCGGTTTTGGTTTCCTTGGGAACGTCAGATGGAGTATGTTGGTAAATAGAGTGCTGTTTTTTTTTCGGTAGTGGATTGCTGCGATTGAGCGGAATTATAACCCATTAATAATCAACATCAATGGTTGTTTACAAACTTTGTTTCCCCGCGAAAACTGATTACACTTGATAATCGTTACGTCCATCGATGATAGCAATAAGTTCTCTGGAAGCTTATCTCTCAGCTCAGTATGTGCATCACTCTTGTACTGATCGTATTCAAAAATGAACACTCTATCATTCCTGGCAATGACCACATGGCTATGCGGCCTACTAAATATCGGTACAACCTACACTCAGGATGTGGCCAATTTCGGATTCGGAGTAGAACTGATTCTCGCCAAGCTGGAGGGATTGGAGAGTAGGTAAGTGCCTAATCGATATGATTTTGTCAACAGTTTAATGGTTTGAATCATTTCCACCTTGCCCGATTTCAGGATGATGATGCTGGAGCAACATCTGAATAGTTCATTGGAAGCTATGCTAAAGTCACATTGCTCATCGCGACCAGAAAGATTCGGTTTCATCGATCCAACAGATGATGCAACTGAAGAACGCTATACTATTCCAAATTTTCCCGAAAGACCTTCCCAGCACGGCAATCGACCAGTACCGTTTGATTATACTGGTCGAGGGAGGAATAATTCCGGTTCGAATTTTTTCTATTTCCGGAATGAAAGTGTAATATTTAGACATAACAGTACACCTATGCCTATGAGACAGCAGCGCGACCAATTCTGGCAGTCAGTGGATCAATCAAGCAAACTTAATCCTTCGAGAGTTCCCACTGATCGTTACAAAAGAGCGTTTCCCATTCCTACGTTTCCTTAATATTAAAATATACCATAATTGAATTGAAAAAGTTCAAAAATGTAGTAATTGTAAACATTTCGAAAATCAAATATACTAGATCACTGCTGTTTCGTATGCTGAAAGCCATAAGATGTTGATTTAGACGAACCGTTTTCAACTAAAATATTAGGTACCGTGGTTGTGTATTTAAATGATTTCTTAGAACATGATAAATTGATCAAATTTGAAAAACAGCACTAATTAGCTCAAAAAATCAATATTAAGGTAGTCCTAAAAGAAAATCTATTATATCTCTTTAGAGTTAAAATGTAGAAACTTGGTGTTCTCAGAAAATGTTCATAAAACTAGCTGCTCTGCAACTTCATCGAAGACATGGACCCTTTATCTCGTAATTGCACAAAGTTAGAATTTTTATATGTAATACTAGCTTAATGATTATTCAGGTGTTTATTACCGAAGATGTGGGATATCGTTTTGAGTAATTTCTTCCAAGACACCTAGTCTCTAAAACGCCAGGGAGGCAGCTCCCACACTTGTACCCTACCTATCGACCCATCAACTCATGGACCGGGGACTAATGGCTTTACTTCCCTTCCGAAGGAAGGCGTGATCAGATATTGTATGCCTTTATGGTTAGAAACTTCGAAAAAGATAAGCAAACCAAAAAAATACAACCTACTGGTCAAGAACACTCCACTGATAGATGTGTGTGGGAAGAAGAAAGCCTCATTTCAAGAGCAAATTTTCATTACGTCGAATGTAACAAAGGTAAACAAAGTCGAACTATCAGTGTCAATCGATGCTCCTACTATTACACTATAATACTGTCCGAATATAGGATCACATCCCATTTTTAAATTTATTTACCAGTCGAATTGCTTTTTGACGTAATCACCTTCCGATCAAAATAGTTTTCGATGTTACTTAAGTCACCCGATTTATATGGAGATGCCGTTTGCCTTAAGTAACAGCACTGAGAAACCCGTGAAAAGTGTACTTTCGTCATTTCGCTTTCTCATTATTAAAGTGAATAAATCGAACTGTTTGTTGCTAAGATGATTTCGGTGGTCCTAAAATGATGAATGGGCTGCACGTAAGGAGACGTAATTGATAAGTAACAATAGGGGCCACCAAACGACGTATAATAACTTTTAACTCAAAAACCAGTATTTTTAGCATGAAAGCTAGGGATTTGCATTTGTATGATTAAAACCCTGCTAAATATGTTAAACATTGCTATCACTATGAGATTATATGTGTTTACTTGGAAATAGGAATAACTTTTCGGTCATCAAAACAAAACTTTATTTTTCTCGGATTGGTGCTAACACTCGCACGGCATAATGAAAATTTGCTCTTGAATTGTAATGTTGAATGTGTCGTAGAAGCTGATATTTGTGCACTTGAAGTTTCTAAGTGGTTCCGAGAACAAGGATGTCACAGCGATTCACCTTAATAATCAACATACACTCAAAAAAGTCCACATATCTGATCGAAGTGTTTAAACACTTGATTTTTCATATGCAAAATCACATTTATTTTAAGTGTATTTCATGATGGTTCAATGTGTTCAACTACACTACTGTTCAAAACGGATGGATTTGAAGTGTTTTGCATTTCAATGCTATATGAATTTCTTGTTCTTATCAACCAGCCTCATATATGAGAACAGTAGTGAGATCGTACGTACACGAAACGAAAATCAATTATTTTATTCATGTGTTTCACTAATACATTTTTGCCAAAACATCAGCCTTATACATTCCATAAGACAAACTACATAGGTCCTATAAAAATGCATAAAAGGTATGTGTGACCACTTATGCATTTCATTTGATACACGATATTCATTAACTTTTTGCAAGGCGTCTACTTATTAGTTGACTAATACATTTGATAAATAATCAGCAATAGAAATTTGCCAAAAAGTATAAGGAGATTTCTATCCGTGTAGACAACGGCAGGCGCAGGCATGTGTACACTGAGGCAAATAGACCTAAGAATTTCATAAGGCTCGACCTATGAACAACATATATGAATTTCACAAGCGTGAATCAACACACGGGCCCCCTAGCCTTAACGTCAATTTTCCGGTTCCGGGTCGCTCCGAATTAGTATTTTTTGTCAACATTATTTTTCATAAGGCAAACTAATGCAATTCGCACTCGTATCTTATGGCTAAAATTCATTGTTCATTGTTTCTTATGGAATACTTACGTTATTTTGCCTGCGTGTATTTGTCGTTTCAATTTTTTTAGAGTCTGTAAAGTAGAAGTAGAAAAGTAGAACATTGTACTATGACGTGCAAAGCTATTGATATCACCTAGTGAGGCACATAGACTCCAAGTGTGTCACAATTTGAACCAATAGTGCTGACGTATATGGTTCAAAGCAAAAGATTCACACATTAAATGGATGTTTCACAATAAGTGCAAAATTAAGTGTGAGACACATAATGATGACGTGTGGAATTTTTTGAGTGTAAATTGGTGTTTACAAACTTCGCTATTAGTCTCGCCGCGAAAACATTACTGATTACACTATGAGAATAGAGCGCCGTGATGATCGTTACGTTCTCTGAAAGCTTATCTCTCAGCTCAGTGTGTGCATCACTCTTGTACTGATCGTATTCAAAAATGAACACTCTATCATTCCTGGCAATGACCACATGGCTATGCGGCCTACTAAATATCGGTACCACTTACTCTCGGAATGTGACCAATTCCGAATTCGGAGTAGAACTAATTCTCGGCAAGCTGGAGCTATTGGAGAAAAGGTAAGTGTCTAATCGATGTGATTTTGTCCACCAATTATTTCCACCTTGCCCGATTTCAGGATGATGAAGATGGAGCAACATCTGAATAGTTCATTGGAAGCTATACTAAAGTCACATTGCTCAGCGCGATTCGGTATCATCGAGCCAAGAGATAATGCAACTGAAAAACGCTATACTATTCCAAATTTTACCGAAAGACCTGCCCAGTACGGCAATCGATCAGTACCGTCTGATTATACTGGTCGAAGGAGGAATAATTCCGGTTCGAATTTTTTAAATTCCCGGAATGAAAGTGCAATATTTAGAAATAAGAGTACACCTATGCCTATCAGCCAGCGCAGCCAATTCTTGCAGACAGTGGAACAACCAAGCCAAGTTAATCATTTTAGAGTTCAGAATAAAACGTTTTCCATTCTTACACGCAGCCAAAGAAACGTAAGAATTCCATAAGAAACACTTATGAATTTTAGCCATAAGATATGAGTGTGAATTGCATTGGTTTGCCTTATGAAAAATAATGTTGACAAAAAATACTAACTCGGAGCAGACTGGAACCGGAAAATGGACGTTATAACCTTATAAGGTCTTTCAACGCTTGGGAAAATGAAATAATTAAAGGCGTATGAGAGCTAACTTATGTTACCCGAAAATCAATCATAAGTCACGCTTGTGAAATTCATATATGTTGTTCATAAGTCGCCTCTTATGAAATTCTTAGGTCTACTTGCCTCAGTGTACGTTTCATATAAAAATATACCATATTTAAATTGAAAATGTTCAAATATACTAGATCACTGCTATTTCGTATGTTTTTTAATCACATTTCATTTTAACCTAGGTTTTTTTTTTTTTTAGTTCTTTAATTAAATTTAAAGCCTTAGGCTAGTTCATCTCTAATTTTAACCTAGGTGCTCCAGTACTACAAATGACAAATCTCGATGAACATTTCAAATGGTCCTATCTGCTTTGATCGATTCTCTTCATCGACTTTCTCTTTTCATAACCACTGCTATGCAAACAGATTTCGCGCTAATTATACCATCTAGTTTGATAAAGGAGGATCTTTTCTAGCGTCCAAAATGTCAAATACAAAAGGGAAAGCTTTTGCAGCTGAGTTATTGATGAAAGAGAAAGTCGATGAAGAGAATCGATCAAAGCAGATAGGACCATTTGAAATGTTCATCGAGAAATGTTAAAGTAATATACACAATGTAATTAATGAAAATAATTCGACTCTTACTTTTGTAATAAGTGCTATATTCGCACCCCTCGATTGTAATTGAATGATTGTTGCTGATCTTTTTCAACGCTAGATGGTGCATGAAACAATATTTTGCGGGTCGGCATTGCAACATTTGGAAAAGGCATGAATGGATCATATTTGTTAATATGATATATTTGATGTCAGTATAACAATTGAAATCTTAATCTAATCTAATCTAATACAAACGCAGCCAGTACGAGAAAGCATCCTGGAAAATCATTAGGTTAGATAAGACATAAGCATTTTTCTCGTCAACATTGATGTTTGCAGCATATCTGAGATATCACACAAACATCAAAACGACCAAGCCTACTGCGTTGCAAAGATGATTCTGTGAAAGGAATCGAGTCCAAATAAACCGTGGAGGCACCATATTCGAAGCAGTTGCTAAATCGAAGCACTCCATAACGTTCGACTATTTTAAATAATTATTTTTGAAATGTTACTTCTGCAAATATTAGTTTCAGTGCTCTAGGGGGATGATGGTGTTACAAGGTTTTAAAAAATATCTTGTCAAAATAGACGAATGCGTCTTCATTTCGTGAATCTTCAGGGGTGGAAGGATGCGTGGACATACCGTACCAAACGCTCTGAGCTAGGTTATGAGTGAATGTAACAGTAATATGCAATGTAATGAATGGTATATAAAATACAGTGTAATACCCCGTTCATATCACGTGATATACGCTGTCTTGCAATAAGTACTCATACATTTAGTTTTCACTGGAAATCCTATGTATGAGTGCTCATTGCAAGACAGCCTATATTACGGATAGTACGTAATATAGGCTGTAATGTCAACGGGGTATAAAGGATGGATCTCACCAAATGCCTACAATGTTAACCAAATTCCCGATTTCCATTTGACGTTTGTCAGCTGTAAGCTTCTCTCTGGCACTTGGTCCTACCTCGGTAACATGATCGCACTGTACGATGGGACGTTGGGGGTTTGGTGGCTTGACAACGGCTCCAGGAACAAGCTGGGGGATTTTGTAGGTCCTGCAGACCGTTAACTTGCAGCAGCTTTGTAATCAGTCCTTTCGTTGTGTAGAAAAGTTGTTCGTAGTCCGAACGCACACTGAGCACCAAAGAAAGTTCCTAGTTCGGGACTGCTTCTTCGATTTCAGCTTGAATCCTGTCGAAAGATTCCTCCATCTCGGCTAATTTCCGAAGCCGATCGTGAACTTCGAACGCCTGTGTTTCATGTTCTGCCAGCTGCCTTGCACTCGCATGTACTCTCTTCAGCCTCTCGAAGGCCACGTTTCTTTTCCTGATCAGCTCCTCCATTGTCGCTGATTCACGCCGATCCGGATCGCGAAGGACCAAAAGTTAATCGTTCGAAATGATGCGGAAGTGGACAAGGCACGACTACCGAGAACTGACGCGAAGTTCTACCACGCGAAACCGGGACTTTTCCGAATTTTCGAACCGAAAATAAATAAAACTTGTAGAAAAAAAATGTCTGCTCTCAAATTCACTTTTATTAGATTAAAAAAACGTAGTAGCAATCAAAAAACAAACGATATCGGGTAGACAGGCAAAGTTCCTGTTCTTGAAATCTCTCTCTCTCTCACAGTAATTGTATTGCAGAAAAATCAGTCAGGGATGAACTCAATTCCAAAACCATAAACAAGCGCTGGAATAGGGTTTTGGGTTTTTTTCAAAATTTGTGTGAGTTTCCAAAAGGGTTTGGAACTCGGGTCTTATTTCGACACATTATTTTCAGCTATATGGTAATTGAAAGTAGAGCCACGTAGAGCTGTTGGGATTAAAAATTATTTCTTGGGATATTTTTAAAGCTACTGGAAGGTGATCAGAACCGAAGTCAGCATGGGTAACCAATTGGCTACAAAGTTAACATGAATCAGTTAAGACCAAATCAATAGTTGAGGGATTTCTCACTGAAGAAAAGCATGTTGGGCTGTTTGGATATTGAATAGTGTAATAACCTGCAGAACAATCATCAAACAAAATATTACCAACAATCAATACGAAACTAACGATTTTAAATTGGCTCACTACTTGACTACCCAACAAACAATTCAAAGTCACAAATAAGCATACACATTGAATAAATGTTGTATAACAGTGTACAATGCTGAATAAAACAGGATGTCGAATTATGTGCTGAAAAAAGGTCATTGAGATCGATAGATGCGTCTTTATTCCGCCGTTTGCTCTGATATGATTAATTTCCTTATTAAAAGCTTTATAAACGTTGACTGTCTTCCTTATTCAGAACCAGAAGCTTGATCTAATAACAAACTGAATAAGTGTAATTTGCACATACATTGAGACTTTAATTCGACTGTTTTCAATTGATTTAATAATATGCTTTATTAGATGTCTAATAAATGTTTTCTAGCTCCATTATTAGATTTCATTGCATTGCTTTACAATATTGCTGTATAAAGGTGAATACACTCAGCAAAATAGCTCTTATACCACTATGCGTCCATGTTGTAATCACATGATTTGTAAATGCTTTATAAACGACGTATTAGATTCATTATTCGACAACACTGATTCAGTCTTACAACAAGGCGAAATCAGTAGAGTATTGGTTACCGTTTCCGCTTTCCAATTAGAAGGTCATGAGTTCAATCCCAAGCTCAAACCTTTTTTTTTTTACAATAATTAATTTAAATAGTAATCATCGATCACATGACTCACGATAATGAATGCATTGATCTAGTTTAAAATATAACCGAGCATCCTTTCTTTTGACTTGGAGATGTGAAGAGGCAACATTGTTCTCATTCAAAACAACGATGAATGAATTAATCATTCCCACAGGGCCTTCAAGGAGCTAGAGTTGCGATCGGAAGTGCTGATAGGTATTTACTTTCATGCAAGCTTTTATAGATTATTGAGTTGCCCATATGATGAATTCTAGGATAGCTCAGATGACAAGGCAAGCGGCTGGTGATCGGAAGGTACATGGTTCGAATCCCATACCATACAACGACATGTATAAGTATTTAATAAATTTTCTAATGTCTGTGTGGTGCGAGCCACGTCAGAAATAATGAAATACAATACATTTAGAAAACACACCCCCTTCCCTGTGTTCATCTTATTTTCGGGTTAATTTTCCCACAGTTGAATAATCGTTTAATAAATGTATAATAATGTCTAATTAAACGTTACTTCACATGAGAATCAAGCGTATACAGAGCATCACTGTTTTAAGGAGAAGCTGAATAATCATTAATTTTATCGTATAAACTCTGTTACAACTCAATATAAGTCGAATAAAAGCTTCTCGACATACCTTATTCAACACCAAATATTTCGATGTTGTGGTTGAATAAATTCTCCAGATTTGTGTGAACAAAGCCTGAACAGAAGTTATTATTAAAAATAGTACAAGTACTATTAAGCATGCAGTTGAATAAAATGGCCAAGAAGTCGTTTCTTCAATAGACGATTGTTTGTTGGGTAGCCTATTGGTCCCAAGCAAAAGATTAACGTACCACATTCTAGTCGAAATTCTACTACCACACAATGTTTGTTTTGATTCGCTATGAAAGTTTGACAGATAAAATGAGGGGTTATTGGATTTTCCGATGTTTCGAGGGGTGAATCGATTAGCTTGGGACCGAAGAGAGTACCAGAGCTGAGCCAAAAAGTTGAGCACGTTATTTCGGGACCTTCTTGTCTTAGAGTTACCTCTATGATATTACCATAGAGGTAACTCTAAGACCACTGGGTCCCGAAGAAAATCATTATTATTTTTGGCTCACTCAGTACCAGAACAACGGTCCCAAGCAGTCCCAAGCTATTTCACTCACCCCTGCATGTTCTGCATGAATCCACACACCCCTGATGTTATCTGTCAAACTTTCATAGCGAATCAAAACAAACATAGTGTAGTAATAGAATTTCAACTAGAATAGGGTACGTTAATCGTTTGCTTGGGACCAATAGGCTACTAAAGTGGTGAGCCAATTTAAAATCGTTAGTTTCGTATTGATTGTTGATATTACCATAGAGGTAACTCTAAGACTAGAAGCACAAACGAAGTGACAGACGACTAACTGGCGAAGAAATCCATTAAAATAATGTGGTTCACTGTAATAGAATTTTCTTGGAAGCTTGTGCCATCATCCACCAGATGGGTTAGTTTTTTTTGTTTTGATTTGAACAAAGTTGATTTTGTGTACAATGATTCTTTGACAGTGTGCAAAGAGTGCGTATCATTTTGTCATTTTTTTATGCATTTCAGTTTTGAGTAGTGTGAAAGAGATAGAACCAAAACATTCTAATACATTTGGTGAAAATACTAGTACAATCCAGTAGTAGTGTTGCCATGTGGTACAATCCAGTAGTAGTGGTGTTGCCATGTGGTACACTGAAAAATTGCAATAGCAGGTTAGTCACCAAAGTTTTCGAGCCGCTCCGTCTGTCACTTCGTTTGTGCTAGAAGGTCCCGAAGAAACGTGCTCAACTTTTTGGCTCAGCTCTGGTACTCTCTTCGGGAAAGCTAATCGATTCACCCCTCGAAACAAACAAACCCCTCATTTTATGTATCGAACTTTCATAGCGAATCAAAACAAACATTATGTAGTACTAGAATTTTGACTAGAATGGGATACGTTAATCGATTTGCTTGGGACCAATAGGCTAGTCAAGTAGTGAGCCAATTTAAAATCGTTAGTTTCGTATTGATTGTTGCTGGTACTCTCTTCGGTCGCAAGCTAATCGATTCACCCCTCGCAACAAAGGAAAATCCACTAACCCCTCATTTTATCTGTCAAACTTTCATAGCGAATCAAAACAAACATTGTGTAGTACTAGAATTTCGACTAGAATGATCGATCAAAAAATTACCCCCCTCCCCTATCGTGACGTTTTTCCTATACCTAATACATTGCTTGTCACAACATCTTAGACCCCCCCTTAGAGCGTGACATAATTTATGCATCAACCCTAATGCCACCGACGAACCGACATGCCACAGGAGCATTCCGTTTGTCCACAATTAGGATTGTCAAACGAGCGATTCGAACTTTCAAGCGGGCGATCAGATCTGTCAAACGAGGTGAGACGCAAACTGTAATAAGCTTGGTGGCCCTGAAATGGTTGGATCCATCTATTGACCATTGCAATCATGCGGCCGGTGCTGTTTGTGCTGAAGGATTTCCAAAATATGATACGGTATGCCATATACAACCTATTCGCAATTGGAAACGAGAGCGAAGAGTTCTTCATCAAAGAACTACACGGGGACGGCTGGTGATTATTTCGGCTATCACAGAAATATGAAGTTTACCACGTACAACACCGATAACGATAAATTCCCGGCTAATTGTGCCAAAAATTACTACGGCGCTTGGTGGTACAATGCTTGCTTTAGAAGGTATGCTCGATTAAGAAGGAGTTCGGAATTCAGTAGTAGACTGGTTCGAAAGGGTTCAAGGTATTTTTCCTTTACTTTTTTGGTAATCTGGTTAAATCCAGTATCCCTAGGGCACAAAATATACAAAACCATGTCAGTAGCTCCCATCTAATAACTGTGACACTTCGAACCAGCCTACCGCAGCTTGTTTATCCGGCAGCATTTAAAATTCTCCTTCTCTCTCGTGTGGTTTTCCGCAGCAACCTCAACGGCAAGTACATCAACACACTCAAACAGTCAGGCCATGAGCTGGAACACATTCAAGAATGGCAACGATGGTCTGATGTGGTCCAAGATCATGATCCGCGAGGTCTAGCAAAGAAGCAGTCATTAAAGGAGCTTCATCTTGAGCGTTTGCCTTGAACTTGCCGGATGCCATATAAGGTGCGAGCCTCTGAAGTGGATACCTTCTTGACGACCATCAGACCAACTACCAACAACCTACCAGCCGGGCCCGGCGTTCTTAGCAACACTTTGAAAAAGAAATAAAATTTGCTGTCTTTTTATCGCATCCTTCTGTGTTGTGTTTGAATGTACCAGCTACATACAAGCTACGGCGGGCATAAATCGTTGTATCTCGTCTGTGCTCTCCCATGTACGCTTTTATTGAACACCTGAGGATTGTAATTCCTCTGTCAATGGGTCCGGGGCAACATCACCTTTGGAGACCTTCGAGGTGTCTTCGTTTCTTTCTTATTTGTTGGCCACACTCACTCCGGACGTCTTTGCATGGCGTTGCGAAATTCCTTTCAACAGATGCACACTCACACTAGCCTTTTGGTTGTTATTTTAGTGATTCTCTATTTCAGATGCCATTGAAATTGATGTAAATATTGTAAACAGTAATTCACAATTATTATGAATGCAACAAGAAACATTTCAGTGAGCCATGAAATTCCTGACGTGTTATTACGCACCGCCACCCCCGATCTGATGCAATTTGGCTTAACCGCTTCGATCTCACGGGGTCATATACTGCTTAGAATCGCATAGCAGGCTCATTTTTTCATCAATTTTGAGATAACAAAGCTATCCATTATCTTCTTTCATGTTATGTTTTAAAACTATGATCGTGAAAAATGTGAAAACAACATCAAGCCAGTTTGTCCCATCAAGCAAAGTAATCGCATATCAGTCCCATTCTGAAATTCCATCGTCCAGAAATCAGGTTAAAGTTCTGTTTTTTATGCAAGTCAGAGATGTCGGTTCTACTGCAGAGAACAGCCGTTGAGGTGCAAAAATTAGGGGAAATTGAAAAGTTCTGTAGCAACTGCAACAGGAGTATGCGTTATAGAGTGGATAAATGTAAGATTATTAGATTATTGTTTATTGGATAGGTAATCGTATTAAACAATTACCTTTAATTTTTATTTACAGTCAGTAGATGATTTTCGCACTGATACCAACGTCCCGGTATTGATTTGCCGAGGAGTGTTCATGGAGGACTCCAACTTGATGTTACATCTTTATTCGAGGTTTTGTTCGGTTCGTTTACTGCATTCGGTTAAGAACCACCGCAACCGGACAAGCAGTTCCATTCCTTCCATTAAAACAAATTTAATAAATATATTTCATACATTTCTTTGACAAAACTGGTTTTATTTTAATGAAAATTCGAAGCAACGTATCCTTAATCAAAATTTAAAGCAGGATTTGAAGTGAAAACCGAACGCTGCCCATAAGAACCGAATTCTGTAATTACAACAGGTAGGTCGGTTTGTTTGACAGCGTTCGGTAATTCTTGAGTAAACCCGAGAGTAAACCGATGTTCGGTTATTTCTGCTTAAATATATTTTTCGTCAACCGAGATTTTCGGTAACTTTGACAGATTGTAGGTGAAAGAAGAACAAACTACAGCTCGGTTATTCCTCTTTGAACCGAACAGACTACCGAGCGTTCAGCAGATAAAAAGTCGGTTGAAATCAAACCGTGTTCGGTATTATTTTCTAAGTGTGTTGCTATATTTTTGAAATTTTTGAAGTTTTCACTTCGACATGTAGGTGTCGAAAGACGGCAAAAGCTCATCAACTTGCGCACTGCTCACATCTCTTACGTAAGATAATGTACGTTTGGCCGATGAGGTGTCTAACTTTTAAATCCGCGGCGGCTGTCAGATGAGAAATCAAAACAAAATGCGTACGCACGGTATCGGCACAATACCCTATAATGACTAGAAAAAAGAATTTGCGAAGGAAACTAGAACTCGAGTAAAATTTTACAAGGACATTACAGGACATCATCAAATAAATTATTATTATTATTATTAAGTATAAAGGACATTGAGTAGAAGTGACTCACGCATTGAGTTACTCTTGCTGAATATATACTTTCTAGTCATTATTGGGTATTTTGCTATTACCGTGTAGTTCAAGAACAAAATACGGTTTGGGACGGACTCGGCGGCGGAGCGTGTAGATTTCTGTGAATTAAAATTTAATATGTTAAACCCTAAATTCCATACAATTCATTAATTTATCACAAAGTAAACAATAGTAGTAACAAATTGCGTGGAAATGGCCAGGTAGGCAGACACATCTCCCACTTAAAACCACCGTATCAAGAGCCTCTTCTCCGGTAGCAAAATCGTCGAAAGCGATTCGTTCAACCGGTGGATCGTGGAGAAGCTGGCCGAGTATCGAGACCGGCTACAGCATAATGAGGTGTCCGTCTGGAAGCAGATCTCCCTGGATCTATCAAACGAACTGGAGTTGAATTGCAGCGATCTCCGGTGGCAGGATTTGAGTAGGTACTTCAAGCGGAGTTTGGTGTTCAAGTTGAGCCATCGAAAGTTAACGGACGATCAGGGACTGATTGATCGGCTGCAGTATCCGTATCTGCGGAAGGTGTATGTAGTAACGATTAAGTTGTACGAAAGGTATCAATCGGAGGGAGAACACGGGCGATCAGGGAATAGCAGTGAGATTGAGGATAACAAGCTGTTCATTAAGTACTTGATGGATGGAAGGTACGATCCGGACGTGGTGGCCGCTTTCAGGCGACGCAGCAGAAAAGGAATGCGCATCTATGTGAATATTAACGTGGCAGATCCGGCGTACAATCTACCGGAGGACGTGAAAAAGCTGCTGCTACAGATGGAACACAATCGAAAAGAGCGACCGCATCGTCATACCGAAGGGAACAGAGAGGAGAGGGAGAGTTCACCGGTAGTGCTGGATGGCGTACCGGTGGCGATCGAAGATGGTAGTCCTCGGGAGACGGAAATTTCCGTGAGAGATCTACTGGAGAGGGAATCATTTTCCGTCAACACCCAGGAGTACGATGAAATTATTAAGGAATCGTTGGAACGAGAACTGTCGCCAGTTCCTAAGAGGCGTCGGGTCAGTTTCGAGACGCACTCTATCGAAATATGGCTGGAATCGCACGAGGTTTTGAACGCATCTTTGTCGTCCATAGCAGCAGCCGGTGGCCATCAGGAAGATCCGCTCCACATGTCTGGTCGGAGTGGAACTCAACGATTGGATTTGTCAAAAAGTATTGCTGTTGATAGTTCCGTTTCGGAACCAACCGTGAGAAGTCAACCGGCGACGCTGATTGTGGCTAGTCAGTCGAATGGTGCGGTGACAGCAACAGCAGATTTTTCGCATGAAATTATTCGAATCAAACAGGAACCCGTGGAGGAGGAGGTCGTCAAGACTGTCGGAAATTCTGTGCAGTGTAGCTCGAAATCTGGTGGTTTTCCATTGGTAGGTCGAATTCAAAATGCTGAGTATTTTAAACATCTGGACGTGTTTTAGGACTTGACTTTTAAAGACTCGCCAGATGATGGTGAAGATGCGTCAATCGCCGCAGTTGAACCAACAACGGTCAATAACGTAAGCATAACTACGGCCAGAAGTCAGTGCAGTCCCAAATCCATCGATCAGGGGTCATCCGCTGTTGTTCAATCTGTAGGTAGCATCCATGGAGGATTATCGAAGAAAATCAATATAATTTCAACTAAAAATTTCAGCAACAATTGGTTCGAATCAAGCAGGAACCTGCGGTTAAGGAAAAATTAGGACAGCATGAGTCGACCTCTGTTCTTCCTCCGGTAAGTTAAAATTGGTCCTCCCACGATTCTTGGAGAAATTATGTCAGCAACGACCTCACCTGTCATTATTTTAGGACTTCTTCGCGGACTGCTCACCAGAATCTGATACAGTCGCAGTATCCAGAAATGTCAGTAGCTATATGTCTTCGACGACCGAAAATCGAGAAGCAGACAGCATTAGTCCCGGACGTTGTGTCGATCAGGGAACTTTTGATCCTGTATCTAACAGAACTGTTGCAGGTATTTCTAAATTGCAGCAACAATCGGTTCGGATAAAGTTGGAACCTGCGGAAAAAGACGTCAAGGTTAACGAAAAAGTAGGACAGCTTGAGTCTACCTCTATCCTTCCTCCGGTAAGTTAGAATTGATCCTCCTACGAATATTTGAGAAATGATCTCACCACAACCCCACCTTTCATTGTTTTAGGACTTCTTCGCAGACTGCTCTTCCGTTTCAGATTCAGATGAGATAGAATTTGAGGCAGTCGCTAGGTCTTCGACGACCGACAATAGCAGTAACCTAACTATGATCGAAAATCGAGAAGCCGACAGTATTAGTCCCGGATGTTGTGTCGATCAGGGAACTTTCGATACTGTGCCTAACAGAACTGTTGAAGGTATTATTAAGAAATTATCAAATACAACACAAGAATCGGTTCAGATCACGCAGGATGTTGCAGATAAAGACAACCTCAACGTCGAAGAGTCAGTTCTTCCTCCGGTAAGTTAGCCCTTCATTCATGGATGAATGATTCCAGAAGCAACATGTTTCAATATTTTAGGACTTTTTCTGTGATCACCTGTCGGTCAGTGAAGATGAAGCTTCAGACGATGTCGTTGCATCGAAAGTCACAGAAATGACGGCCAAAAATCACTCCAGCAGTCATAATTCTTCGAGAACCCCCTCAGGACCCGTTGCCTCATCTGTGGACGGTACGAGTAAATCTTCCGCACAACAATGCAGTCTACCAGCCGTTCGTCATTTGGCAGCGAAGAGAATTTCTCTTCTAAACGACAGCATGAACGACACTCCATTGTTTAACAACTCGCTGGAATCGGTTCCGCAGTACTGCATTTTGAAGAAACGACACCGCCTCCGAACTCCGCTGGTCGATACCGATCAGAATGTGCTGCTTTCGGCTGTCGCTGCTTCCGATGACGGGGCGGCACTTGAGGGGCGCTTACCAAATCATGACCAATCGGTTTGCGCCCCGCAATCGTTGGATCTTTCGGCGGACGTATATTCGATGGTAAGCTCAATTAACAGTTGACGGATTTCACGCCAGCTCGACCAGTGGTTGGCAGCACCGTCGCAAATTCCATCAATGAAATCTTACTTGTTAGCTGTATTTAGAATAAAAATAATCCTCATCGGGATGGACGAAATGTCTTCACCGCTACTTTCAAATCGACGATGGGGGTTGTTCAGGTTTCTTTATAGAGGTTCAGGGAAGTTGAGAGAACATCATTTGATTTAAGGGAACTTCGTAGTAGTTCGAGGAACTTCGTAAAAGTTCAGGTAACGTTGTAGAATTTCAAGGAACTTCGTAGACTTTTAAGAATCTTTGAAGATCTTCAGGAAACTTCGTAGAACCTCAAGGATCTTAGTAAAAAATCAGGAAACTGCGTAGGAGTTTACAAAACTTTCTACATATGCAACAAATGTTATAGAAGTTCAGCAAACTTTGTTAAGGTGATTCCTTGTAGAGTCCACAAATGGCCGCCACGTAGGCTATAAATGCATTTCCACCTCGAATTTTCAATTACACACATCTCGGAAATTAGAGTTCCATTTCACCTGAAATTGCTACTGCATGTATGCTGCAGCGCAGCAAACGTGGAGTAACGGTTTCATTGTAGTACGTGTCGTGGAAGCTGATATTTGTGCACTTAAAGTTTCGAAGTGGTAGCGAGAATAAGGATCTCACAGCGAACCACCTTAAGCCAAGACCATTCTTTACTGGTCCTCTACTACTGCTTGCTTCCTGATTCGCCAAATCATAAGTCCTTTCTAATTTTGCTTATGCAGTAGCCTTGGCCAATAGCTCCTACTAAACCTCCATCATTGCAATTTTCCGCTGTCCCTGCATTTGCTTTGGTAACTTCCCAGGTGGCTATTATCTTCTCCGCATTGGCTAGAGTTAAATTATCCTCACTCAAGAGCCTTTGTCTTAAGTTTTTATCCTTCATCCCTGCTATGATGCGATCCAAAATGGCTACTTCTTTAAAATTATTGAAACCGCAAAATTCAGCTTGCAGCTTGAGGGCTAAAACAAAATCTTCCATGGTTCCAAATTTATAGCGCTGGACCAAATCTGGGTCGATTTTATCGAGACGACTTTTGAGTTTGGAAACCAAGTCATCAAAAGTCGCCTCCTCAAAATTACCCGCGGGATAGAGAAGTTTAATCTCTTCGAACATTACTGGCCCACTCAACGTTATGAAGAGATTCGCTGCTTAATCGTCAAGCAGTCCAGTCCGGCTTCGTCCGCTCTCTCTATCTCTCTCTCTTACTCTAGAGTATTCGATTGTCGGTTCGCGTCTCTCTTTCGCGGTGTTTGGTGAAGCATCGTTCGATCTCAGTATGGAAAAACCGCCGCGTGGTGATGCGGTCGCAAGCTCGTCCGGGAAGCGGCCCCGACAGGAAACCGCCAACGCTCAGTCGGCACCGAAAAAGCTGCTGTCCAACAACCGATGAACCGGAAAAGAAGAAAAAGGAGAAACTACCACCCTTCTTCGTCAAGGGATTCCCGCCCGGACTTCGAGAGAATATCGAATTCATCATCAAGCAAGGCTTGAAGTGCACCATGCGCATGCGCTACTCACAACAGAGGAACTCATTACCATCATGGCAGAAGCAATCATCATCAAGCGCTGCTGCAGAACCAGAACCGAGCAGATTCTTGCTGCATCACGTTTCATCGACAATTATGGACCGTGAAACCATCAAGATCGCCAACTGGAACGCTTGCTCGCTAAAGAGCAAGAACATCGAGTTCGTTGACTTCCTCAACAAATAAAACATCGACATTGCCGGTATCACCGAAACTCTCCTGAAACCGGAGGTAAACGTCTACCTTCCTGACTTCCGGCTTCTAAGACTTGATCGAACCAGCTCCGGGGGAGGAGGAGTGGCCATTGTTGTAAGGAGAAACATCTGCTATCGGCTTCTGCCGAGCTTCCAGCTGAAAACCATCGAAGCTTTAGGGGTAGAAGTCCCCACTCCTGTCGGCCCTATCACCATCATTGCGATCTACTGCCCTAAGCAAGTCACCATCAGGGACGGGTCGGCAGCAGGCCTACGGAGGGACATCATCAAACTAACGCTGGCGACCTGAACGCCAAACACCAGGCTTGGGGCAACAGTCGACGCAACCGAAACGGCACCATTCTGAACGACGACCTGCAAGAGGTTCGCTACACCATATTAGCGCCGGACTGTCCCACAAGGTTGAGCCGGTCTGGCGTTCACTCCACGATAGACATCTGACCCATCAGGAGCTGAATGACAGTGAGAGACAGTGACCTATCAGGAGCTGAGTTCGGACCACTATCCGAACTCAAGCTTCCCGACGCAACTACCATCGTGTCAGCTGGGAGCAGTTCAAACACTGTGTC
Organism: Ochlerotatus camptorhynchus; assembly: GCF_037179485.1. NCBI lineage: Eukaryota > Metazoa > Arthropoda > Insecta > Diptera > Culicidae > Ochlerotatus > Ochlerotatus camptorhynchus. The sequence continues at coordinate 1,501,793 of NW_027040515.1, read as the reverse complement.
GACTACGATGCCCTTCCGGAGACGCCCGAAGACGTTGACCGGTGTCTGCGTTCCATCGAGAAGGCGATATGCCGGGCCAGGGAACAACACGTGCCAGTATCCAGACAGGTGAGCAATACTCTGAACCTTGATAGAATTACCAAAGATCTCATCAGACTCCGTAGCTCCATCCGAAGGCAATACCAGCGTTCTGGTTTACGTGTCTTGAAGATTGCAATCGTCTTACAAAAACCATCCAAGCCAGGATGGTGGACCTCAGAAATCAAGATTTTGCTAACAAGATCCGTTCTCTCCCAGATTGTGCAAAGCTCTTCTTTAAACTAACGAAAATCCTTAAAAATAAGCCAAGACCCATTCCACCACTGACCCCACTGGATCGTCCCGGCAACCCAGTGATTCATCTGATAACTCCTGAAGAGAAGGCTATGCCGCGATAGGTCAACACTTCGTCAGCTCCCATAATCTCGGTCACACATCATTAAACAATCTGCAACATCTATCGAGAGGATTGTTATAACCGTAAGCAGTACGATGTCCGGGAGTCCACAGAAAGTAATAGTTGCGGAGACGGCGAGCTGGAGTGTGCAAATTGATGTTCCCGAGCAAACAACTGCAGTCAATATGATTACTAGTTAGCGATTTGTTAGTGTTTGCAGTCCAATAAGCGCACATCTATGCTCGTACGGAGGTAAACTATCTGGATTTGTCCATTGCAGACGTCGTAATGCAAACTTTATAAACTGTTTCTGGATTCTCTCGATGCGCAGTACATGAACAGCATGATATGGAGCCCAAATTTGTACTCCATATTCAAGAACACTGCGCACCATAGAGCAGTACAGCGCTTTCAGGGCGTACACGTCGTCGAATTGTGCAGTATTGCGGCGCAAAAATCCTAGCATGGAGTTGGCCTTTGCAACTGTCATGGATATGTGCTCGTTAAACCGTAGTTTTGCGGTCCAAGATGAGCCCAAGATCCTTAATAGCATTAACCCTTTCCAGTGGCGATTGATTCATAGAGTAATCAAAAATGATCGGAGAGTGAGAGCGGGTAAGGGTAATCACTTTGCATTTGGCAGCATTGGCTTGCATTCCATTCACCTGACACCAGGATGACAATCGCTCTATATCAGCTTGTAGTGCGCAACAATCCACGATCGATTCGATCAAACGGTACAGCTTAAGATCATCCGCATATAGCAACTTACAGGAACTTAGCATATCACACACGTCGTTAACGAAAATGAGAGGTCCTCGGTGACTCCCTTGTGGAACCCCCGATGGTACATGGAATACCTCAGATCTGGAATCACGTACCTTAAAAAAAGCCTTCCTGGATGATAAGTATTATTTCAACCAACAAACGATCCACGGTGGAAGACCGAGGCGGTTTAGCTTCATAATGGTTAGGTCGTGAGGGACTTTGTCAAAAGCCTTAGAGAAGTCGATGTAAACGGAGTCCACTTGCTGACGCTTCTCGATGCTACCTAGAAGAGTGTTCGTGTAAGTCATCAAGTTAGAGACTGTCGAGTGCTTTTTCATGAATCCATGCTGAAACTCTGAGATTATGGTTTGAACAGCTGGAAACAACTTCTCATGCAGAAGACTTTCGAGAACTTTGGCCAAGCAGTTCAGGATCGAGATAGGTCGGTAATTTTCCACTTTGTGCATGTTACCGGAATTGAGGTGTGCTTCCAGGCATCCGGAAAAACGCCATCCTTAAGCAATCGATTGAAAATAGACATAACGGGAGTGGCCAACGATGCTGCACAGTTCTTGACGAAAGACGGTGGAATACGGTCCGGGCCTGGACCTTTCGATGGATCGCCTGAGCAAAGGGCTTTGAGAATAGCGTCTTGACTGAAGATGAGCTGCTGCAGGTGAATGTCGTATCTTGGTAGCTGATCAATGTATTGCTGCGGTGGAGGAGTTTGATCGGGTTCGAAATCACTTCGGAAAAAGTCAGCGAAAAGGTCAGCAGAAGCGGTGTCGGTGCTGGAGCTTCTACTACCGTAGGTGACGTCCACGGGAATACCAGCTGATCTTTTCCGAGAGTTGATAAAAGACCAGAACGACGATGAATTTTCCTTGACACCCCTCTGGAGGTTGTCGACGTACTCACGAAAGCGAGCTTCCTGCAAACTATTATACTCTGCTTCTACTAGCTGCACCGTATACTTGTTTGCTGCGGTCCGGGAACGAAAGTAACTTTTTCGAGCTTTACACAGACGGTAACGCAGATTACGCAATTGCGGATTCCACCAAGGTTGTTGGAATTGCAAACAAGATTTTCGTGTCTTCACCGGAACAGTATCTTAGATTACTTTATAGATGTTGTCGTAGAATACGGAGACGGCGGCATCAATGGTGGGTTGGTCAAGTATTTGTACCCAATCCAAGGTGGCAATCCTCGTGTTAACAACATCGAAATCACATTGTGCAAAATTATACTCACTGCGGGCTGCTGGGTACGGGAGCGGATGATCTCTCGAACGGGAGTCAACTTTTAGAACCAACGGCTTGTGGTGACAATCAACTTTCATAATTGCAGAGGGTGGTTCAAACAGCTCGATGCAATCGGAGTCACTAACGAGAACCAGGTCAAGAAGCTTACCATTCGTGTTCACCAGATCGTTGATTTGCTTCAATCCAGCAGACAGCATGGACTCCCCTACAGCGAGTTCCTGTTCTGATGAAGCATTGAGAGGCAGAAATCCTCTGACGTCCTCATCGAAGTCCCAAGCTAGATTTGGCAGATTGTAGTCGCCCACAACTATGGTTGTATCGTGAGGGTTCGCCATACCAAGGAGCTGTTGTACGGACTCAGCGTGTTTGGTGTAAATGTCGGACTGACTGTTTGGTCGAATATAGATGCAGCACAGGAAGATAGATTGATGTTGTAAATCGACTTGAACAGCAATTTGTTCGAGGCTCTCAACGCCCACAAAATGCACAGCCTTACGGCCCGGAAAAATTGATTTTCACTAATCCTACCTGTCTGGATTTTGCCAATAACTCTGGAGCGGATTGGAATGTGGTTGCGAGCGGTATTATGCAGTGGGAAACAATTTTATTCGGCGATTTCAACGGGATAATTGGAAAATAAACAGCACGACAGAAGAACACAACTTCAAAGCACAGCAGGGTTGCCATTTATCACATCATCTAAAAACATGAAGGCCCCGGGTTTCGACAACATCCTGAATCTGGAACTCAAACACTTGAGTTCCAGATTCTACAACCATCTGGCACTGATTTTTAATCTGTGCCTCAGACTTGGCTACTTCCCCTCGTGTTGGAAGTCAGCTAAAGTCATACCCATCCGGAAACCTGCGAAGGATCCGTCCTCTCCTTCAAGTTGTCAACCAATCAGCCTTCCCGCAGGGTTATCAAAACTGTTCGAATGAGCAGTGTACCACCGGCTCCTAACATCTGCCGAACAAAACAACATCTTACTCGAGGAACAGTTTGGTTTTCGGAAAGGTCGTTCGACCTGCTGACTCGAGTGACAATCATTCTCAGACGGCACAAGTCTGCTCGAAAACATCTGCAATGGCGTTGTTGGACGTTGAAAAAGCGTCAAAAAGCGATGCTTTCAACATCGGTCCCGGGGTTCCACAAGGAAGCATCCTTGGCCCCATTCTATTCAACCTGTTCACCTCCGATATGCCGGCTCTCCCTGATGGTGGATCGTTGTCTCTGTTCGCAGATGACACATCCATCGTCTACAAGGGTAGGGTCATCGGAGCTCTGACTGCCAATCTTCAGAGAGCCCTGGACGTCCTGCCTGAATATTTCAACAGCTGGAAGATCCGTATCAACGCGGCAAAGACCCAGGTCATCATCTTTCCACACGCAAAATCTCCCAGACGGAGAATAATAAGATCTGCCTGAACGGCACAGAAAGAGGTAGTCTACCTAGGCCTAACATTAGACACCAAGATCATTGTATCCACTCATCAACATGAGGTATATCCTGTCCCTGAAAAATAAGCTTGCTGGCTACAAACAAATCATCCTTCCCGTAATAGAATACGGGATGCCAATCTGGGAGAGTTGCGCAAAAAGTCACCATCTCAAGTTACAAAGGATCCAGAATAAGATCCTGAGGATGATCGTCAATAGTCCATCGCGGACTAGAAACTCTGAGGTCCATCGCCTGGCTGGTCTTCAGGCACTGGAGTTACGGAGAGCTGACTCCACCGCTAGGTTCAGAGATTGCTGCTAGACGATCCGATCAATAGATCATCAGGGATCTGGCACGTTAGATTAGGTTAAGCTATGTTAGGTTAAGTAGGTAGAATAACAAATTAAAACATTCAAATCAAACATTCTTCACAAGAAGAGAATTGTAAAACATTACAACAGTTAAACACGACATGTACAAACACAAGTTGTTTTCTTCGGCAGATGTTAGGAGCCGGTGATAGACTGCTTTTTCGAACCGTTTTGATAACCCTGAGAGAAGGCTGATTGATCGATAACTTGAAGGAGAGGACGGATCCTTTCCAGGTTTCCGGATGGGTATGACTTTAGCTGACTTCCAACACGAGGGGAAGTAGCCAAGTCTGAGGCATTGATTAAAATTCAGTGCCAGATGGTTCTAGAATCTGGAACTCAGATTCAGGATGTTGTCGAAACCTGGGGCCTTCATGTTTTAAGATGATTTGATATAGGCCAACAGTTCGTCAGTCGTAATCTCGGATTCCTTCGGTAAAATGTTGAGAATCTGACGATGATTGGTTGTATTTTCAGCTGACGATGTTTTGCCCGAGATTATGGGAGCTGACGAAGTGTTGACCTATCGCGGCATAGCCTTCTCTTCAGGAGTTATCAGATGAATCACTGGGTTGCCGGGACGGTCCAGTGGGGTCAGTGGTGGAATGGGTCTTGGCTTGTTTTTAAGGATTTTCGTTAGTTTCCAGAAGGGCTTTGCACAGTCTGGGAGAGAGCGGATCTTCCAGCAGCACCACCCTAATTTCAAATCGGCTAAAAAATACGAATAAGCTTTCCCGAAGACACCATATACCTAAAAGTTATGGTTTTGGTGCTAATATTTTTGTCTTCATAAATACGGCTTTTATGGATGGTGAACCATCTCGTGGTCTCAAAGGTCCATTTTCCGTATAAGCGTTCATATTCCGGTCACAACTCCAAATTCATTCTGATAAAACGTTTATGAGTGGTTTCGCAAACTCATGGAGCTCTACACGGATAGAAATTTCCTTATACCTTTTGGCAAATTTCTATTGCTGATTATACATAAAATGTATAAGTCAACTAATAAGCAGACGCCATGCAAAAAGTTAATGAAGATCATGTGTCAAATAAAATGTATAAGCGATCACACATACCTTTTATGCAATCTTATAGGACCTATGTGGTTTGTCTTATGGAATGTATAAGGTTGATGTTTTGGCAAAAATGTATAAGTGAAGCACATGGATAAAATAAATGATTTTCGTTTCGTGTAGGATCAGTCTCATGAATTGACCACTTTTACGGATGTTCCGGTTCTTTTAGTGGACCATCCTGTAGTCCCCAGTGTCCATATTTCGGTCAAAACTCCGAATTCATTCTGATAAGACGTTTATGAGTGGTTTCTAAAAAATGCGGAGTTCTAGGATCAGTTTCATGAATTGACCACTTTTACGGATATTCCGGATCATCCACAGGATCAGACTCTTATCCTACAGGAAACTGAATCGTCCCAAAAGGTGGCCAACTTTCTGCTTAACAACTTCTCAGAAGACATCAGGAAGTTATCTTTTCAAATCAGTGAGATTTTCAAATTTTCAACCAAAAAATTTCAACAATGTTATTGTTTTGTTGACATCGTTTGACAGTCCACTTGACCGAATAATGTCAATTTCGTGCGCGGTCTATGCTTAGAATTGTTAAGAAATGTCAAAGTGCATCTGGTACCACTTAAAGAGCCTGAATTTATAAAGAGACGACATCTCATCCATTTGACAGGTCTTCTGCTCGATTGGACTGACTTTTCCTATGACTTTGACAGACAATCGATTGTTCCAATTTTGACATGTCGCCTCTTTATAAATTTAGGCTCTTTAGTACCACTAACACTGTTTATTTTCGAAAAAGCTTTCGTTCGAACGGGTTCGTACGAAAACCAGAATGCCGTTTTCGAACTCGTTCGAATCGAGTCGTTCGTACGAACGAACGATTCGAACGAAAACGGGAATAGAGGTGAATATGTCGATGGTAGAGTGAACGCCAGACCGGCTCAACCGGGTGGGAGAGTCCGGCGCTAGTACGGTGTAGCGAGCCTCTTGCAGGTCGTTGTTCAGGATTGTGCCGTTTTGGTTGCGTCGACTGTTGCCCCAAGCCTGGTGTTTGGCGTTCAGGTCACCCGCGATGATGTACTTTGATGATTTTCAGCTGCAAGCTCGGCAGAAGCCGACAGCAGATTTTTCTCCTTACAGCAATGGCCGCTCCTCCTCCCCCGGAGCTGGTTTGATCAAGTCTTAGAAGCCGAAAGTCAGGAAGGTAGACGTTTACCTGCGGTTTCAGGTGGGTTTCAGTGATGACGGCAATGCCGATGTTACGTTCGTTGAGGAAGTGAACGAACTCGATGTTCTTGCTCTTGAGCGAGCAAGCGTTCCAGTTGGCGATCTTGATGGCTTCACGGTCCATAATTGTCGATGAAACGTGATGCAGCAAGAATCTGCTCGGTTCTGGTTCTGCAGGAGCGCTTGATGATGATTGCTTCTGCCATGATGTTCGTTTTCGTTTGATGGTGGGGCGTCATCTCGACGCCACGATAGTCCTGGGGAGGGGACGAAACCGTAGCCGCATAGGACTGACGGCTTGGATTAGCCGAAAGGTTTGGCACATCCGCAGATGGCGGGACCGATGCAGCAGCAACAGCAGTAGCCAAACGGATGTTGAGCGGAAGTGGCGGAAAAACTGGAATCGGACGCCTTTGGCTAATGGCGGGAAAATTCTGCTCATTGCGTACCGGAACCTTTTTCCGAAACGGCTGGTTCTGCGTGGAGGCCCTTTTGTGGATTTCCATGAATTCCGCAGGCTTCGGACAAGACTTGCTAGTAGCTCGATGTGCTGCATCTCAGTTGGCGCATTGTGGATCGGTGTTCTCCATCCTGTCGCATGCTTCAGGTGCGTGCTGCTTGCCACATTCGTAGCAGCGATGAGCCATGTGGCGATTTTCGGTCCCGTGCCCAAACATTGGGCAGTTTGAGCATTGGATGACGTTGCGGGGGCGAGGTTGGTAGCGTTCCCACTTAACCACGATGTGGAAAAGCGCCCGAATACACTGCAGGTCCTTCAAACACGTTGTGTTTCGCTCTAGGTGGACCAAATACAACTGATCACGGTACGGCACGGGAGACGTCGTGCCGATTCATCTTGAAGACTTGCAACGGCTTTAGGCCGTTCTTCTTCAGCTCATACGACAGCGCGGCGATTTCCATGTCGGGTAGACCACGCAGGACGACATCGTGAGAGAAATATTCTCATTTTTCCCGCTTCAACAGCTCTTCGATGGCGTTGTAGTACTTCCTTGCTGGTACCATCAGCATGATGCCTTCAGTGCACATGCGCATGGTGCACTTCAAGCCTTGCTCGATGTAGAATTTGATGTTCTCCTGAAGCCCGGGCGGGAATCTTTTGACGAAGAAGAATGGTAGTTTCTCCTTTTTCTTTATTTCCGGTTCATCACCATTTTCGAGAATGGCGTACCGGTTGTTTGAAAGCAGCTTTTTCGATGCCGACTGAGCGTTGGCGGTTTCCTGTCGGGGACGCTTCCCGTACGAGCTTGCAACCGCATGACCACGCGGCGGTTTTTCCATGCTGGGATCAATCGATGTTTCGCTTAACACCGCGAAAGAGAGACGCGAACACTATCGAACGAAAACAAAATTTAATACTCTACACAGAGAGAGAGCGGACAAAACCGGACTGGACTGCTTGACGATCAAGCAGAGAATGAGTTCCAAAGTCAACTGAACTGGTTCTGTATATTTCTGACATATTTATCCTGGCATCAGTGTTGCCAAATGAGCACAGGAATTTAACATCGCACCGTCATTTGACGTATCGATGAAATGCACACGTATGCCACACTTTGTAGAGCCTCAACGAAGCGTAGAAGATCGACGAATTAAGTAAAAACTCTGTGAAATATGTAGAAGCTGTTGAATGATTGATTTGATTGATTTCTTTATTATAGAGACTTTCAGTCGTTGGCTGAGTCGTCTCTGAGTGTAGAACTTTATTGAACTTCGCAGAAAATAGGCGAACTTTAGAGAAATTCTCCCTGAAGTTGAAGTGTAGGGATTTCTCTTCAAATTCAGAAAGATTCGTAAAAAGTTAAGTTAAGTTTTCTTTATTAAGGATGCTTTCAGCTTGGGGCCGGTTCTGAATGTTTGGGAACCGTCTTTTAATCTTAGGCCACTTCGTTGAAGTATAAAGGACTTGGAATTAAGTACAAGCTAAGGAAACATGGATCCTTGGAACATCACGTAAAATCAACGAGCAACATAGAAGTGCCAGCCCTGTCATGGTGGTTACTCCATGAGTAACCAGCTCTCACAACCGACTTGTTTTTAATCAAAACTAACTGGGCGCAAACATATCGATCTAGATGCACTGCCCATAAACGTATAACAGTCCCACGTGGTTTTTCAACGAGATGAAGATCAGACAGCTTCACGACAGTTCCATCATCATCATCGTCAGGAGCTTTACAAGAACTTCAAGAATCTTCAGAATACGGAGTTCGGAGAGCGTCGAGAAAGTTCTAACAACTTCAGGGCAGTTCCATTGTGAAAATTGTGGAAACATGAGAGAAATTCTGAAAATTTTGAGAACTTCAGGTCTGTTCGATTAACTTCAGAACTTTACAGATGTTTCAAAAACACAGTCCAGCATACAAAACGAAGTTACGAGTTCTATGAGCGCCAGAACTTATAGACAATTTTGAAAGCTGTAAGTCGAGGGACAAGACATTGTAATATTTAGATCTAATAGTTAAGCTAATATATGTTCTAATACTTTCTAATATTTTCTAAACACCCCTAATACTGATCCGGATTTTGGGTTACTTTTTGTTCAAACGTTCGCGCGCGAAACGCAAGTCACGAATGTTTTGACAGTAAGTTTGTTTATTACGTAGCAATTTACTTCCTCAGGGAAATTTTGAAAAAATCCAGGGAATCTCTTAGAAGATCAAACAATTTCGTAACATGTCTTGCGAAATTCGTTTTTTTGCTTCAGTTATAAGAAGCACTTAATGTGGCCACCAATCATCTTATTTTCAAACCTCATGCGATTCTCAGACGTCTCAATTGACAAAATGGTGGAACCTACTAACAAATTTCATTCGTTAGGCTAGCGCAAAAGACAGCTTCGACCAACTAATACAACCAGTGGCGAAGACATTCCGAAGATCTGAACAGGATGACCTAGATAACTCAACGGAAATCGCTGATCAACCTCTAATGCAACGTTTCGATATAAGCCTTCATTTGGAATCCCAATCACAAAACCGCCATGTCTACATGCGCGATCTACAAAATATCAAGCTACCTGCCGTTTCAGTAGTTAGTCTCTAAGTCACCCGAACCCATAATCTCTTTCTAATGTCGTCCCTTTTCACAGAACGAACCGGGCCCGGAAAAACGTAATCATGCGACAGCGAGGGACACACCCAATCGAAGCTCCGATTCCAGTCGACTGGTAACGCTACCCTCTATAGCCCAATAGATTACAAGTTAGCACATGTTTGCCCCTTTTACAGTTCATTTCTTTCGACTACGGTACTGAACAGGTCCCGCAAGAGTCCCCGCCGATGGCGACGAGCCCGACTGCGATTGCGCCAAGGGTTCAAGAAGAGCATGCCTCCCTCCAGCCAACCATCGAAAGTCGGCTTCGATTCCAGGTCGTATTGCGGTCCTGTTGGCCGGAGCTTTTTTCGAAGACGGGAACCTTCGGCGATTTCTATGAACTACTGTCGATTCTGGCCGTGAACCTTTTTCCTCGCATACGACCGACGGACATCAATCAAGTCATGGCACTTTGGCCAATGTTTAGTGCGATCGCGAGTCAGATAGCATTCGGAACCTGCTTGCCAGCGGGTCCGCAACAGTCAACTAGAACCGCTGTCGTTGCTGCTAACAATGCGGAAAGCTTAGGAACTAGTCAACATTCAGACGGATATAGTTGTGGAGTGGTAGATCGCCAAGGTTGTACTGCTGAGAAGGATGAAGAATTATCGCAAAACGATGCCAGAAGTCGAATCAAAGTGTCTCCGTCGTCGGTACTCATCATAGAGATCTCCGAGGATAGTGACACGGAAGATCTGCCCGTGCGAAAGGTAAGTGTGTCGTTCCATTTTTTCTATGTTTGGAGCAGAAATTGTTGGTGATACAATCTACACTGCACGAAGGATTCCCCTACTGTTACTAACTAGCGCCGTGCCATCTTCGAACTGAACAAACTCCTAAATGCTTGTATTTTAATATTCGACTCTTCTTATTTCCCTATCGTTTCAGAAACGTGGATACAGAGTACGTCAATGTCCGCAAAACCTAGTAGCAAAGGATGTGTGAATACCTCAGTGCCCGACAAATAGGTAAATGAGCCTTGATACAGTCTCACCTCGATATAATGTAACTTTTGAAAAAACTAAAATCTAAACAATAGATGTGCTCGGAAACTGGAAAATATTTAAGGACTAATTTGATTTTAAATTGATTTGAGTTGTATGAAAATGTACAAAATTCATGACAGGGTCAATGACGCTGCTACGTGAACAAAATTATCATTCGTGTCCCTCACAGTTAGCAAAGAACACCTTTTTTTTATCTAGTTCGTTTATTTGGAAGGCTCAATCGCGTTAGCTTTACGGAGCCGATAATTCATTGTTCACTGTGTGTAACAAAATTCACTTAATTCTATGTCTAGTAGGAGTTGGGCCGATTACTCGCGGCTTACTCGAGGTTAGAAGGGTACATTTTCGAAGGATAGGATCAGGGGAGGAGCTTGGGGTAGGGTTTCGTTGTCTCATCAGAGCGTTGTCGCCAGTATGAACGGTAGTGCTGTTCTAGCTTCGTCCGGAGTTCGACTGGCTATGGTGGGTGACCAGTGGGCGACGATGAGACTCATCGAGACGGGGGGACAAGACAAACAAAAACTAATAAAGAGAGACAAAAGACAAAAGGAATTAAATTCTTATATTAGACATTTGAAGAAAAACATAAACGGACTGCATATAGCAGAGATCACGGGTTGCCAACACGTCTCTGATAGGAACATAGGGTTGTCTTCCTTGGGCCTCGAGGGTATTCAAAAGTCGCTCTCTGGCGGCGTCATTATCCGTACATTGCCAAACTGCGTGTTCGATGTCATCGTAACCGTTTCCACACCGACAGATGTTGCTGTCCACGAGGTTTATTCTATTGAGATGAGCATCTAGCGAGTAGTGGTTGGACATAAGTCTACTCATCACGCGAATGAAGTCACGACTTAAGCCCAAGCCTTTAAACCACGCTCGTTTGCCAACTCGAAAAGGTACTCTGACGCACTAAATCGTAAAATTCATCGTGTGAAATTTGCCTGTCATACAATTCGCCTTCCTGCGCGCCCACCTTTGCGAGAGAGTCCGCCTTCTCATTGCCTGGGATTGAGCAATGTGAGGGGACCCATACAAAGGTAATCATATATGATCTTTCGACCAGTACACTCATCTGCTCCCTTACCTTTGAAAGGAAATAAGATGAGTGCCTACCTTGTTTCATCGACCGAATAGCCTCAATCGAACTGAGACTATCCGTGAAGATGAAGTAATGGTCTGCGGGAATGTTGGAAATCATCCCCAATGCGAAGTTGATTGCTGCCAGTTCAGCCACAAAAACGGAACAAGGTTCCTGGAGTTTGCGGAAGGCGCTAGAGTTTTCATTGAAGACACCGAAGCCAGGGAATCCCATGAGTTGCTTGTTTCATGGTCAGATCATATTCAATTGAGGAACTGCGATTGGTGAAGTGAACACGGTCTGGAGTATAACAAGGAAGACACATATCTGATGATATGTAGTGGTGGTAGATTCTCATAAATCGAGATTGTGTGTTCAGCCCAAGAATTTCTTCAAAATTAGCAATTATAAGTGTGTTCGTCACTCCGCATTTGATTAGTATTCTGAGAGAGAGCTCCCAGAAACGGTTCTGGAGGGGTGTTACTCCTGCCAGAACCTCGAGACTCATGTTATGCGTTGAGTGCATACAGCCTAGAGCAATACGCAGACAACGATATTGAATTCGTTCCAATTTTATTAGGTGACTTTTTCTTGCCGAGAGAAAGCAGAAAGAGCCGTACTCTAGAACAGAGAGAATAGTTGTTTTATAAAGCGTTATGAGGTCTCCCGGATGAGCACCCCACCATGTGCCGCAAATTGAACGGAGAAAGTTGATCCTCTGCTGACATTTTTGCTTCAAATACGTAATATGGGCATTCCAAGTGCACTTTGAATCAAACCAGACCCCAAGGTACTTGAAAGACAATGATTGGGTAATGTTTCTGCCCAAAAGATTAAGCTGCATTTGGGCTGGGTACCGCTTTCGAGTAAACACTACCAGTTCAGTTTTCTGCGGCGAGAATTCGATCCCTAGATTCATAGCCCAAGAAGACAAGTTATCTAAGGAATTTTGCAATGGTCCTTGCAAGTCCACGGCATGTGGACCTCTTACGGAAACCACACCGTCATCTGCAAGTTGTCTTAGCGTGCATTGTTCTGCCAAACAGTTGTAGATATCTTTGACATAAAAGTTATAAAGAAGAGGGCTGAGACATGAGCCTTGGGGCAGGCCCATGTAAATAATTCTGGAAGTTGTCAGTTTTCCAAGAGAAAAGTTCATTTGCTTTTCTGACAACAAATTGTACAAGAAATTATTTAAAATTCCAGAAAGTCCACATCTGTGCAGATTGTCTGACAGAATTTCAATGGAAACTGAATCAAAAGCCCCCTTAATGTCCGAGAATACTGAAGCCAATTGCTCCTTGTGCGCAAAGGCCAGTTGAATATCTGTGGAAAGCAGCGCTAGACAATCGTTTGTTCCTTTGCTCTTGCGGAACCCAAACTGTGTATTTGATAGTAAGTTATTTGATTCGACCCACTGATCGAGTCTCCGAAGGATCATTTTCTCCAACAATTTCCTAATGCACGAAAGCATAGCAATCGGACGGTATGAGTTATGGTCAGACGCTGATTTGCCAGGTTTTTTAATGGCTATTACTTTGACCTGTCCCCATTCAGGCGGTAGGGTTTTTGATCTAATTTCCGTCTTACTAAGAACAACCCGTGCTTTACCTCTCTTTTCTGAACGAATTTTAACCAAAAATGGAATATTTCTGTCAAAGATGACTTCTAAATTTATCCACCTTTCCATACGTACCGCTGGATTTGATAAAGAGTCACAAATTGTTGAGATATTGTTCAAAATCTAATACTGCTTCTTGATTCTAAATTCGTTCTACGAGTTTCAATTCTGTCCTAACGCATTGAAACGCCATTAGATTTTCTTCGTCCTACGGATAAACGTAGAAAAAGAGAATTCGCTAGGTGCGCTTCTTTTGTTTTGAGAACAATGAGCGTAAATATTCATACAATGCGCTCTAACAGGGTTTATGTTGTAGCTAATGAACTAACGCATCGGAACAAACCTATTATTGATTTGTGCACGGTGAAATCATTGATATTATTGATATTTTCTGATCGATAGAACGGAAATGGGCGATTACGACGAAGTAGCGCTCTACCCTACAATGTTGTTTTTTAGCAAGGAATTGAATAAATCTAGCAAGCGTCTTTTAGCGATATCTGGGAGATTTTTCAGAAGATTGAATTTAATCATATCGCTTCCCGGTGAGGAGTTGTCCGATGAAAGAAGAGCCATAGAGAAATCCAGCATTGAGAATGGTCTATCCATCAAAAGAACACCTTAGTTTTTATTGTTCAACCAATGTTTATATTGCTTCGATGTAACGTAACTAAAAAAAATAAGCTACGTTACATCGAGGTGTGACTGTACTCATAAAAGTTCCACCTATTTAATTGTTAATCTGTGTTTGCGCGTTAAGTTATTCGTTATGTTCTTAATAGCAAGGTATGTGATATTCTACTAGACAACAAACCAACGGTCAAATAAACGAAAAATCGAATTTAAATAATTCATACAAACGGCCTATGTATTTTCACTTCATTCATTTTTTTTAAACCTTCTATTCCGTCCGTTGGTCCGTCGTCCGTCCGTCTGTCTGTAGGTCCACCTTCAGAGTTTTCTTTTTCGATCAACCATCAGCAAAATCACTCCGCTTCTTTGAATAATTATTATTAACCAGTCAGTGTCGATTGACGCTCCACCAGAAGAGTACCTAGCGTGTTTTTCGTATTTCAAACCATGCATTATATAGCCACCGGGACTGAAACATTATTGTGTTGTTGGAATCGATGTGATTTTCGGGGAATTGTATTGACTTTTTTCTTTTGTTTATGCGGGGAAAGCAAACTATTTCGAGCATCAAATTAAACAATTTAGAATTTGACACCACGGAACTTTCAATGTCCATTCAAATGGTTGGTGGGTTTGGGATGTTTCTATAATTTCTTACGATCTGGGTTGTTCGTTTGTTCAATTGTATTGTAATATTTTGATAATTATTCTATATAGGGTAATAAACGAGGAGCTCAATTTGCTAATATATAGTACTTGATCCAGGACTAATCAAATATGGGATCTTTGTTTTTCACAACAAGCGCTAAATTGTAAGTAAGAATTCGAACAAATGAGAAAATGCCCGTTTCTCAAGTGGGTGAGGCGAGGGGGGGAGAACGCAACGGTATAAAACACGCACAGAGCTATTTCGACTTTGAAAAAAAGGGGAAAGAGTGAACTAAGGAAACGCGACAAAAGATTAGGATCCAAGATTTGCTCTAGTAACTATCGCTATCGTACAGGTTACCACTGAAGACGTCGATCGATTCGTTCCGTGCATTGGCGGTCGAGTCGTCGCTAGAGGCCTGCTCCCCGCCGACCGAATAGTCCGGATCCGCACTACTGCTGCCAATGTCCGCTTCGCCGAGCCCACTGACCCCGACGCCTCCTAATGCCGCTCCTCCTGCTCCTCCTTCCGTTCCATCATTGGGAGACCCCGTCGCTCCCCCTGCAACCCCCGGACTCGACCCGGCCACTCCCAAAGCTCCAGTTCCGCCATCCTGCGTTCGCATGATCGAATCAAAGTTGTCCTTGATCTGATTGTTCGCCCCCTTCGAACCCAGATCCGTCGCCCAGCTCAGATGCATCAGCGCTAGATCCACATTGCCTAACTTTTTGTAGATCTTACCCATCACATAGTACACTACCGCTTCCTTTGGCACGATCTGCTTCAACTCCTCCAGCTCTTTAAGCGCTTCCAGGTATCGCCCCATGGTAAAGTACATCGTACCTCGATGGAACTTGCACAAAGGGTTCTTTGGATCCAGAGCGATTGCGGCATTCAACGTCCGCAGCGCTTGGTCCATTTTTCTCAGGAAGAACTGCATCGCACCGATGTGGACCATTATGACCGAGTTCTTCGGATTGATCACCAGCGCTTTGCGGTAGTGCAGTTCGGCCAGTTCGTACCGTTCCTGTTTGCTGAAGATGGTACCGATGCCGAACCAGGCGTTGTAATGTCGCGAATCTCGAAGTATCGCGTACCGATACATCGAAAGTGCCTTCTCGAGCTCCTCGGTCATGACCAGCTCGTGACCGAGCAATGTGTAACTGTACGGGAAGTCCTCGTCCACCTGAAACGAAGGGAAGAAACGGACAATTAGAGAAAGGGTTGACTTCTGCTGACCTACAATGATGCCAGGATATAAAGCCACCGCTGCACACCTACCTGTATTGCACGAAAGAAGAACTTGATCGCCGTCTCATGTTCCTTGTGGGCGGAGAAGCAATTCCCCGCGACGCACCACGTAATCGGCGAGCTCTTGTCCTGCGCCATCAGGTCCTGGGCCAGCGCCGACAGAACCACGTCCTTCTGCAGGTGCCACAGGTCCGTGCTGTAGATCTCCATGTACTGTAACCGGTGCGGTTCCTTGTCGTGTATCTCCCGGAAGATATCCACGGCCGCGTCGTACTCTCGCATTTCGTGGTGCGCCAGCGCGATCATACTCTGCACCCAACTGCTGCTGTAGTGGTGCGGTGGAACGTTGCTAAAGTGCTCGATCGCCTTCTCACAGTCGTAGCTCTGCAGCCGGAGGTATCCCTGGCCGAGCTCCCGCAGCAGCGTCATCAGTCCATCGGCACTTTGCTTCTTCAATGCCAGCACTTGCTGTGCCACCTTCTGCGCACTGTTTATGCTATTGTTGATGAAGACTTTCTCGCTGAGCGTTTCGCTCGAGGTGATGGTTTCGATCTTCTCCTTTCCGTCGCCACCGACGGAAGACTTTCGTTCGACATTTTCCAGCAGATTGCCGGCACTGCTGTTCAGATTCTTCGAGATTCGCTGTTTGGACTTGCGGGGAGGTGACCGAGGAGCCACAAACTTATTGTTCAACTGGGGACTTTTGGTATTTTCCTTGACGGAGTAGTTGCTGTTGCTGAACAGACGGGAACTGCGGCGGACGTTCTGCGCCTGCAGGGCACCTCCGGTCGTATTCGGTGTCCGCGGCGTCGTCAGCTGATTGCCCGTCTGGCTGAACACAATCGGTTTTGTGTTCGCACTCTGTGACTGTAGGAGCATCGTCGTTGCCTGGGGAGAAGAGTTTTGCTTCTGGTCAGCCGGGAAGAGATTGAATTTTAAGGTTTAAGGTAACTTACCGTCGTGTCATTCTTGCGATTGATGATATTTCCCATCGTGCCGAGATTGTGAGGGCCACGCATCTTCTTATTACTAGTTAATAGTGCCATCTTTTGCTGATCACTGTCGGCGATGATTTGCTGTTGCTGCTGACCGGCCTGTAGCTGTCCCTGGCCTTGCTGCTGATATCCCGTGGCCGAGGAAAGCTGCTGTGGCGAGGGTGTCATTATCAGCGCCGACTGATCACTCAGCATGGGACTATTCATGATGGGAAGGACTCCAAAGCTGGGGGTCGCAGGACTCATCGCAGCCAGATATTTAAACTGCTGCTTCCGGAACGGCGTTCCAACGTCACTACCCACGTTGGGCGTTTGCTCGTCGGCCACCATCCTCGTGTTTGTTAAACTGCTAATGTTTTGACCCTGTGCTTGTTGCTGCTGTGGAGGATTATTTGGCGTGTTGATAATATTCTGTATTAGACACTGTGAAACCTGATCTGGAGTGGTGATTAGCTGCTGTTCGAAGCTTTCCGATCCGATAAACATTCCTCCACCTCCTCCTCCTCCAGTCCCACCACCACCACCGGTTCCATTTCCAAACCACACCATCGACGAGTTCATCGCCGGATGTGAGGCTTGACTGGTTGCAAAAACGTCGGTGCTCGTCAACTGGAACACACCGTTCGGGTCCGGTTTCTCCCCTCGGTTGCATAGGTCGGCAAACGATTGCCACAGAAAGGGATTCAGCTTGACCACCTTCCGGCTGGCATCGTTCGCCAGCTTGCCCCGTTCAGTCTTCTGGCAAATCTTCGACAGCAACTCTAACGCGAAGCAACCGATGTCGCCAAACTCTTTTGCCACCTCGTCCAGATGCCGCGCCCGCAGGTGGTCGTCATTGATTAACGTGTGCTCCGCTTCCGAGTATCTGAAAGCAAGGTAGTTTTAGGAGTCGAATTTGAGACGTTCACAGCCCATAAGATACTCACTGCTTCAGATCGAAGGCACACTTGGACAGGAGAAACCGACATTGCGTCGAACGGACACCCTTCGACGATAGCAACCAATGGGCCTGGTGCTTCTGTCCGGCCCGGTAGTAACAGGTCGCCAGCAGGAATAAACTCTCCTCCGATTCCACTGCAAACAGAAAGGACAAAAATTAGGGCATTCTGACTTGGGGATAGTTAAGAGAAATTGAAACACTACCTTCGGCACACAGTCTTTCCGCCAAGAAGATCGCATCCTGGTAGTCGTAATGGTTCAGGCAGTGCCATATTGCGGCCTGGAACGACAAAATGAATTAGAAACGAACATCCACAGAACCCTTCCCCTTCGCTCTCATTTTGTAATCTACATTTTCTTCGTGTGTTTATTTATATTCCTCCAACATGATAGGCGGCACTGCACACATCCAATCCAGTGTGATCCGATCGATAATCTCGTCTCGCTTATGCTTTTCTGGGGATGACGTTACCGAGTGTTGTATAGTGGGATGCAATATGAAAGCCGAACGGCTCATTTCTGGTTGTTGCCATACAAATACAACGACTCGAAATAAACAATTTCTATTAATAATAATAGGTTGGTACATCATTCGTCGAACTTGTCGTCCCATTTTAATAACAGGCAGTCGGGAGAGCAGTGCATATTTTGCTCCACTATTAATAAGAGATTTCCGAAATGCGGGGTGGCCGGAAATTCAGTAAAAATTAAATTCCAGCTTTTTTCCCGGGTGCCTAACATAGGGTAAATTATGGCTTCGGCACCCATTGACTGTTTTCGGCAACCGAAATTGAAACGTTTATTTCACTGTATTTTCCAATCAAAACTCTTCGCTGAATGTATTAAGCCGATTCCTTACCTTATCAGCTTCAATCTGATTACATTTTTACGACTGTGAATTCCTGTTATACCATATTTTTCTTTAAATGAAATATACATACTACAAAATACGGCTGATTTCGAGTTGCCGATAATAGAACAGCTGGTTAACACGCAGTTCAAATGGAAAGGGTGCCGAAGAAAAAGAGACTGCCGACAATAGTCACTCTCACCTGAGAAGTTTGGAGCGTTGTAAAAACATGTTCAACCCGTTTTGATCAATTCTGTCGATTGGAATTGGTAGAAAAGCAAGCAGCAGATAAATGTCAACAAACAAACCTGTCATGTATGTGTGTGACGCTGAGAAATCGCTAATAGAAGTTCGGACGCTGCTTAGATTGACGAGAATACGTAAATTCCCCTATTTAGCCCGGTTCCATTTCAGCAATTGAAGTCAAACCCCTTTCGCTAACCCCTCTATTGAAAACATAAAATACATTTTCATAATTTTTCAAATTTATTAATTGGAAAAAATTGTCAAATTATGATCCATAATTTAGATAATTTGATGAAGTCCAAAATTTTAAATCTTTTCTTAAGACTCAGAATTTTGCTACATTAAAATTATTGGAAGCAGACAAGGCCGAATTGATAGATTGAGCTTGGAAGTTCTTTTAGAAAACAATGAGATCTCTTTAAATACTCGGACTGAAATGTTGTTTGATTTTCGATTTTGATTTTGCGAGACAGAAGGGGGTCTTATGAAGGCCAGATCTCAAGTCTCAAGGCCGCATTCCAGAACGTGAGTGGAGCATGGATATCACGTCAAACTATACCCCTAGAACGGCTCCCATGCTCTCTCCATGCTGAATCGTGAGACTCCTCTTTTCCCATATCATGGCATGCAAAATAATAACCCAATGCAGGACAATTCTATAAATTGGGCAGGACAATTCTATATAGGGGAAATGCAGGTAATGTCGGCCTAAGTGTCCCTAATTTGGGCCCATACATAAATTCAGCACTCGACTAAATTTTCAATAGCAACCAAAAATATCCATTAGTACCATCCCAATGACGCGTTAATCTAGATAATGGGCCCAATCTTAGATCCATAGGCCAACATTAGAGTCATTTCCCCTATATAAATGAATTTCTGTCTGTCTGACCCTTATAGACTCGGAAACTACTGAACCGATCGGCGCGAAAATTTGTATGCAGGGGTTTTTGGGGCCGGGATGGTTCTTATGATGGTTCGATACCCCTCCCCCTCTGTAAGGGGGGGGGGGGGGGCTCCCATAAAAATGAAACAGAAATTTCTGCATAACTCGAGAACTAATCGAAGCAAATGGAACCAAATTTGGCATGTGGAGGTATAAGGAGATGCTCATAGCCCCTTAGATAAGAGGGGGGGGGGCTGCGTACAATAAAGCATGCTTTTTTTTATTCGGCGCATACACTCAAGCTTATATTGAATCCCGCGCAAGGCCGGGCACTCAGCTAGTTGAATATAAATTTTGTTCGAAGATTATGTATTAAGGTGTCATGTAACAATGGCTGTCCCCACAATCATTAAATCAACGTGTTTTGGTATGCGTACGAAAGACATCTTCCTACAAAATAGTAAATTACTAATTACATACCTTAAAAAATGGGCCAAAATTGTATGAATAAGATCTGGATCAGGGCTGGCAAATGTCATTTTCAATGAAAGATCTCACGCGATATTTACAGAGATACTTCTGTCACTATCATTGAATGAGAAAACGATGATACAGATTTTCTTCAAAATCTCATCGAATTTTTTGTCATGACAGAACGTGACAGTGTTGTGATCATCGTAATTACTAGCTCATTTAATGCTTTTAAAGTTACTTGTACCGAGGAAACCTTAATAATATATTCACTCTACCTGTTACCGCGAGGCAATTAATTTAAAACCAAAACCATAAGATAACCACATAGTTGCATCTCGTTTGCATAGCCCTAGCTGACGTTGATACCAAGGCCAAGAATATGAAATGAAAAGTAGGGCAAAAGGAACGAGAACTCGTTTTACATAATCTAACTGCAGTATTTACTTAGGAACGTTTCTGCGTTCAAGTGGGATAAACACGCCCACGCATGGCATGCTTGCGCATCTAGGTTAAGTTTAGCTTTCCCTCTCTGTTTATCCTTAACGAAGGATATAATTATAATGTTTAAACGTTACAAATGTCTCACTCTTATTTGTAGAGCCATATCAGATCTGAGCGCAACTTCGGGCTATCCAAGCCGGTGGCAATCAACGACTTAAGCTCCGATCACCAACCGGTGGTGGCTGAGGTCGGCATCAACATAGCTCCTGCTCCAATCCTACGAAAAGACTACCACCACGTAAACTGGGTCCAGTTTGGACGTGTGGTAGACCTGAACATCAACGAAAATCCGCCGCTTGACACCGTAGAGGACATTCACCGGACTCTGGAAGGACTCCACCAGGCCATATCCGTGGCTGACGAGACATGCATTCGACAAGTTCCTGTGAGGGGTAAACTTGTTGCTATTCATTCCCATACCCAGTTACTGATTCGCTTGAGAAATGTGCGTAGACGCCAGTTTCAGAGGACTGGAGATCTGAGCAAAAAACATGAAATGGCCGATCTGAACAGGCAGATTGCTTCCAGAATGGACTCTCTCCGAAATGAAAGTTTCGGGCGTGCTGTCCAGAATCTGGATGACCGCTCCCGTCCATTCTGGAAGGTAGCCAAGGTGCTGAAAACTCATCCCAAACCCATTCCTCCTCTCAGAGTCGGAAATGATGACAATCGGCTCATTACCCCACAAGAGAAAGCAAATGCGATTGGTAATCATATTGCTACATCGCATTTGCTTGGCTCAACTATCCAAAGTCCGCTCGAAAATCAGGTGACGCAATGCGTACAAAACTTGGATGCCTCCGCTTGTGTCGGCCCTCCGGCAGAAAATATTACAGTGGAGCAGATTTGCTCAGCGCTGAAAAACACCAAGAACATGAAGGCTCCCGGGTTTGACGGTATATTCAACTTGGTATTGAAGAAGCTGAGCACGAAAGTGTACTCGCTTTTGACTGCTATCTTCAACAGCTGCTTGGAACTGCACTACTTTCCAAGTATCTGGAAGGTAGCAAAAATCATACCAATCCGCAAACCCGGTAAAGATCCATCACTATCTCCCAGCTATAGACCAATCAGCCTCCTTTCAGCGCTGAGCAAATTGTTCGAGAAACTCATTCTCAATCGTTTGCTCAAGTTTGTCGAGGAGAACAACATTCTCCTACCTGAACAGTTTGGGTTTAGGAAAGGGCATTCCACAAATCACCAGCTAGTTCGGGTGATGAATAACATTCGAAGTAACAAAGCTGTTTCCAAGTCCACAGCCATGGCATTGCTAGACGTTGAAAAGGCGTTTGACAATGTTTGGCATGACGGACTTGTGTACAAGCTTTGTAACTTCAACTTTCCACCACATCTTGTAAAAATCACCCGTAACTACCTCCAACAAAGGTCGTTTAAGGTATCGTTGAATGGTTGCAATTCAAACACCTTTTCCATCCCAGCAGGTGTCCCGCAAGGTAGCCTGTTGGGCCCTTTGCTATACAGCATCTACACTTCCGACATTCCTCCCTTGGGCAACGGTTGCGTGTTCTTCCTGTTCGCAGATGATACCGCTATAACCGTCAAGGGAAGGAGGCCTCGTGAAATAACAAACAAACTTCAACGATGCCTTGACGCCTTTGCTTTTTATGCCAACACGTGGAAAATCAAAATCAATGCCTCCAAAACCCAATCAATAATGTTCCTCCATCGACAATCTCCCAAACTAAAACCGGCTCCCTCTTGTACTGTAATAATGGATGGCACAAGGGTTGAGTGGTCCACCGAAGTAACATATCTTGGTATGTTATTTGACGAAAAGCTCCTTTTCCGCTCGCACATAGATAGGGCAGTAGTTAAGTGTTCCAATCTAGTTAGGTGCTTGTATCCGCTTATTTGCCGCAGATCTCGTCTCTCTAGGGTGAACAAACTGGCTGTCTACAAACAAATCATTGCGCCTGCGATTTTCTACGCAGCTCCGGTGTGGGAATCATGTGCACAAACTCACAGGAACAAAATACAGGTAGCGCAGAACAGGGTATTGAGGATGATCCTAGATCGTCCTTTCGATACCCGCATTTCCGACCTCCATCAAGAGGCTAACATCCCGAAAGTAGATTTTCAAATTAACGAAACTAGGAACAAATTTGTACAGAAATGCAATACATCAGAACACGCTTTGATAAGCAATTTGTATATAGTAGGTTAGGTGTATATAGTAGTTGTAGATTAGTTGTAGCTGTAAATAGTAGTTTTAAGTAGTCTCTTTTTTCCAATTCAAAACAAACCAATCCCACTATTGGGTGTCGACTCAAAGTCGAAAAAAAAAATTCCCTGACTTTCCCTGACTTTCCAGTGGGTTTTCAGAAAAATTCCAGTCCACAAAACTCCGATATTTAAACCTAAGAAGCTACAACGTGATGTGCTTTATTATACCGTAGTGCAAACTATGGTTAGTTTAAAATGAGCAGCAGAGTAAGCTTTCGAAAATATCAAGAATAGCATACTCATGGCACGCACAACTGAACTTGATACTAATACAATTTTTACAGAACATATGACCGACTACCTAACCAAGGGTGTAAATAGGCCAAGGGTTATAAATACGTATTATAATATAATAATGAATAACTACTGCTCACAACTAGGCTCACTATTCATTACTAAGTAATAATAGGAATATTTAATCAATGTCACCAAGCTCTCAATTTGAGTTCATAATGTCACAACTAAATAATAATAAACCCGTAGACGATCCTTTCTCTTTACCAGTGTTCGGAAAATCATTCTCAAATCTCATTCATTGAGTGTCCTTGCGAGAATAAACTCGCGTGCAAATGTGGCAAACAAAATTCACGCTTGAGATTCTCATGCATATTCAGTGAATATGCATGAGAATCTCAAGCGTGAATTTTGTTCACGCACTCACACTCACAACGTCGAAAAATCATTTCAACTTTAAACTCATAAAAAAAACCACTCAAACGTCAATTGATATCATGGTTATGCATGTTTCGTTAGTTTTCCAACCCCTGATGCACAAACAATAGTAATAACAATAAATAACGGCAAAATATAAATTAATTAATTTTTTAGCCTGAAAACTCATCGGTGATTTTTGCGACAATCACGCAACCAAATGTTGTTCATTTAAATCAAAAATATTAATGTTCATTATAGAGCATTTCCAGCCCAAAACGCAAACCGGTTGGACATGAGTGTTTCCGATTTGAATGAAACATTTCTCACGTGTTCGCTGCTACTAATGGTTGCATTTTTCAATTAAATGCTGGAAATGCTCTATATAAACATAGTACATGAGTACATGAGTAATTCAAAGTAAATTTGAAACATGTTTGAAACAAAAATATTTATTTTTGGATAAAATTCAAAAGTATATTTATTTCAACAATACAGAATTTGGGTAAACGATTTTTAGCGTGTCCTGCCTTGTTTACATTCGGCAAAAATTGACTCAAACTATTCCTCGGAAAACGTGAAACCGAGTAAATGATCGTGAAACCGAATAAAAGGATCCGAAAACCCATCTAGGAAGTGTCCAAATTATGTTCCAGTTCCGATCCACATAACACCCTTTCCCAAGACGTCGAAAGAAAAACGACAATTCGAAATGGATGCTGAATCTATTCCGGATCCTCTCCCTTCTCCCGACAACAAACGTAGAAAGAGGGTCAACGTCAGAAACAAAAGATTCCACTGAATTGGAACCCCCAGACACTCACCCCGACAAGCCTTTTGGAACCCGGACTAGAACACCACCATCCACGCCATCCACAGACCACCCTTTATCGACCCCGAAAATAGTGGGAATTTACATGTCCTGTCTGCAGACTTTCCTTCTATTTATATGCTACCTATCCATTATCTGTATCTTTTTCGCGCTTTCAAATACTAAAATAGTTTGTTTGTTTAAAAAATGAAAAACATATTTAAAATTAAAAAATTTATGCTTGTTCACTTTGACAACAAAATGTTTTCACGTTTATTTTAAGCTCGAATATTTTTAAAATAAACGTAACATTATTTTTATTTTCAACATAGATTGTATTGACTTCAAAAATGGAATAAGTTTGCAATAAGCCTTTTTTATTTTTGTGGCCAGAACAAAATTTAAACGTTTAAATTTACCTCAAATATGTTTGTTTCGACGATAGATTTTTCTGCTTATGATTTGAGCAGAACAATTTTCTCCTGCAAACTCTCGGCTTCTTTTTGAGCATCTTCCAATAACTTTCTTCGCTTATTCTCCAGATGTTTCGCTTCTGCTTCTCTCTGGGGTTTCAACAATTCTAGATAGAGCTGGAATTAGGGCGTAACAGCTTTTGTAAACAATGACTTCTTTCGATGATTTCTAGAAAGTTCAGGCTCGCCAACGCAATTCAACAACACCATCCAGTAGGGGACGACTTCCCCTACCCGACGGTTATGATGGTTTGCGTGGGCATGCCTTGAGTTCCTAGAAATCATCGATAAAAGTCATTGTTTACAAAGGCTGTTACGCCCTAATTCCAGCTCTATCTAGAATTTCGCTTTGTCGGAATCGAGAGCTTCTTTCATACGACGATCCTTGTCTACATGGAAAGCGAATACGAATTTCAAACTCGCTGAATATGTTCATTCAAATTTTGTAAGTTTTCCAACCCGCCTGCATGAGTTAAACCATCATAGATCTGACATCGCGCAACGACTGACTCTTCCCTCATGTTTTCAAAAAGACATTCTGCATTTACTGAAAAACCTCTCTCTGCATTGGCGTTGCCATGCGATAAGCAGCAAATCATTTTCAAAAACCAACAATAGTTCTGTGAATACGCCGACCAATAACCTGTGCCATTTACCTGTGCAATATTGTTCAGATGATCAATATTAATGAACCTTTCCATAATGCCTCGAACCATTTGAGACATCGCGTTGTACAAAAAAGGTACTATAGGGTTATCCGTCTGAAATTCGCATAGAAATGGCTCAACTTCGATAGCAACTGATTTGAAGAAAGCCAGCTTAATACCATGTTCAGACTACAGAGTTATAACATGTTATAACGGTTGTCACATAATTGCAACATAGAAACCACCATAAAGGTAGTGATATAACATGTTATAACAATAGAGATAACTCTGATATAACTCTGTAGTCTGAACGTACTATTAGCCATCAGCAGCGATTCATTCAAACAGTTTTTGACATCTTGGTAGGAAGCCGAGGTTGGTTCGATTTTGTCTTTCTGGACGCCTTGAATAAATTTTCGTATTTGCGGAATAATTTCGATTGCCCTCTGAACAGCACCACTATTATCCAGCCATCGGTGGCCGCAAAAATTTAACGGGAATATGGTAGATCCGGAATACATTGAAAAAAACGCTCGTCTTGCTGGTACATCTATGAAGATATTGTAGATACCACGCAAACATTTGACAACATCCCCAACTGGTACTGCGAACACTATCCTTGAATACATTATGCAAAATATGCAGCCAGAGCTTACTAGATCTATCAGCTTCTCGCCACCTTTTTGGGCCCATCCATGGACACATGGACGCAGCGAGTAGATCTGATGCCAGGGATCTTCCCAAAAACTTTGACGTCATGTAACGAGTTGCCACCTCGTTTTTCGAATCATCCCAGAATCGGGAATTCAAATCCATTTGTTTTGTTGTTGTTGTTTTATTTAGGGGTTCGTCAAACCCTATAACAAAAAAGCTGAACTTTTGCAGTGTTTTTCAGCTCTGCTTTATAGTACGGAGCAATGCCAAAAATATCCAGGTCACGTCCTAGCTGAACCTTAGCGGCGATTTGACTGTCGAAAAACATTATTTGATAACAGTCATCTCAACGAGCTCTTTGCCCCATTGCACCAGTTTTGGGGTAAACGAACTAGAGTGGGTACCAAAAAGCAAAGTACCCAAATCAATGTGATGTAGACGCGCTATATAAGGTTATATATTAAAATTGACAACCACAGCATATCCCTGGAAAATTAGTAAAGGACTACATTTACAAAATCAGGAAGTCCTGATTATTTTTCTGAACGAAGCGGAAGAGAAAAAAGCCAAATGAAACAACACAAAATTTGTGTTTTAATGCAAAATACTCAATTCGGCTATTTTGGTTCGTTTCAATTTCAATGTTAAATTGCCTAGAATCAATCAAAAATATCATTTTTTTTCCCTGACCTACACTAAAATTCCCTGACATTCCCTGACTTTCCAGACCAGAAATAGAATTCCCTGACATTCCCTGACTTTCCAGGTTTTTCCAGGTAGTCGACACCCTGGCAGAGATAAACACGGTCCCCAAAACAACAAAGGTCACTTTAATATTCCTTACTAACTCCCATCTGATTGCCAGGACTTGGCTGGCACCCTTATTGATGCTTAAAAATTGTAGTTACTGAAACTTGTACAATGAGTATGAATGGCAACTCACAGCCCCATTCAGTTGATTCATTGTGCAATTTCATTGATTTTGATCAATAACGGAGTATTTTTATTAGTATTCTCCCAAAACATTAATTGAATTATTCCTTGTTATATTTTTGATTTCTGCTCAGGGATTCTTTGAAATTTTCCTAAGAAACCTCATGAAACTCTCCCTCGAGTACCATTTAACTTCCTCTAGGTATTGCGCTAAGGTACTCCACAGAATTCTTTTGAAGCTCTTGTTTTCATATCCTGCGGAATGCCTCTCAATATTCCTATGGAATATTCCTTAGAATTCTTTTTGAATAATCCTCAACATACTCAGAACTCTAGTATTTATACAAGACACTGAAATAGTCTGCACATTGTAGACGAAATACGCGTATCTGTCAAGGATAAGCAAAAAAAGGTAGTGGAATTAAATGGAAATTACTAATCCTTCTCTCTCAAGTATTGCACTAAGACGCCCACATTCATCAGGATCTTCATGTGAGGCTTAGACTGTATCTCGAATCAGGGTTAATGACGGTGATTATACAGTATAGAAGCGATTGGATGTCTTTGAGAAAGTTTACCAGTGCTTGAAGGGTCATCTCTTAGGACGAATGCTAATACAGACTACATAGTAACGTGGAGGCAAGTGCAGATGATTTCAAGGGAATGTTCATAAGAGATCGAATTCAAGTACAGGGAACTTCATAGCCAAGTTCAATGGAATTGAAATCCAAATTCGGTTGGTCTCCAAAAGATAGTCTAAGGAAAATGAGCCATAAGGAAAGTGTTCAGTATCACATTTAGCTCCGAAGTGCTTTGAAGTGCTCTTAATTTGCTCCAGAAGCCCCCAATGACTCAACACAACATTTTTTCGGGTCTGTCATAAAAGTTCTTAGACTGACATCATTCATCGGACAAATAGAGAGTATCAAATAAAAAATTACTCAGCAAACAAATATGTGCCCATTCAGTAAAATCCACATTCATCACAGATTAAAAATGCTAGAGATTATTTCTGATTACACTACATCACACTTTCTTTATTGATCATGTGACCGACCTACCCCTACGGATGAGAAAATTCTTGCTATACTAAACTACAGGAGAATAATATCGTTCAACCTTGGTTCATGGCACGAGACAACTATGTACACATATCTATGCTCTGCGTCCTCGTTTAGCCTTCGCCTGACCTAGATTATTACATGGTTCCACCTTTCTTTAACCGGATAAACATGCAACACAGCAAATCCTAAAGAATTGCTACTAATTAAGTTGTGTTCAACTCGAGCCTGGGATAATAATCCCAGAGCCATTCATTTTGTCTACTGACTGACTACCCACATCGCAATAAACCTTCAGTCGCAAAAAAGTACCTTGAAAGTTGTAATGTTTATTGATTTATTGATCTTATCAACCACCGCATAGAAAATATGTACCTGAACCATGACTATCTTTTCTATCTTTTTTCACTTTCAAAAAATAGGTACCTGCCGATTACTCAACTAATTCAATTCACGGCAGATAAGCACAGAGAGATTACCGATCAGAATCCCTTCACTTGTTTGCCCCCCTGCGCGAAGAAGCATCCAAAAGCGAGGATAGAAGACTACTACAACTTTGACATGGTTACTGTCAAATTCCCCCTCCCCTGCCACTTATGCTGCTGTACGGAATGGGGCGTACTCACCTGCACTGGTTCCTGCACAATCATCCCACCCTACTGCTCCGTCAGCGCCAGCGAAGCCACTCTTCTCGATTACAGCGTTTGCGGAAGCAGCACCCTATTCTCACCGCAGTCTGTCTGAATTTGAATGTGTTTGCCTCCAGCTACCCCCAAAACAATGGAACAGCACGTCTATTTCTTCCGCTGGTCAAGGCAAACCCTCTCCGCGATCACGGCACGGCAATGTCGATGCTGATGATGATGACGACGATGAGGAAAAACAAATTTCACTAGATGCATTACAACACTTTCTCACACACAGAGAGCCTATTCACTTTTTTTTCCTTGGCTGTCGTCTCCTTCTGCTACTGCTGCTTCTGCCAGGTGCCAGTGCTATTGCTTTCAACCCTTTCAACTGCTTGGATTTTCTAGAGCTGCTCTTTTGCTTCTGCTGAGAGCTGCTGTTGCCACTATTGCTGCAACCAAAGCCCACCACCGTCAATCCCCGTGCCCACTTCACTCTTCTGTCTAAACTCTTCACTATTGTTGCCTAACAGAAAAAAATACACGACGCCCATGAACGTGCATCACAAACTCCATCCACCGCGACGACGACGACGACGACGGACGATTGAAACACAATCCAATCCAACGTCAAGCGCCGTGCCTGTGTGTGAGTGCAGCACACTACTCCCCTTCTTATGGATCTGCTCGCTGCTCATCCAAGGCGAACCTTTTTTTTTCCTCCGCCAAATTCCAACCTTCCGTCGTCGATGGATGTTCTTTTTCGCTACTTCCAGGGAACTACAGCGCCGTAATCCGTTCTCGCGACGCACCAATCTGTTCCGATCCCGTTTCTGCAGGTTCTGATCGACGTTTCGACGGGGAAACTGCTGCGAATAGCCACGAATACGCAAAAATTGAACCACTTCAAAATTTCCCGTTTCTTTTTCCAACCTTTGCAACACTCTCGAACTCGACCGACAGACACCACACACCAATCGACTTTTGAACGACGAACGAGAGAAAAATACGTCTGGTTATGACTGCTGCTGGGGCTGCATCGCAAAATCATCGCACAAGAGCG
Organism: Ochlerotatus camptorhynchus; assembly: GCF_037179485.1. Classification (NCBI taxonomy): domain Eukaryota; kingdom Metazoa; phylum Arthropoda; class Insecta; order Diptera; family Culicidae; genus Ochlerotatus; species Ochlerotatus camptorhynchus. The sequence goes on along the minus strand of NW_027040515.1, from coordinate 1,471,850 downwards.
TCCGGTTTCGATGTGTGCGTGTGGGAGAGGAAAAAAGAGAGTGACTGACGGTTTAAAATCGCCAACGAGGGCGAAATTTGATTGTCAAAGTGTGCGGGCGAAAAAGGCCGAACCCCCGAACACGCACATTATTTAATTTATTTTCGAACGAGAGGCAGCAAGGACGGTATGCAGCTGCACACTACTATACAAAACCATTTTAATGATATGTTCGCACTACGAAGAAACGTGCTCAACTTTTTGGCTCAGCTCTGGTACTATCTTCGGTGCCAAGCAAATCGATGCACCCCTCAAAACATAGGAAAATCCACGAAGCCCTCATTTTATCTGTCAATTTCGACTAGAATGGGGTACGTTAATCATTTGCTTGGGACCAATAGGCTACCCTAATAAAAATTGTATGGTTAATTTGCTTAACGACGTGTTCTGAGTATCATCCAAACCATTTGTGGAATAGTTGAATGATTTGGGTTATCGTTCGTTTATGGTTATTTTTTTATTAGGATAGTCAAGTAGTGAGCCAATTTAAAATCGTTAGTTTCCACCGGTTGGTATTCCCTAATAAACAAATACCATAAACGAACTGTATCCCGGATGGGTAAACTATCCCACAAATGGTTTGGATGATACCCCGAACACGTCGTTAAGCTCTCTTTTATGGTTATTATTATTAGGGTTTCTTTATATAGGAAGCCATGTTTTACCATGAGTGGATGTCAAACAACAGGCCATATGAATATGGTGAAATGACAAAAATTTAAACAAATTGAAACTGATTGGGGTTCATTTTCTTAAATCATCAAATGGGAATACAAATACTTTGGATTCTTCTATCATATTTTGTTCTTGAATTTGATCAGCCTTCAGATTGTTGCTTTGAGCATACACACAAAGAAAAATCGTTGCTAAAATTAAAAAAACCATTGGTAGAATTAAAAGTTTGCGTTGGTTCTTTTTGGTAGAAAGCGTTTTGCTTTCAAAATAAAAGTCAGCCAACTGTCAAGTCAAAAGTTTCGCAGCCACAACTTTTAAAAGTTAAAACTTTTAAAATGAATTGTACTACTGTCAAACGAAAAGCATGGCAGTGTTGAAATTAAAAGCGAATTCAAATCAAACTCTTGAAATGAAAGTGTTGTACAGTTGACATAATATGTGTCATTTTGAATTGAAGAATCGAATATTTTCAATTTAAAAACAAGTATTTTTACTTTCAATTTTATTGAATATTAAATAAAAAATTGTATTATAAGATATAAAGGGTCAAAACTATATTTATTATATATTTTGAACAATAATACAACAACCGTTTACGCGCGATCCACAAAAATATCTGTCTCAATTGAAAATCCTGGTCCTGAACACCATCACCTCATCCATCATATCCCGTCTGATGCGGTCTAGTCGTTCCTCTGCAACTATGAAGCTACCCGTTTCTTTATCTTCTCGATGGACCTTTTGACCAATAACTCCTCCACCGGTGGATATCCAATCCCTGTATGTGATGCGGTTCCAGCTGGGAGAGACATTTATCGTCGTTCTTCACGCTACGATAGTGAAATTTGATTTCCTCCAATCACATCTTTTGACCGGTGACCAGATAATCTTGGAAAAAGCGAGGGAAAAACAGGTAAAAGTCTATATCGTAATCCTGAACCAGGTCAGTACCTCGTTGGAGATGGAAAGGCTGTTGATGGGGCTACGTTAGTGTCCGATACCAGCGAAAATTTCGATGATTTCCTGCCACTTGGGTTACAACGATGAATTAAACGATAGGTACTATAGTTGTGCGGTTAAAGCTTCCCATGGGCCGTATGAATAACAAGAGTCTACTTTTCCCTTGTTTCTCGTACGGGGTAACTGAAGTGAACGGTTTGAGAAGCTGCAGCTTAAATGCATTTAAGGTGATTCCCTGTAGCGTCCTTTTTCGTATTACACTTCGCAATTTCACATGTAATAATAATAAGGTTTCTGTGAATGCACGTAGCTGAAACTACTACTTGTTGTTTGCTGCGGAGAAGCAAGCAATGTCTGAAATTTGCAGCTTTCTAAATCTCGTAGATCTTGAGCTGTGTGCTCTTGAAATTGCGAGGTGTGATGGAAAAATATACTCTACAAGGAAACACCTTAAGTATTTAAGTGCACTAGTATCTCAAATTGCAGTACAACCTACGTATTATTAGCTATTAGTACACTTTTACTCGCTGCAAAACCATTCCATCTTTGTTCATCATAGACGATTATAGCAATAGCCTCGAAAACACCGAAAGTATCCTCGCTCAATTCTCGTTTGTTTCGATTAATTCGATGACAACCACATATTTTCGTCTTATAAATCATGTTCAAGCTTTCGGTTCTGTAATGCTCAAAGACATACACTCATAAAATAAATCACATAATCAGTGGAAAATATCCATGTGAATTTCACATAGCTTTCATGTGATCCAATAATTGGAAATTGCACCACTAAATCACATGAACGTTATGTGTCCAATAAAATCTATTTGATTTCTCATATAGAATTTCTTATGCTATGTGATATTCAGATAACAATCATTATTTTTGTTATTGGAAAAATATTATGTGCGTTCCTAATAGAAACTAAGTGAAAACTTTTTTCAGTGTAGGATCAAATAATCAAATGAGTTTCATAAACTGGTTATGTAAGATGAGTTTAAAACTTGCATTTACAGTAACATCATTTCTGTATTCATCCCATTCAGAAGGCAATTCTAATATTTGTGAGTTTGGCAGAACCACTAGCACCCCATCAATTGGGTTCTTTATACCCCGTTCACATTACAGCGTATATCACGTGATATACGCTGTCTTGCAATGAGCACTCATACATCTAGTTTTCACTGGAAATCCTATGTATAACTGCTCATTGCAAGACAGCCTATATTACGTGATATAGGCTGTAATGTGAACGGGGTATTAGGGGTTTTAAGGTAATTTGATATTCGTAATCTACATCACAAATGGAACCGAAACCCAAAATTTCATCAATTTTGCAGCACTGGAACTGTTTTAAATAAGTGTGATTACATGAGCAAAAATCGCCATCTTAGCGCCCCTCGGTGTGGTACTTTGTATGGGAGTGAGCTGTCAATATGTTAGTTTTGTGTCAAACGGTGAAGTGATTAGTTTGCTTTAAATCTTGATTTAAAAATCAAGATAGAAGTAAATGGGATCGAAAAAAATATCGCTGTGCTCAGAAAACGAAGCCCTTTCAGATGATGTGTAGAAACCGATATATTTTTCAAAATTAAAGAACCCAATGGTCGGGGTACACTGGCAATATACTGAAGTTGCCAAGTTGCCCCCGGATTGGATTAGCGATGATGTTTTACAGTGAGAAATATGCATTGTGTTATGTCTGTTTGTCTGGGGATTAGCTATAGCCACAGACAAACAAACATAACGGAAAACGCAGTAGGCGGGTTTTTTATTTGAATCGATCGCCTTGGCACCTGCTGGCCGCTGAGTTAGTCGTTCTGGCTTTAGAGCAACATCTGCTGGCAGTATTTTCCCTTTCGCAGAACCACCGAGTGCGTTCGACGAAATTCATGGTCGTGACGATCGTGAGTCCTGGTTGGAAGCAGCCAAGGACGAGCTGGCTTCCCTGAAATCCAACGAAGTATGGATATTGAGAGAGAGAAGGATTAGTATTTTCCATTTAATTTCACTACTTTATTTGCTTATCCTTGACAGATACGCGTATTTCGTTTACAATGTGCAGACTTCTTCAGTGTCTTGTACTAATACTCGACCAGTCGAGTTGTTGTATATTACATCCAAACTGCTGCAACCAGGTCAATCCATCGGTTGTGTAATTTAACGTTGTACGATGTACATCGAATTTGTAAACAAAATTATATCCATTGATGTAATATTGTATCTGCTTTTGCTATTACATCATTATTTCATACATCAGCTTGAATTACATTGATCGATATTAAATTTTTTTTTCTGTGTAGCTTCGGTCCCAAGCTAATCGATGCACCCCTCGAAACATAGGAAAATCCACCAACCCCTCATTTTATCTGTCAAACTTTCATAGCGAATCAAAACAAACATAGTGTAGTACTAGAATTTTGACTAGAATGGGGTACGTTAATCGTTTGCTTGGGATCAATAGGCTAGTCAAGTAGTGAGCCAATTTAAAATCGTTAGTTTCGTATTGATTGTTGGTACAACGGCGCTGTTTCTTCCACCAGATGGACGTGAAAACGGCATTTCTTCATGGCGAGTTGCGTGAGGAAATATATACGGAAGTCCCCGATGGCGTACAAGCTCTCTCTGGAATGGTGTGCCGTTTGCAAAAGTCGTTGTACGGGCTAAAGGCTAAAGCAGTCACTCCGCTACTGGAATTAAAAGTTCAACAATGTGCTTTTGAAGCTTGGTTTCGTGCCTGTACTCATGGTACAGCGAGGACGGCAAAGATGCAGTGTTTATCGTGCTGTACGTCGATGATTTATTGAAACGACTATCTCATGTTTTCAATGCAACTGTCGCAGGCAGTAAACATCACAAATCTCCTGGCGAAGTTTGACATGGCTGATTGCAATCCGTCAAGGTCACCTATGGAAAAAGGATTGAAACTTGTTGTGAATGAAGGACAAACAACCGCAGAACCTTACCGTGAGCTGTTTGGAAGCCTCATGTATGTTATGATGTCCACCCCTCGGTCCACCCGTCCTGACATATGTTACCCAGTTGGCTATTTGGGCCGATTTCAACAGCAACCTGGCCAACAACATTGGATCGCACTGAAACGTGTAGTGAGTTATCTGCAAAGCTCGAAGAATTTTATGCTGGAGATGAAGAGGAACGAGCAAGCCAAACCACTCGTCGGTTACGCAGATGCGGATTGGGCCTGTGACAATACCGACCGGAAATCAATAAGCGGTTACTTGTTCCAGGTGTACGGAAACACCATGTCGTGGTCCAGTAAGAAGCAGACTACTGTGGCCACATCATCGAGCGAGGTGGAATATGTGGCATTGAGTGCTGCAGCGGCTGAAGCTATCTGGCTTACAGGACTATTAGGTGATCTTGGCTTGAAGACCGTCGAACCTGTTCCTATTTTGGAGGACAACCGAGGATGTATCGGAATGGCGAAAAACCTCGAGTGCAAACGGGCCAAGCACATTGACATTAAACACCACTTTGTGCGAAACCACATTGCTGCTGGAAGTCTGACTGTGGAAGTCATTCCGACTTTGGGTTAACTAGCAGACATCTTCAGCAAAGCATTGGATGCTGGTCGATTTGAAGCCCTAAGAAGGAAGATTGGACTAGACGATCGAGAGGGGTGAAAACGCAGTAGGTGGTTTTTGTATTTGAATCGATCACCTTGGCACCTGATGGGTGAAAATTCTATTAGTCGTTAGTCGTTAATAATCACTAGACGCGAACGGTCACTTTTTAATTCGTTCTAATAAACCTTTTAAGTTACGTTTAATTCCACGTGTTAGTTTTTTCTGTGTTCCGGAAGACCAAAGTCCTTTTAATAACTCTTGCAACGGTAATTTTAATTTTTTTTATGCTGGGTTTAGACTAGGCAAGTCAAATGATCAACTCAGTTGAATTCAATTGGCTTGAAAAGTTGAGCCTGGTTCAACTTTTTTCAATTCAAGTGAGTTGATCAAGTCAGTTGAATGGCATGGTTTACACGTTCAATTCGCGTTCAAGTCAGTTGAATTCAACTGACTTGATCAATTGACTTGCTCTGTCTAAACCCAGCTTTATAGTTTCTGTGGCGCGCATAGTCAATTCGCTTCCATTTGATGTTGCACTACCGCCACAGACATACATAACACTGGCAATTTGTTCATCGAACACGCATTTAACCGAGGGGGACGACTCTATCTACGATGCAGAAAAGATTGCGTTTTGCTGTGGCTAGCTGCGCGCACGCTGAGTAGATAGAAAGAAGATTGATGACGATTCTGAACATTTCCTGCAAAAAGATTATGCGTAATGCAAGTAGATGCGAGAAATGATTGAAGATTTTTCGAAGATTGATTCGCTAGTGTGAGATTTATTGAGCATCTAGACTTGAGATTTAGATGTGTCGCCCCCCTCGCATTTAACGGTCAAACCGGTACCAACTAACGATTTTAACTTGGCTCACAACTGGACTAGCCTATTGGTCTAAAGCAAATCGATTAACGTACCCCATTCTAGTTGACATTCTAAAGGGTGTCCACGATGAAATTGCCACACACAAAATTGATTCGCAAAATTCGAGTTTTCATCCGATTGCCATCAAATTTTCAGGGATTGAGAAATAACTATTAAACTTCATTTTACCATTTTACTCGTATTTTATTTACAGTCCATACGCAAATGCCCGCACCTTGGCCTTAACCCCGGCCATAAGATTCTGCACAACCTGTGAATCAACCGTTTTTTGCATGTAAACCCATACTTTCTTCAGTTCCTCGACTGTCTTCACTACCTTAGGTCGTTTAAGAAGGTGCTGCTTCATAATCGCCCAGTACTTCTCGATGGGGCGGAGCTCCGGAGTGTTGGGAGGGTTGAACATTTTCGGCACGAAATTGACCTTATTGTCCGCATACCACTTCAGCACGTCCTTGGAGTAGTGGCATGAGGCCAAATCCGGCCAGAAGATTGTTGGGACGTTGTGGGCCTTCAGGAGAGGAAGCAGCCGCTTCTGGAGGCACTCTTTTATGTACACCTGTCCGTTCATCGTGTCCTGGGTCACGAAAGGTGCACTCCGCTTCCCGCACGTGCAGATGGCTTGCCAAACCAGGAATTTATTCGCAAATTTGGACATCTTCTGAGTGCGGACATGCTCCGGAACGCTGAACTTATCCTTGGCCGTGAAAAACAGGTTGCCGGGGATCTGTTTGAAGTCGGCCTTCACACATGTTTCGTCGTCCATGATGCAGCATTCAACTTTCATCAGCATGTTGAGGTACAACTTCCTGGCACGGGTTTTGGCGGACTTGTTCTGCTTCTCGTCGCGATTAGGGGCCTTTTGTACCTTGAACGTTCGAAGCCCAGCCTTAGTTTTGGCCTTCTGGACAAAACTTCGGCTTAGGTGCAGCTTCTTAGCCACATCCCTAACGGAGGCGTTCGGATTTCGGTTGAAGGCCCCAACTACGCGGTTGTGATTTTTGGTGTTGTACGGAATACTTTTTCCTTCACTTCTGGGCTTCCGATCGGTGGTCAACCGTTCCTCGAACCGCTTAATCACTCGCGACACCGTGGAATTCGCGATTCCCAACGTTTTAGCGATGGAACGATGTGAGAGATCCTTGTTCTCGTGATGAATGCGCAAGATTTTATCACGCACGAGCTGTTCTTTCGACTCCATTTCCGCGAGTTTTGATCACAGGACTTTAAAACTTGCAGGATGAACTAAATCCACCCAAATTTTCATTAAATTCTACCCAACGGTTAAAAAGTTAGAGCAATTTCATAGTGTGGCAATTTCATCGTGGACACCCTTTAGTACTACACTATGTTTGTTTTGATTCGCTATGAAAGTTTGTAAGATAAAATGATGGGTTCGTGGATTTTCCTATGTTTCGAGAGGTGCATCGATTGGCTTGGGACCGAAGCTAAGGGAGTTTATTGGCATCTGACTCACTAAAATTTCACTCCGAATATATGAAACATCACATTTTCGGAGACCGTGATGCTAGATGTCTGATATTGACAAAACATTTGTTCCCCTTCTGTCCTGAGTAATTGTGCTACATTTCCCCGAATGTCGTTTCCCCGAATGTCACTTCCCCGAACGCCATTTCCCCGAACGCCATTTCCCCGAATACCCATTTCCCCGAATGTGCCATTTCCCCGAATGCCATATCCCCGAAAAAAAAGTTAGGAAATTTCCAACCGTTATTGCTGGCAATTTTCTTACTATATTTTGAGCATAGTGAGCAGATGGCAAACCAGATTAAATTTCAAGCCATGCAAATGGAATGTTTATGAGATTAACCCAACTACCAATTAATTTGCTTCGAGTAGCTAGAAACGCATTGCCAAAGCACATGATGCTCACTATGCCCCTCTTTCCCCTATATTAATGTATTGAGCCGTTAAAAGCATTTTCATTTTTATATATAGAATAATAATCCAAAACCAAAAAGACAGACCAAAACCAAAGAGCACCAAAAATTTGGCAAAATATCGTCGGTTTGACAAATTGATTATAAATTTTAAGGAGGTTTTGCCTTCTTTTATTTACGAGCAATTCTTTCGAGAACTTTGGAAAAACATGAGAGATCGATGGTTTGACAAAATGGTAAAATATGTTTATTCCTACTTTTTTACATAAGCAGTTCTTTCGGGAAATTTAGCAAAACTTGTTTCGGAAATTATTGCAACCAAATTTCAACAGGTGACAGTAATAAACAGAAGTTATGGCGATTTGTTTTGTACGCAGAAAATCGGAAAATGATTTTCTTGGCCCTTTGAAAAAAAAATATTGGTACAGAAGGTGGCTTATATTATGGCGCAACACCGCTACCAAATATTTTTTCTCGTTTCGCCTCCACAAACGAAAATTTAATAAAAATATTGAAATCTGCATACATTATTTTTCGGTTTAACTACTTTTCGTCCATAGAAGGTGGCGCCATGTTGTCAGTAGTTGTGAGTGTAAAACTCACAGCATTCCTCGATTCATTTGTCAAATCATATATCTCACAAGTTTTGCCAAATTCCTCGATTTGACTTTATAAAAGAAAAAATCTCGTAAAACTATGTTATCAATTTTTAAATCCATCGACCTCACATATTGTCTAAGTTCCCGGAAGACTGCTCGTTTATAAAAGAGGGAAAAATTTCCTCAAAATACATTACCAATTTGTCAAACCGTCAATCTCACAACTTTTGAGAAAGTTTTCGAAAAAACATTTATAAAAGAAGGATAAAATGTGTCTACGGCTGAAAATCTCCTAAATAAATTTAAAAAGAAGGGAAAATCTCCTAAAAATTTATTACCAATCCGTCAAATCATCGATATTAGTTTTGCCAAAGTTTTCGAAAGAACTGCTCATGTATAAAATAAGGGAAAATGTCCTAAAAATATATTACCAATTTTTACACTTCCACTTCTGGTACTGCCGCCGCCTTACTAAAACTCTCGCCCGATTGATTTACTTTGAACAGAGATTTTCCCTTTTTTTATCATGAGCTGTTCTTTTAAGGTTAATTGTTGCAATATTCAAAGATGTCTTCTTAATGCTCGCGAAACCAACCATAGAAATGTAATACAGTCAAAGTATTTTATAAATTTTTGGATTTCATTCGAGGAAATTACATTCGGGAAATGTAATTCGGGGGAATGGCATTCGGGGAAATGACATTCGGGGAAATGGGGTATATGTTTGTCTGGGATTCGGGGAAATGGCGTTCGGGGAAATGGCGTTCGGGGAAGTGACATTCGGGGAAACGACATTCGGGGAAATGTAGCACAATCGTCCTGAGTTCACAAGGTTGAGGTTATTATTGATGTCTTCCAAAATTATAAAACATATTTCTGTTCTGTTATGCCAAATGATCTTAATATTTTTCTATTTGTTCTGTACATTTTATACCAAATGATCTTATGCTAAACTACTTGATGCCAAATGGGCTAGACCCACTCCGAACACGATTAGACCGAATGGTTCGTTTTAATGAAAGTCGTTAGGTCAAATGGGTCAAGGAAATCATGTTTTATTCTAGATTTCGCCTTTAGATCAAATATGGATTCATTATCACTTAACCTAATCTGCCTAGCCTATTACCCCTGAATGTCATCAGAAATAAGTGCTTATCAATATATTTTTAAGAAATATTTTTATTTATTATAATTTATGAAATATAATAATCGGGCTCTGGGAGTAGGTAGTAGAACTTCGATGTTCTGTATGAAGCATGTTATGATTAAGTAGGTTCCTCCAACTGGATCAATAACTATTTACATGGTACGTACTTAAATCATCTTTCGACGCTACATAAAGAATAACATAATGACTTACGAAAATGCACTCCACCTACTGCTCACTGTTGACCAGCTCGAACCACTGTCGCATGGCATCGCTCAAAACCAGTGGCAACTGACCTAGATCGCGCACGATCACATAATACGGGAACGGAAATACGTCCAGGTAGGACCGCATCACGATCTGGTTCCGGTCCGGTGTGAACAACGGTACACGGATGTCCATGACGGAGTGCTGTCAAACGAAATAGAAGATGTTCCAGTTTAACCTCTAGTCTGCATCAGAAAACAATATGCTCATCCTACCTTATTTTCCGGATTATCAATGATCACATAAACGATGAATATCCTCTGCAAGCGGGCAAGCTTGACCGAGTTCTTCACCTTCTTCTCACCCTCGCTGAAAATGTTCCGACCATCGCTCAGAACCAACAGCAGATTCTCGAAAATACCATTGTCCGACGAAGAGGTATCCTCCGAGTTGCACGTCCTAACAAAGTCCAGCAACTCGGCAATTCGGCTCTGGTTCTGTTCGAAGTTCAACGAGTTGATCAACTTAGCTCCATCGAACTGATCGGAATGCTTGAGCAAAATCTTGGGTGATTCTCCAAACGACATAACATTCAGACGACCGCTTTCCAACAGAGTCAAGGCTTGCGAAACCAGCGAAATCGCCTGCAAGGTCAGATCCTTTGAGTTATTGTGATCCATCGACTTGGAGTCATCTACAGCGATGGTGATCTTGTAGTCTCGCTGGGCAGCTTTCGTCCTTCGAAGCCAGATTTTGTCCTTGCGGAACTGCGAGGCAATGTAAGGAATGATCTTCTTCATGTTGATCCTACGACCCGTTCGGTAGTCACCCTTAAGCCGCGTACACTTGGTCGGCTCCAGGATCAATCGAAGCTGTTCGCAAAGCTCCCGGGCATTCGGAAGCATCTTGTTGGAGATGTGCTGCCACCGGTCGAAGTCGTCGTGCTCAGGTTGGGCAGCATTCACGGCTAAGGTTTCCTTTTCGACCATTTTGCGCATCTCCAGCGCTTCGGCTGTGGTCGGTTCCTCCGGTACGGTCATATCGTTCAAAATGTCCATGCTAAAGAAAAACGAATATCAATTTCATTCATACAAAAATATAAAATCGTAAATACTCACACTGTATGTGCCGTAGTGTCCTCTCCTCTTGGCACGCGCGCCGTTTCCACCGTCTCTCCTTCGACTTCGACGTTCTCCAACGTTTCGATTTTCTCTCGTTGGTTCTCATCTTTCTTGGCCGGTTTGTCCTTTTTCTTTTCGTTCTTTTCACTCTCCAGCAGTTGTTTGTCGGTTTCTTCCAACTCTTCCTTCTGTTCATCAACATCCATCAATTCATCTGTACCTTCTTGTTCTTCATCAGGTTTATCCTCCTGCTTCTCGTTCTCTTGGTGCTGTAGCTTCTTCGACTGCTCTTCCGTCGCATTATCCAGCGTAGTCTTGTCCGACTGCTTAGCATCCTTTACGTGCTGATACTCTTCCGATTCTTCTTCCTTATCGGCATCTTCTTCGATATCATCCTCCTTGTTTGCCCGATCTTCTCTGTTGATTTCGTCTACCGTCTTCAAGCGTTTCTTTTCAGCTTTATCCGGATCGCCCAGTGTCCTATCTTCATCCGTATTGCCCTGTCGTCGCTTCTCTTGCTGCTGCTTTTGGTCATTTTTATCACGCTTCGTTCGGGTTTCTTTCGATTCGGCAATGCCTTGGTGACCGCTGTCGGATTTCTCATTCTCAGCCTGTCCGACTCCATCCTTATCCTCTCCGGTGTCTTGTTCGTCCATTTCATTCTCCTGCTTTGACTCTGGTTTTTCGTTTGCCACTTGATCACTGGTTCCTTTATTTTCCGTATCGGGCATCGCTTCAATTCGTTCCTCTTCCGAACGTTTATCCTTCGATTCATGATGTTGCTCGTCTTGTTTCTTCTTCTTATCATCGCCTTCCTCTGGTTGTGGCTCTTCCTCCGCTGGCGGTTCGTCTTTGTTTTCGTCCGGTATTTGCTGGATTTCATCTTCCGGTTTCTCTTGTTCTTCTTCACCTTCTGGATTCTCCTGATTATCGTCCAATTTGTCGGCACCATCGGGATTTTCCTGTTCTTGTTCCTCATCCGATGAATCGTCACCGTTTTGCTGATCTTGATCTCCATCTTTCTGAACTTCTTCTTTCGATTCCCCTTCTTCATCATCCTGATCATCCCCCTTGTCCTTCATGTTATCAACGTCGAATGGATTTTCTTGATTTTCCTCCTCGTCCTTCTGATTATCAGGCCTATCATCATTATCCAAATTAATGTCTTCATCAATGTCCATATCCTCGGGTTGCGGTGGCTCCTCGAGCTCATTATGATGAGGATTTTCTTGCTCTTCCTCGCCTTCCTCATTGTTCATGTCTTCAATGTCCTTTGGTTTCTCTTTTTTCTTGTCGTCCATTGCCTTATCCACAGCGTCCAAACCATCCTCCTCTTCTCCCGGTGCCATATCTTTCTCAGCATCTAAATTGTTGTGCTGGTCATCCGCTTCACCAGAGCCCTTTCCATCTTCCTCTTCCATATCTTCTTCCTTTTCTTCCTCCTCCTTCTCCTCGTCGTCACCCCAAATCTGATCATCTAGCTTCTCTGCACCTTCCTCGGTTTCTCCCATTTGCTTATCAGCATCTTCTTCGTCCTCTTTATCCTCGTCTGAGTCTTCACCCTCCGGCTTTTCCACATCCTGAAGCTTCGAATCAAAGTCCTCACTCATATCGATACCCTTCTCCTCCTTGTTATCTTTTTCCTCTTCCTCATTCTTATCCTCCTGCCCTGGTTTCTTAGCATCGTCCAGCTGATCTTCACTTTCAATTTTGTTCGACACATCTTTCTCTCCTTCACCATCTTCAAAACCGAACTTTTCTCCACTTTCGTTTCCTTCCTGCTGCTCACCACCCGCTTCCTGTTCATCGTCCAGCAGATCTTTCGGTACACAGAATCCCTTCGTTCCCAGTTCGATAAACACAGTTAGCATAACCGATAGCATTTTGGTGCTGATCTTGTGCGCTCCCAGCTGCTGAATCAAGTAGTACTCAACCAGCAAGTTAAACTGCTCCAGGATCGGTACCAGGCGGGTTACCTTCTGAATCATGGTTACGAGTTGTGGTGCGGAGTGGTTCGTGTTTTCCAACATGGCTAACAGATTGCAGATCTTTGTGACCACCTTACGAATGCTGAGTGTTTGCAGATCTTGGAGTAGGTCAACGTTGATCTTCTCCTTCAAGTGCTGCGGTTGAAGTTCCGATTCCGGTTCATGTTCTTCAGTTTCCTCCGTGTCACCGTTCTGTTTGGTCGGTTCTGCTGGATCTAGTTGGTTTGGAGTCGAATACTTCTTATAGATATGCTGCATTGCGATCAGAATCGAGTGGATGATATTCTCCACCTCATTGTTGAGATTTTCTTCGTCCAGATGATCATCAGAAACAGCATGTTCCTCTTCACTGATGGCAGATCTAACGATCTTTAATACATCCAAAATCGGTTGAGCATACACTGAGTATTCTTCGGAGTTGCTGATCTTCAGCTGATCGCACAGCTGATCCAGAATGTTCGTTAGGCTGTTGAACTGCTCGTCTACGGAGTGAACGAAATCAGCGGTGAAGTAGTTCTCGTCACACTTCTTTAGATATTCACTAAGCTGAACACATCGCTTCAAACCATCGCGAACTCCTGTCAGAATAGGCTCGATCGTCTTCTGAGTCAACTCCGGGATGTCCTTCAGCATTCTCAACTCTTCCTGAACTTCTGCTGGAGCACAACTTAGAAGCAACTGGAACTGCTCAAGCACACTTTGCACCTTGATCGTACACTTTCGCATATTGTCCATCTTCCTTCTGTACAGTCCAAATTTGAACTCGCGTTTGGTCGACTCTAGGCAACTGCTGAGCTGCGTAAGATCCTGGATTCTATCTCTCAGCTCGTACACGCTGGCTACGGATTTTCCCAGCTCCTTGCGCTGATTTTGAACAATCAGGAACAAGTCTACAGCGAATCCCTTGATTCTTTCGAGGTTGATCCTTCCAATGTCTGGATTCGGTTGAAGCAAAACCTTCATCAGCATCTTGATCTTGAACACAGACTTGGCGTAGTACAGATTGAGCTTGTCGTTCAGGAACACGATGTGCTGATCCACTTTGCGGTATTTGCTGTTATGTGCGAGTAGGTTCGCGGAGAACGGCTTAATCGTTACATCTACAAATTCGGACTCGATCGCATTCTCCACCAATCCACTTCGGTAGCTCAATCCCAACTGGGTTAAACTCTTGTAGAAGTCCGACAGTGCCTTGCGCTTTTGGTTGAGTATATGCTTGGCTTGAGATTTTTGCTTGGGTTTTGGTTGACCACGATCAACCTCCAGACCACGGAGGTATTCTATGGATTCGATCTGATCGTACATGAAGGTGTCCAGGTTGTAGATCAACCCTGGGAAGGGTGCATGCAGGATCGCTTCTTTCACAACGGTACGGGAGGTTACGAAAAACCGATCGATTTTGGCCAGTAGCTCCTGGTTTAGGGTGGTTTCCTGCGACAGGCTGGCAACGGAGAACTTCTCTTTCAGCTTGAGTGAAGCCATGAAGTTCTTAACGTCCACCATGTAGTAGGTGATCTTGGGTTCCGACCGAAGGTTTTTGCCCTTTTGCGCGTCAGCATCGTTGATCTCCGCAGCCGGATCCTTGGGGGTGAACACGGGAAGGATTTTAGTTCGAATTTCTGTTTCAAACTCTTTCAGGAATTTGTGCAACTGCCGGTGGACTCGTGCAATGTTGTTCCGCATACTAAAGTACGAGAGATCTTTGTTGAAGGATTCGATCTTGACGAACTCCTTTAGTTTCTTCTCAATAGGAGCTCGCTTCGTTCGGATGTACTCTTCGATTTCCGCCGAGAATTGATCGTAGTACATGTGCAAATTGTACAGAACAGCAATGAGCGTTTCTTTCTTGCGATTGTCTTCAAAGTTCAAGTACATCAGATACTGCTCGAATGACTTTAGGACGCGTAGGCGAGTGGTGAACTCTGCATAGTTAGACGACTCCATGAACTGCTTCAGGACGTGAATTAAGTCCTCAATCTTGACCGTTCCATCTTCCACTTCTTCCTCGTCCAATAGTTCCTGCTCCCCAAAGCAGCGTTCCACTTTCCTGTAGTCCAGCAAATTTCCCAACTTGGCCTTCGAATCGCTTTGCAGATATTCGTGCAGCAGATTGTACATAAAGAACCAATACCGGTACGCCTTCGACCGTACGTTATCGTGCGTTTGGCTCATACACTCCCTCCAGTATTGCAGCTCCATTCGCATCCATCGGTGCACGAAGTCCACGATGTCCGCTTCCAGTTCACGTAGATTGTTCAACCGATGAGCTACGCTATTCCATTCATCAATTTTCTGTCGCAGCAGCTGTAGACCCGTACTGAACCGTACGATCGGAGCCGTCGAAGGTAGTGCATAGATTCGGTTCAAGATTAGTAGCATGTCTTTCAGTACTGCATGATCCGGCCACTCCAGAAGTAGCTTCCGGACACGATCTTCTATTTTCTTGAGCACTTCAACGCACTGAACGACTTCACCGATATTGGAATCTTTGTAAAAGTTATACTTGCTGGTAGTCGATCGTTTCAAATCCAAATCCTCATATTTCTCTTGAGCCAGTCCAACGAGGAAGCTCAACCCGGGATAGAAACTCTCATCCAGTTTGCTATTGAGTGCCGGTCTGTACTTGTGCATAATCTGTTGGAAGATCGCAATCTTCGTTTGGAACGGACCGACGAAATCGGGCGCGATCACTTCCGGTAGCTCCGCAACGGTCTCCGGGTTGTAGTAGAACGACTTTGAGAACTTATTCATCAGATAGATGAAGCTCTCGCAGATCAACGTGTAGTCCTCTCCAGAAATCGTCTCCACCAACTTTTGATTCTTCTTCACACTATCCTTCTTGATGACTTGCTCCAGCGTATCGTTCTGGATGAAATCAGCAAAGTCTTCATCCACATAGTTCGGGAACAATTCGACAATCTCCCGTTGCGCGATGACCTCCTCATCTTCTTCTTCACAGTGGCTCTTCGTCTGGTACAAACTATCTTCTTCGGCTTGCTTCTTCCTTCTCAAATTCTCCTGCTTCTGCCAAACCTGATTACAAACATTCACGATTTTATCCAGGTCCACAAACTCCTCCTCGCCGATTCCGCCTCGGAGAGTGATTGAATTTTTCACATCCTGCAGTTTGGATTTCAACAGCCTGAAATAACCGTTCTCACTATGATCGATCTTTTCAAGAATGGAATAAACGTTCACTTTATGTCCGCTTGCTTCCTCATCGAACAACGCGATTGGCTTCACCACAGGGAACTGCGCAAACTTTTCCAGGATCTTCGTCAAGGCATCCTTCTCCGCCAGATCGTAGAACACTCCATTGCTCTTTATCCCGATCGACTCCCGTCTGATGACCAGGCAATGCTTCAAACCGACCAAGCCGTACTTCATCGTAGCGATCGAGCAGCAAAGGGGCTCCAAAAAGTCTCGATAGTGCGCCTGGTAACGCTTTAGTGTGTGGTGCTCGAACTTGTCGGCAATGTTGACCCACAGCTCGATTTGCTTGATCGTTTCGTTCACCCGGAGTTGGAAGTTTTTCGTTTGGGTACAGTTCTTGATCGGATTCTTGGTGTCCACTTCAAAGTTCAAGCACTGTGTGGAAATGACGATCAGCTCACCGATCGTTCCCGGGTAGCAACAAGAGATCAAGAAGTTGTTGATATCCTTAACCATTTCGGTGTAGATGTTGTCCGCAGGGCGTAGAGCGACCTTCCGGCAGAGTTTGTTGCGTTTGTCTTCCAAGTGGTTCAGGTGGCTGATGAATACCTGCTTCGGGCTCTCGCCCAGTCGACGGTAGTTCATGGTAATCGCCATGTAATCGTAAACTTGGACGAGCGTTTTGTAGTGTTGTATGTCCTCATCGGTGTAGGATTTCTTCAGGGCGTTCTTTTCGACTGGATCAAGCAGCGGCAGGTAAATTAGGAGATTTAACTCGATCGCTCCGCACAACGAGTTCAAAGCGGAGCTCAGATGCCACTGGAGATTTCTGTTTGCACTGGACCGAAGCTCTTCGTAAGTCACATTCGATCGTAGATCGGTTGATTGTTGCACAATTTTTTTAAGTTCTTCGGCAAGAACGTTGAAGTCTTCAACAAACTTTTCGTTATCAACCTTCTGCTGACTGTCTTCGAACCATTTTTGAACACATTCGTACTCTACTAGCAGTTTCCGAGCTTGTCCAACGGCTCTGTCCAGTCCAACGAAGTGTTGATCGTATTCCTTTCTCAAAACAACCGAATTGGTCCAGATTGTATTGCGAAGTGTCTTCAAAGTATTCCTCCATTCCGGGAGTTCGCCCAAGCCGGTCGATCGTAGCTCTCCGTTATTGGCCAGCAGGATGGACAGACAATTGCTGGTCAGTACCGGTCCGTGGAGCGACTGATTGGATACTTCCTCCAGGTGAGTTTCGTAGCTAGCTTCGGTGTCATTCTGATAGCAAACAACGTGATTGATGGCCAACGAGTTCAACTGGAAGTTGTAGACGTGTCGACGGTATTGATGCATGCAGGCCGTAATGTTCTTGTAGAAGCCAGCTGGGAGCGCTTTTAGAAGATCGCTATGCTCGGTTCCGGATTCGATTAGTTTATCGAGAAGGGTACTCATTTCCAGGAAGGATGCATGCTGAGAACTACCCAGATGCTTCAACAGGCACATCGTGTCTAGATTTAGTGAACGAACACTCGCTACGTAGTCGTAGTTGATCGAAGAATTTCCGGTCAAAGATTTCAGCAGGAAGTATTCGTACAGCGGCATCATTTCCACCGGGAATTTGTAATTGTACTCCTCGGGAGTCTCAAGGGCTGCCGCAAACTTGCGATATTCGTTCAGCTGTTCGGTTGAGGCGATCAACTGTGCGGTCGAGTCCTCGATAGCCGTTTCTTGGAATTGCTGTATCAGGGTGATCAATTGTTGATATTCAGGTTGTTCCAAACTTGCACTGGCTTCCCGCTGATCAAGTCTCAGCGTCACAAGCTGCTGGGAATGAGCCAGTTGCGATCGTCTCACATCGATCGTTTTGGGATGGTTCAACAGTGCTACCTTCTTCAGAAAGTCTTCGTAGTCGAACAACCGAGTCAATCTGGGTGAAAGCCGCAGGCCTTCGTTGAATTCCATAACCCGTTGATAGTGCGCCACTTGTTCTTCTGTGTAGAATGGCAGGCTGCTGAGGAATGTCTTCGAGTAAAGTTTCCTATGCATGGCAAGAGGATGCGTAGAACTTTGAATAGACTCTTCCAGCGAGTCGTTCAGACTTTTGAACGGACTGCTGCTCAGATCATCCAGCAGGCTTAGGCAATGTTTCTGGATCCACTTGAAATGCAGCGTGATGTAGTCTACTAGCGCTGTGTCGATCTCCTTGTTGACGAACAGCTTCCGATTGGAAAGATCTATCAAACGATTAATCCACAAATACGATCCAATCATCTTGGCGTAGGAGATCTGATCGAGGACGGCTTTCTGCAGTGCTTGCTCCATCAGCGGCTTGAAGCTGGTCAAGAAGTTGTACAACTGTGCGATCAATTTGTTTCCTACCGTATCGTTGATGACCTCCTTGGAGACAGCTTTCGAATAGGACAGGACATCGATCTTGCTCAACTTGATAGCGTTTACTGCTTTGATTTCTTGCAAAGTTGTGTTCAGCAAAAGGATAGCACTCAACTGGTACTGCTCAACCGTAGAATCCTCTAGATATTCTCGAATTCTCGGCAGCAGTGCTCGGTTCCATGGAAGATGTCCCGTCGAACCAAACTTGTTTACTGCGGAGAATAGTGTTTGGTTCAGGTCGGTCAATTGCTGCAAAACTTCGTCGATGGTGATGGAAGAAACTTCATCGAGCTCGAATTTCTCCCGCTTGGTATGCTGAAGATCTCGATATCCAGAAAGGTCTTTGGGGGCCGTTTTCCATTGACTTTCGGTTCCTTGAATTGCCACGTCTATTGTAATGCAGCTGTCGGTGGCAGCTGTGATCTCCTTCTTCGGTTCCAGTTTCTGAACGTTTTCGAGTGCCTTCAGCGACTCCGCCAGGAAGATCTTGCGGCGATCGACGTCTTTGAAGCTAGACGTTTCGTAGAGGAAGTAGAATAGATACTTCAAATTGGCCAGATTGATTTCGTTCTGCTCGTGGAACGCGGTTGCAATGTCCGACAGAGCTCCAGCGATATCTGTGAAACTGTTTAGGTGACACCGCAGAATGCACAGAAGAGGTTCAGCTTGCAGCTTGATCAGTTGAAGACTCGTGAGCTGATTCGATCGCAGTAGAACGTTTTCGTAGCTGACAAGGTTTGGTGTGACGACTATAGCACCGATCTCATCCTTGATAGCATTCTTCAGAGCGTTTCGATAGAAATCCAACCCGTAACCGAGCAGATCCGTATTGGACGATCGCACGTAGACCTCCAAAGCACTAATCATGAGACACTTCTCTGCGGTCATTCCCATTCTCTGGTTCTGTGCAACCAGGTAGGCAAATTTAACGATGTGAGCGATACCAAACTGGTTGAACTCCGAAACCTTCTTGACGGCCTTGTGAATGGCCAAGATCACATTTATCAACCAATTGTCCCGGACTCCACTTTCAAACACCAATCGCTTCAAGTCGTCCTCTCCGTAAGCTTCCTTATGTAGTGCCAGCTCAATGCACCGATTCCGCATCGCCCGAGAGATTTCTCCATTCTTCGGATCGAGCGTCAAGAACGCCCGGAAGTTGGCGTGCTTGCGGATCAACTCGGACTCATTGTTACCGTCGACTCCCTTTTCCGAAATCAACAGACTTCCGTCCGGTTCGAAGATCGGATTTAAACGATCCAGGATGGCGGACGAACATAGATTGACATGTTCCAGGCAAATGTACTGCCCGTGTTTGAGGGATTTGACGATTTTGGAGTCGACCCACTCGAAGTGGCCTCCGGTGTTAAGGGTTTCCGCGTGTTTGGAAATGTTGAACAGCACTCCCAGGACGGAAACCATCGAGTGGAGGTGAGATTGATCGTGGTCCGAGGTTTTCTGAGCAGTTAGAAGAGAAATAACGTCCTGTAGGGCGGCGAGACGCTTGCGGAACAGAGACAGCTCTTCCGATTGAACGTTTTGTGCGGTGAAGGCTGATTTAGGGAAGGGGAATGATCCATTGTTGAGTATGTGTTTAAACAATATTTAATTTAGCTTATGTTGATTCCTAACACCGACATCAAAATCTAGTGCCGATAAACAAACGATACCAAACCAAGGTTGTCAGATCAACGGATTCTTCGGATCAGTTTAGTGTTCTAATAGTACTTCCACAGTTATTAAATGAGGCCTTTCTATGCTAACAAATGAATGAATTTGTATATTGTGTGGCAAGCACAAAGAAACTCTATGCCCAGAGAAGCAGCGAAAATTTCCAAATCGAAAGATTTTCTCGACCGGCTCTGTAATCGAACCCGCCGCCTCCGGTTTAGTAATACACCGTGCCTTTACCGACTAGACTTAATGAGACCCATTCTACGGATCTACGAACCGATTTAAAAAATCTACGGATTTTCTAGCGCACCACCAAAAGACGGTTTTAAGAAAATTTTCATTAGATTCAACGTAAAACCAATTTACCAATTTATGGATCGAAACCCCACGATAATCTGACAACCCTGCCTAACTGTTCCACCCCCATGTTTGATGTGCTTAGCAATCGATGCGATATAACAAAATAACAATTTAGTGTACTTACCCATTTTTCCATCGTTCAGTCGTGAATATTTCTCCCAAATGGCCATCAGTTGCACTAGAGCGCGCTTTCCTTCTGCGGTGCCACTCAGCACGGCTTCCTTCACCGTATCCATCACCACCGCTTCCACGTTGGACGAAATCTCCTCCAGATGTCGGTTGAAATCAAACTGCTGGAAGCTTCCCGTCACCGAATCGTCGATCGTGTCCACATTGCAGAACTTGTTACCCAGCGTCGTCAACAGGTTGATGATCTTCGTTTTGCCGCAATCGCTTGGGCCACACAGGATCACCGGTTTCTCCAGCTGGACACACTCGGCGACGTTTTTCAACGTTTCAACCTGACTTGCCAGCAACAGCGGGAAGCTCTTCTGAGCCTTGGAAGCCAAAGGATTCATCTCGTCCGTTCGGTTGATCTTCTCCACGATCAAATCGCCCAGATAGAGCTTATCATCGGTCCAGTAGACTCCAATATCCTGCGATAGCCGCTCCAACTCGTAGGCATCACATTCAAACACTCGCGAGAATGCCGACAGGATGTAACTCTTGTCGACGTCGGTCCGCATGCGCTGGTAGTAGACCAGTTTCATTTTCTCGAACAATACCAACAGGAAGTTGTGGTACGAATCTTCCGGGTTGGTGAACTTCTTGCGGAAGTATCCAGTATGATCGTTGCAGAATAGCTCGCACCATCGAAGGATATCTCGGAGGTTCGCCTCGAATGGACCTCCCTTGTAGCCGAACTCCAGATTGGCGATTCCAGTCTCCAAAGTTTCGGAAAAGATTACCATTTTCTGAGCGAGATCAAACTTGATCGCTTCATCCTCGGTCGATTTCAACGCTCCGAAGTAGCTCACATTGTCGCCCGCAAATCTTCCAAGATCGTCAATCAATTCCTCGCCTATCTTCTGGAACTTCACCTGGTACTTCCCTTCAACGACATGCAGCAAATCGTTCCGCTCCAGTTTCCTCAAATAGACCTTGGTGAATCGATTCAGGAATGACTGGGGAAGACCTTTTCGACCTCCACCTTGTCTCAGAGGATTCTGAGCTGCAAAGATCCGTGTCTTCGTGCCCAGCTTGAAAGTTTTGTTCAGTTCAGCGATATACACTTCGCCACGATGATCGAGGATCGCATTCAAACCTTCTAGCACGCTTTGCGGAGCCAAATTCAGTTCATCCAGCAGTATCCAGGTATTCTTAGCTTTGAGGGCGGCCAACAAAGGCCCGTCACGCCACACAAACGATCCCAGCTTCGAGTCTTTCCGAGCCTGATGGTCTTCGTCATCGTCGTCGGCTATCTCCAGCGATCGATCATCCGCCGGGAGATCCGTTCCGAACAGGTCCGCTAGGTCGGTATGTTCGCACAGGTTGATTCGAACGATGGCAAATCCGGCTGCTCGGGCTAAATTTTCCACTAGTGATGTTTTACCGACTCCCGGTGCACCTTCCAAGAGGATCGCTTTATCTAAACTGAGCGCCGAGAGCAGTCGGAAGAGATTCTTCTGAGTTGTTGGAGCACTGAACAGGAATTCCGTATGACGATCGCGTTCTTCTGGGCTGAGGTCGATGAAGAAGGGTGTGATCCCGAAGGTAGTATCATCCGATTGGACCTCGGTGCCATGCTTGAGCTCAAATTGTTTGATTCCGAGATGCTCCTTAATTAGGAGGTGTAGAATGGAGAGGATCTCCTTGCGAAGAGCGAGGATTTCTTCGAACGTTTCGTACGGAAGCATCTCTAGCGAGTCCAGGAATACGGTTTCCAATCCGTAGATCAACGATTCAGCGAGGGATAAGTTCCGCTGGTTCTTACACAGGTATGCAACCCACGCGAGGACATCTCGGATGCTGAAGTTCAGCTTGTCGACCTGTTTCTTCAAAACGAATACGATACTAATGATCACCTGAGCAACTTGGTGAGGATCGCTTTCGGCGTTTTGGATTCCCTTGCGCAGCATATGATCAGCGATCCGGATGAGATCTTCTTTGGAATCCGTGGCTCGACACCAGATCTCTGTCAGTCGATTTCTCAACGCTGGCGACAATTCCTTTTTGCCAAAATCTCCACCGGGGTTCATGGTGGCCAAAAATTGGAAGCCGTCAGCTGCGGTGATGACAAACTCGGAAGCATCTGCCGAAACTCCTCCCTTTTCCGCTAGCAGCAGAGTTCGTTCCGGCTCCAGTACACAATTCAGTCGCTCCAGGACGGAGTCCTCAGCCAGCGAGATCTCATCCGCCAAAAAGAAGCCACCTTCGGCCATGGAGAGAACTAGCGGCCCATCGGACCACTCAAACAACTGCTGCTTGGTGTCTTTTTCCGTCGAGTCGTCCGAATCTCGGAATGGTCTGAGACCTCCCAGGAAGTCCGCACCTTCAGTATGCATGTGACAGTTCAGAATGCGCAGGTTACGATCCCGAATAGCCGCCAGTAACTGACAGATGGTAGTTTTGCCGCATCCGGTAGGGCCAACCAACAGTACCGGTTCATTGAATTCCAGAGCTTTGGCCGTTAGTACGGCCATTCGCCGCATATCGAATGTCCAGACAATGTTTTCGTAGACGGTCTGCTTTTCCAGCTGTTCCAGAATTCCTCGAGTTACCATAGAGGTCCCTTTCTTTAGGCTGAACAAATTTTCCTCGGAAACTCGCTTTCGGAAGTGGGTATACAGCGCTTCCTCGATGATTTTGGTTTCGTACAGGTTGCGAACCTTCGATGACAATACCAGATACCCCTCGTCGATCAGATGTTGGTTCCAGTCGTAGCTGGTGTTCTCCAGCAGAGTCTTATCGGCATAAGTGTACCGATTGCCCCACCGGAACAGATCGCGAAGGGTGAAATTCTGTTTGGCCGTGCTCCGGCGATTCAGCTGCAGTTCCGACATTACCTTCACCATCTTTTGGGCGTAGGATTTTGGAATGAGACAGCGTTTCTCCAAAATCACCTCCAGTTCGTCCCGAGGAATCTCCGAAAAGTGTAGCTCAACAAATCGATTCTTGAACGCTCTGGAAAGCATCTTACGACCTCCGTACAGTCCGGGTGGATTTTGCGTGGCAAATAGCATGAAGTTCGGGTGAGCCTTCACGACGACCTGCGTCTCCGGGATGAACAGTTCCCGATTGTCGTCCAGCACTCGATTCAACGCTTCCAAAATGTCACTTGGAGCGAGGTTCAGCTCGTCAAGAATGATCCAGAATCCGTTCCGCATGGCTTCAACCAGCACACCTTCCTTAAAGGTCAGCTTGCCGGTCACATCCGCCACGTACGTTCCGATGTACTCCTGCAGGTCGGTATGCTCGTGATTGTTAATCCGAAGGCAGACGTTGCCACTTCGCTTTGCGATGTACTCGATTAGACTGGTTTTGCCGGCCGAGGTCGGTCCCTGGAGCAGAACCGGCAGCTTTCCAATCGAGATGATACGGGCCAGATCGCGTAAGTTGTTTCGAACGCTTTCCGTAAGGATGTAGCTTTCGCATTCCTGAATGTCCTTAGGGCCCTTCTCGATCCAGTAGCCTTCGAAGTTGAGCTGTTCGCCGTCCGGAGGACGTGGAATTTGCTGCGAGATGGCTTGCGTTACGTCATTTAGGAGGGTTTTCTGGATGAACGTGAGTACGGTTTTGTGCGACTTGAGATCCAGTTGGGTGAGGAAGCTAAGGCAGAAACTCTCGTAGAGGTTTCGCTCGATCGAGCCGCACAGGTTCTTGGAACAGATGCTTAACGCTCGGCAGAGGGTTCTCAGCGAAAAGACAGGCTTATTTCCGAGACCATCGCTGAGTTCCAGTTGAGAGAGACCTCGCAAGCGGCGGTAGAGTTTGACGGTGTTGAGGATCCGGACCTTCTGGATTCCTGTGCTGCTGAGGTAGTCGTTAACCAGGATGAGAAGGTCGTTTTCGGCAACTAGTTCATCGACGAAGAACTCCGTGAATCGATTTCGGATGCCCACCGGGAGGTCCTTCTTACCGACGTCGGTGTTGGGGTTCATACAGGAGAAAATGCGAAAGTCTGGATGGCGTTTGACTGGAACGAAATCTCCTTTCTCGAGGAGGATGATTGAGCCGTCCGGTTCCAGAATAGTTGACAAACATTCCAAGGTTTCCGTGGAAGCTAAATTTATTTCGTCCAATAGGACCCAATCTCCGTTGCGGATGCAGTTGACCAGCGATCCGGGGATGAAGGCAAACGATACGTTGACCGAGTTGCGCAACTGGGAGTCTAGCTTTTGAAGCTTCTGTTGAATAGTAGCCCATTTTTCGTAGACCTTCTCCAGACGAAGCTGTTCGTCTTGCTTCCTTGTGAAGACTTTTTCAGTGATTTTGAGCATCAACTTGACCAGCACGTTGTA
This sequence comes from Ochlerotatus camptorhynchus, assembly GCF_037179485.1. Taxonomy (NCBI): domain Eukaryota; kingdom Metazoa; phylum Arthropoda; class Insecta; order Diptera; family Culicidae; genus Ochlerotatus; species Ochlerotatus camptorhynchus. The sequence goes on along the minus strand of NW_027040515.1, from coordinate 1,446,711 downwards.
CTCAGCACGGTTGTAGCAGATACTGACGTTGGTAAGGAACTTTTCGTTCTTCTGGGCGTTGAAGGTTTTGTTGAAGAGGAACTCGAACTCGTAGCGGAGCGGGGTGATCACGTAACTGAGATCAACCGGTTTGAATCCTCCGATCAGATCAGAAACGTCTGATTGGTTGTTCATGTTGACCACGACCAGCTTGTGGTGGGTTTGATAGGCCAGATATTGTATGGAGCTGGTCTTGCCGACTCCGGTTTCTCCGACCAGTAAGATCGGTTCATTTTGCGCTACGGATACGGCAATTCGCTCCAACAGACAGGAAGCAGGACGGGTGAAGGAAAATGTGGGAGCCTTGTTCTGCAGTTTGAAATCCTGCATCTTAACGGTGGACGAGGCGTTCTTGTCCAGTCGGATCTTCTTGTGGGTATAGGTCCGATCATTTTCGTCGTTCTCCTCGCTTTCCAAATACCGCTTCAAATTTACGCGACCGATCTTGACCTGCTCAGCGGCAGAAACGTCGACGTCCGGCTTGTAATCTTCATACAGATGATCGCAACGGCTTTTGTTGATCCCGATCTTGCCACCGATGCTCACGATCAAGTTCCGTTTGCCTTCTCCAGCCGGCAGATGCGAACAGAAAATGTCCACCGCGTTCTGGAACACGAAATAGGCGCACTCCGTGCTCGTCACCGAGAAGTTAGGGTCCGATCTGCGACACAGTTTGATCAAATCCCTTGTCGATACCAATCTTCCGGAATTGGGAAGACTACTAAGCGAAATGTTGTCATACTGGAACCTCGGTAGAATGTCTTCATCATCCTGTTCGAACCCTTTGAGAGGTTTCTTGTGATCTTCCTCTAGAATGCTAATGTTTTCGCTGATTTCATCACTTTCAATCGAGTGACACCCACTGGAGAACGTTAGATAGATGTCCACTATGCGGCTTGCAACAGTTTTGAGTCTCGGATAGTTGGTGCAAATGATCGAACAGAGTTCCGATCGCGCCAAAGGCAAGACATTCACCGTATACAGATACTTCTCCAGCAAGGTGTAGGTGTTATGGGCCGCACCAGCACCGGATTTGTGCGTTCGAAGTGTCAGGAACAGCTGGAAGCCCGGTTCGATCCGGAGACAATCTCGAAAACCAGGAACACTCAGGTAGTTGTTCTCCAACAGATTCGTCAGAACCGTACAAACATCCTGTGTAGCCGAATCCAAATCTTCCAACAATAGCCAATAGCCATTCATAACGGCCTGCGTTAGAACTCCCGGCTGCCACACGAACTCCCCTGGGGTATCTGTACATCGATACTGACCCAGCAGCATCTTACTATCGGTTTGATCACCCAGTTGGATCCTGAGGAACCCATTCCGTGGTACTTCCTTCTTCAGCTGCTTCAAATTAACATCTAACTCTGCTTCGAACTTTCCTGATTTTCTCTTCTTGCTTTTCTCCTTCAGTGCCGACTTCATCCGACGCTGCAATTCCTTCGTCTTGGGTGCAATCCTTCCCGTCTTCCTGGCCAAGTATTCCACCAACGAAGTCTTTCCACATCCAACCGGTCCGGACAGACAAATAGCCTTCCGCGAGGAAACACCCATAGCCAAACTCCTTACATTCAACCGCGTCGAATCTACCACCACCAAATTGTCCGGTTCCTTCTCCTGCCCACGATAGAAATCGCAATTTCCGGCATCGAAAATCGGCAGCATCACGTCCCCAACGTTTGTAACCACATTGCTTCGGAAATTCCACCGCATCTTCTGTCCAGTCTTGCTCTCCTCGTCTCCTACAATTAAATCTTTCAACGCCACACTGTCCTCTTCCAACTGCTCCCGAACAACGGCTTCCAGTGGCAGCTCTTGATCCAGCTTATTCACCTGACTCTGCGTCATACAGCTGACCAGTGCCAGTATCCGATTGTAGTAGTACTGCTGTCGACTGCATCCCTTCCGATTGCTAAACTGTTCGAAAAACTCGGACCAAGTCCACGCCGAACGGAAATAGATCGGATCCGCCGACAGGAAACGATAACAGCACTGGATCAACTCAAGTTCTGTAACGGCGTTTCGCTCAGCTTTCTTCTGCTTGGTCGTCGGTGTGTAATCCACCGTTTCGTCCGTACCGAACGGCGGTGCATTGTAACGGAAGTAGTGAATGCTAAACCTGGAAGTACAAAAGAAATTAACCTGAATCCTACAATTCTTTAACCCATTAAAAAATACTTACCGCAACACATCCGGACAGCGTGCAACTAATTTTGAAAGCGCTACGCACTTTCGTCGGTGTCCTTCACGATTCACTGTTTTTGTATGGCTCTTCTTCTCATCTTCGTAATCCGTCTCGCCAAATGCGCTAGCCACGATCAGCAGCAAAATGTTCCCAAACCCGTCCGCAATGGCTTCTGTGTATATCGGATTTTTCAGTAACTGACCCAGCACAGTGACCAATCGGTCCATGTCCGGGGAGGAAATATTCTGTTCCCAAAAGAAAAACCATTACCGATAATCAATTTGCCCGAAACCAGCGTGCGTTACTTACGGATAACCTTAAAAACGGCTCCACCTCCAGGCAGCCCAATGTCTCCCGCAAATGGCGCAAACTCCGCCGGATCCTCTCACAGTCCACTTCCATAGCGACGGCAGACGGGCTCCGGTTGGCTTTCGAAACAGTTCCGCACGGTTTTTCACTAAAATTCACAACTTTTCCGCACGAGACACGACACGACCGCACCGTACACCGAGCACACGAGTTTGTAAATAACAACACGTGCGAAGCAGCAAAACACGGCGAGCGACAGCGGGAGAAGACGTCAAAGTTCGGGTGTGTTCGGCTCCGTTCGGGTGGATCGCGTTTGTTTACCCGATGGCAGTGCTGCTGGATCGAACGGGTGAGGAAAAAATTGCAAGCAGGTCAAACAGCTGATCGGGATAGTGGGATTTATTTTTAAATTGGTCAGACCTGAAGAACATTTATGAAAATGGATCAAAATGTTTGAGCAGTGGAAACAAACGAAAATGATTTTTTTTTTCATTAGGCTGGTGCAAGTTTTATTTTTTAACTTTTCTAAAATTACAAAATTTGCAAGGGGCAAAGGTTCTTTGAATATTGCAGACCATGAAACATCTTCTAGATTTTGTGGCTTTATAGATAATTTTAAAAAATCTTGGGGTAAGTGATATTTTTTTATTAACTTTTGATTTTTTGCAGGGGGGGCGACTCTATCTAAGATGCAGGAAATTTTTTGCTTTGCTGTTGTGATGTGCACTCGCGCTTAATAGATAAAAACACATGATTATGATTTTTAAGATTTCCTGCAAAAGGTGGAGAGCGATGCGAGTAGATGGGTTTAGATGCAAGAGATGAAAAAAGATTTTTCGAAGATTGATTCGCTAGTGCGAGATTTTTCGACCATTTAAAATCGAGATTTAGATGTGTCGCACCCCTCGCTGCCACCTTAAAAAACACTCTTCGACACACTCGCATAAATCACAACCATCCGATTACCACATTGAAAATGGTTTATGTATCTTCCTCTAAAAACTAAAATGAGAATTGTTCCGTCAACTTTAATCGAACCATACCCCAGATATTGATTAAGGTTTTAGAAGACCCAACCATACGAACAATGGGTCGTTCACCATACGAAATCTAAATTTTTTTGCAAAGCAACTATAGCCTAACCGCATCTATTGGCGTTGACGGCACCGTTGAAAAGTCGTCTCTTCTAGCAAAAAGTAGAAGGGTCTGTGCCTAGGGGCACGAACGGAAGCTTGACGTAGGACCGCTAGTGGACGGAACAAATGTGAAAATTTAGTTCTTTTAATTGATCAATCATCAGTTATCTTAACTCTTTCCGTTTTTAATTTGCAAGCGTATCAAATTCGTAGTATTTATTTCAAAGAGAATGTTGATGAAGAGAATCCAAGGGACTGTCAACTTGAGTATTTTCGATTCATCTACCCAACTTTAAAAGGTGTATTTGATTTTTTTGTTATTTATGAATTTTTAAGTTTTGTGCATTTTGGTATTAAAGTGTATTCAATTCACCCCTCACAGGATTTTCTTCCGAATTATATGAATGGGGCGGGGCGGAAAGTATCGTTTGTGCAGAATATGTTAAAAAGGAGGGACTTCAAGAGATTGAACTCGTGAGAGCTAATTTTCTCAGAAATTTGATTTTATTGGCTTTCTGGGGACTGAATATATACCCAAAGCGAATTATTCCCACTTCTCTCAAATTCTATATGGATTTTTAACGCTTCCTACCAGCGTGTTCTGGAAAATGGTCGGACGATGATTAATCTCACCAATACATTCGGGCCTACAATTCCACACCTTATATAGAGACCAGGTTGAGCCTTGATAGCTAGCTGCTTGCGGGAGCTGATGACCTTGACAAATGTTCAAATAATACTCTTAAGCTGGGTTTAGATTAGGCAAGTCAAATAATCAACTCAGTTGAATTCAATTGGCTTGAAAAGTTGAGCCTGGTTCAACTTTTTTCAATTCAAGTGAGTTGATCAAGTTAGTTGAATGGCATGGTTTACACGTTCAATTCGCGTTCAAGTCAGTTGAATGCAACTGACTTGATCAATTGACTTCCCTAATAAAAATAACCATAAAAGAGAGCTTAACGACGTGTTCGGTATATCATCCAAGCCATTTGTGGTATAGTTTACCCATCCGGAATTCAGTTCGTTTATGGTATTTGTTTATTAGGGTTACCCTGTCTAAACCCAGCTTTAACAAATTTATGGTGGTCCTGAAAAGGACCATTTTGTAGTGATGGTTGAGTAATGCTGATCTGAGCACGGCGAGCTACTGATTCCGATCCTAGCCTAGCGGTGGGACTTCTTTCTCCTTCTCTATGGTTGCTCATATGAGCTCTGCAGCTTGCTGCTTGCAGGCAGCCTTTCGTTGTTGTTGTTGTTGTTGTTGTCGAAAGCTGCTGCTGCTGCTGCTGCTGCTGCTACTACTGCTGCTGCTGGACTGGACACCACCACTTACGGTGATTGAATGAGCACCGTTCAGTGGGACCGCATCGAATTCGATTTTTAAGTCTGTGTTAGGGAATGCGCTGTTTTCAGACATTCGGTGATAATTTTTATCACCATTGCAACAGTTGGACATTTAGTATTTTTCAATAGTGACCTATTGAAAATTAACTAAGTGTTCATTTTAGCAGATTGGTAGATAAATTTCTAATCGTTTGGCTTGCCGTTTGGAGCGAGGGTGACACGCTTGGCATAGATGACCGACCGGCAGCGACTCACGAAGAGCTACTGATTCCGATCCATAGCAAAGCGGTGCAGCTTCTTCCTCCTTTGATGGTTGCTTATGTGGGCTCTGCAGCTCGCTGCTTGCAGGCAGCCTTTCGTTGTTACTGGAGAACAACTTTCAACGCCACACGCCGAAAGCACTGCTACCCTGCTACTGCTGCTACTAATTTCGACGACCGAACACCACCACACAGTGGTGTGGTCGCTGGGAGCGTGTGGTTCTGAGTATGGCGATGGGTGTGCAAAATATTACGTAATTCCATCCTCCCTATTCGCACGCGCCCGAGGATCGGAGGCGAATGCCACTTCGACTTGTTTCGTACACTCAAAAAAATATACGCCTCAATCCTATGTGTGGAACTTTATAGATTGCTGCAATCGATGTTTCCAAGTATGATGTATAACGTTTTACACATAGGAAGGTTAATCACAAATCCATGTTGGTTCTATGTGTGCATATTATAGATTTTGTATACTGTAGAAGTAGAATCTATCAGATGTAACGAATGCACACTAATGATTTTTTTCATTAGTGTTCATGTTAATCATTAATTAATTGAATCTATGAAACACGTCATAATTATATTTTAAGTAATTTAAATGTTATATGGCAAAAATATGATTCATAATTGTTATATGACTTAATGCATATATTAGGTAATTTTCATTTGTTTTCATTTAAATAAGGAAACACGAGTAGGAGGAGTAACGTCTTCATAAATTCCTATTTTATTATTGTTTTGGAGTCAAATTAAATCCTTGTGCGTTCATTTTTTGCATGAAGTTGCATCATGTTTCAGAGCGTTTGAAAACCAAATGGGTCCTTTTAGTGCGGAAACTTTTCCGAAAGCATTAGTATAAAATTAGCGTTGCAAAGTAATTCTTTCCGTTTCGGAAATGTTTCAGACCATTTATCCAAAACAACACTCCATGGCTGCCTGTTCAGAAGTAGCCAATCCATAGCCTCATGAACGGCTGATGACTCTTGAACCACATCTTCAATCCGTTTTTGCTTTGCCAGGAATGGATCTTCTGCTTTCTCTTGGATTCGCTTCTGCTGTTTCAAATTGGTAATCTTGTTGTAGAATTTTCCGCTAGAATTCTTCTCACCATTGCGGGGAACAAAGTAATCCTCCTACAAATGTAAATAGGCATTTAATAAAAAAAATAAACCCCACAATTGCAGGAATTACCTTTATCTCGTGCTTAAGACAACATACGGTTGCATCGGCATAAGATTCCAGAATTTGTTCAGTCGATTTAAATCCGTGCTTGATGTGATGATCAGCAATAATTCCTGTTGGTTCATTTTGACTGGTTTCCGAGAGAGGACCCTTTTTCACTCTTTCCAGGATGACTTCTCCAGATAACGAAGTACTTAGCAATTTCTTCAGTAAAGCCGGATTGAAATGTTCCACTTCCTTGGTCACAACAACCGGTGGGCAGGTATATTCTTCTCTGATTGGTGTCTCGATGTTTACACGGGTTTCTTCTGTGGGTACCAGTTGTATGGATGGACTGAACACGGGGTTTACGCTTGAAGGAATTACTGTTGGTTCTGCAGGCACTTCTTCATCGACTGGATGACTTTTGTCATCTCCGTCCTGTGTGATCTGTTTTACGTCGATTGCTGGGTTGCAATTCTCACTTTCTCCAAGATCAGAAAATGTTTCGTTATCCACACATTCAATGACTTCAAAACTAAAGATTTCATATCCCTAGAAAATATTAGTTTATTACAAAGATATAAATGTTGTATAATATTTTATAATTTACCTTTTACGATCTCCATTGAAGTAGCCTTTGGAAGATTTCATCAAAATTCCAGTTGGTGGATGATGTGGATAAGACTAATGTTCACTCGTCTAGAGTAACCGTTAATAATTCACTCACCGAAAGGTCATATGCTGGTATCGAAAAAGAGTAAGAAATTCATGTTTCATTTGTGGGTTTGGAACTTATACTTTTCTTATGTTTTTCACGAATTACAGCTAATCCACGCAAATTAACAACACTGAGAGCAAAGGAGAATCGCCTTTTGCAGCTGATGTTCTTGGTTTGGATAAAAAAAAAAATTTGGATTTGCGTCGGTTATTGGCCAGCAAGTTCAGAGAATTCTTAACGACGAGGAAAAAGTGCGAGAAAATAATTGCATTTACCTTTGCACAGCTCCAAAAACTCAACAGGTAGTTCCAATTTGCCTAGAATAGCCGCTTCCAGCTCCTGCGGTCTCCATTCGTATATTGTATTGAAAATGGCTTCAGCCGATTCACTTGATGTTTCGTGCAATGAATGCCGGTTCAAGATTTCCTCCGCGGATATGGAAAACATTGACTCCAGATCTGTAAAAAAAAACAGCTGTATGCACTTCTATGTACTTGACCAGTAATTCATTTGATAATTACCTTCGAAAATATTGATTATTCCCGCGGGAACATTTAAAGTTTCAACGAACACCTTAGCAATGTCACACGATTCTGCCATTTTTTTTTCCACTTTTCTATAATTTAGGTACAGTTTCCTGTTCTGACTAGCACTGTATACAATATAAACATTGGTATTATGTGTAAACATGGTTAAATTATTGCAAAGCGCTTTTGATTAATAAACGTCATTGGATACCCCATTGCAAAATAAAAGGCGCATGATAGACTTGATAACCTGCGCACATTGGGCTTATGTGTGAGACTAATGGGAACTATATGCGGATAATAGTTTTTAATGGTGACCGAATAAAATCAATGAAGTGATGTTAACCGTTATCTTATGTGTATAATCTAATAAGAAAAACGTTTAATATATTTCCAGTGTATACTTACTTCTCTCTGACGACTGTGCTGGGGAAGCAGCATATGCATGTAGGTAATTGGTGGATTTGTTAGTTAATTTGACGCTTTTGAACAATGCTGGACATTTACCAGTTTTTCATTTGTTTCTTGTTGAAAATCAACATTCGGAAGCATTGTTATCGATGCGTAGCCATATTTCTGATCGATTGGTGATAAAATTATTGAAATTGGACCAGGGGCAGCTGAGTTATTAACGTTCAAAATCTTTCTTAATTTGATGTTCCATTTTCGGTTTTCACAAAGTGTACCCCCATATAGAAATCAAAGACGTAGTCCTACGTCAAAAGTGACAGTATTTATCTTGCGGGAATTTTCGGTGGAGTAAAGAGATAGTACAAAAGCCACCAGGTTTCACGCACAGTCTGACGTTTGCTCACGTTATTTTCCATACGTGTAAAAAGCTACAGAGTCGCCGTCAACCCCAATTGGCTGCTAGCTGTGCCGGGATTTCCCCTCACGATGTTTCACGCCAACGAGATTTTACCAACAATCAATACGAAACTAACGATTTTAAATTGGCTCACTACTTGACTAGCCTATTGGTCCCAAGCAAATCGATTAACGCACCCCATTCTAGTCAAAATTCTAGTACTACACAATGTTTGTTTTGATTCGCTATGAAAGTTTGACAGATAAAATGAGGGGTTATTCGATTTTCCTATGTTTCGAGGGGTGAATCGATTAGCTTGGGACCGAAGATAGTACCAGAGCTGAGCCAAAAAGTTGAGCACATTTCTTCGGGACCTACTAGCAACAATCAATACGAAACTAACGATTTTAAATTGGCTCACCACTTTAGTAGCCTATTGGTCCCAAGCAAACGATTAACGTACCCTTTCTAGTTGAAATTCTATTACTACACTATGTTTGTTTTGATTCGCTATGAAAGTTTGACAGATAACATCAGGGGTGTGTGGATTCATGCAGAACATGCAGGGGTGAGTGAAATAGCTTGGGACTGCTTGGGACCGTTGTTCTGGTACTGAGTGAGCCAAAAATAATAATGATTTTCTTCGGGACCCAGTGGTCTTAGAGTTACCTCTATGCTACTAGTCTTAGAGTTACCTCTATGATTTTACTTAAATTTAGTGTTTCATTACTCAAGTATTTATTTTATAACTTCATATAAAGCTATCATTTTTATTCATTAATATTCCACTCTATATTCCACATCATGTTCATCCCGAGTGTGTACGCTCATTAATTTTCCATATTGTGAATTTGGTTCCAAACATCAACAAACCGTCGTTGCTTATGGCTTGTTGTCGTTTGGAATTAGTTATGCGAGGCGACGATTGTTCGTATTTGGCAGTCACCTCCTCCCCTTGAATCTAGTGCCAATCCGACGGACATCGATTGCCATCCATTGACGGCAATCGAATGTGCAGGAAGACAGCTTCCACACCTGCGTAGGATATCGCACTCATTCACATTCAAAACACATGGGTCGAGACCAATGGCTTTACTTCCCTTCCGAAGGAAGACGTGACCACAGAAAAATCCCACCGACCTCGGCTGGGATTGTACCCAGACCTCCAATGGGGTGAGAAAGCAGTCACGCTTACCTCTACACCATACCTCGCATTATGTTTAAGTTAAATCGTATAGAATGCAAATTTCCGAACTATATGCGATGACTCATTTTTCCGTTGTACTGTATCACAAATTCAATCGGATTACATCGTAAGACTTTTCAAAATGAATTTGTTATTACAGATTGAATCGTAAATGATGTTAAATCAACTCGAGAGCGAGATCCGTCCATGTATCGGTGAGTGTGCGTGGGGTATTTTTCTCCTAACATTTCAGCTACAGTCCTTTTCATGGCCACGGAATTGTCTCCGGCTTTGAGCCTGTTCTTAATCCGGCATTCGATTTTCGGTAATGGTGTTTGCCAGCATTTGTCTCCATGGGGGGGGGGGGAAACCTTCGTTGGCAGCCGTGCGAAGGAGTCTGTTCTCCTCTTCGAGGAGGAAGATCTCTTGATTTCCGGATGTCTTCGAGATGAAAGCAGCGGCTTTGGTTGCGATAGCTAGGTTATACGGAAGCTGAAAGGCAGGATGCCTGCGTCGATGAATGGAGCATCAGCGGGCGTGGATGGCAGCAGGCCAGAGACAATCCGGACGTAGGTGTTGTAGACTGGTGCTAACGTAGCTAAAAGCTTATCCGTTGCGATGCAGGTCATCTCCAACCCGTATAGAAGGCGACTGTCGATAATTGCACTCGCCACGTGGAAACGGATGCTGCGGTTGTTCGATCTATTATGTCGGGAAATGGTCCGGATGAGATTCACTCGGCTGCGGCATTTTTTCTTGACTGCACTGAAATGCTGTTCAAAGTTGAGGAATAGGTCAACGAGAACTCCCAGAACTCGGACGGTCTTCTTCAGTGGTATTCTTTGTACCAATGTAAATATTTTCCTTATTTGACAAAACTAAGGTAATCATGACGTTTGATTATTGAAAACAATTTGAATGAAGAAAAGAGACCTACTGCTGTCATGATTACCTGGGTTTTGTCAAATAAGGTAAATATTTACATTGCTTGTACCAAAGAATGGACTGGTCGTCGATTTTGATCGGTGGTCCGCTAATTCTGTGTCGAGAAGGGCAGACATGGCACCTGATGCTTTTAGAGGCTGATAATTCAAAGCCTACTGAGTGGGCTCCCGTAAAAAAAGTACACTAGAGGTACAATGAAATGTATTGTAACCATACAATAGAATTTATTGTATTCACAATAAATCGTTCTGTCTACAACAATAAAATAACCATAGAATTCAGTGCCAACATTTCAAAGGGGCGTAATTGCTTTTGTAAACAATGACTTTAACCGTAAATTTCTCGCGAATGAAATCTTACCTCTACAAAATTACATTGCTTGCTGATAGAGGAAACATTCCTCTACCTGCTGATGTAATTATTTTTCATGAGTGAGCTTTTATTCGCGAGAAATCGACGACTAAAGCCATTGTTTACAAATGCAATTACGCCCCTTTGAAATGTTGGCACTGAATTGATTATTTTCACAATAGAATCTATGGTAAATGGGGAAATCTACAATAGAACAAGGGGGTTGTTTTGTATCTTAACTTACTTACTTACTTAAGGGTCCTGTGCACCACCAGCGATGCAAAGGGCCAACGTGAATGACTCCCATCCTGGGTGGCTGCTCGCTTTTGCCTTGACCTGGGCCCAGGTCAGATTCCTATCAACTTGCTTAAATTTCCTAATTGGGGCTCCGCTGCCATGAGCCCCTGGGTCTGCCTCTGCTGCGATGTCCTGCCGGATTCCAATCCAGCGCTTGCTTGCAGATTTCGTTTCCGCCCCGTCGAAGTGTGTGGCCGACCCACCTCCACTTTCGCTCTCGAATTTCTGTTGCTATCGGCTTCTGATGACATCGACGATGGAGCTCGGCATTCGAGATCCAGTTGTGAGGCCACCAGACACGAATTATATACCGCAGGCATCGGTTGATGAAGACCTGCAGCTTTTGAGTGTTCTCCGCTGATACACACCACGTCTCGCTGGCGTATAACAACACAGATTTCACGTTCGAGTTGAAAATTCGGATTTTGGTGCGTTGACTTATCTGGTTGGATCTCCATACGTTTCGTAAACTCGCAAAGGCAGCCCTAGCCTTCTTGATTCGTGCACGTCGCTCTTGGTCCCGCCGTCCGACGCTATTTGGCTGCCAAGATATTGGAAACTTTCGACCTTCTCCACTGCTTGCCCCGCTACCGTAAAGTTGGAAGGGTTGCCCGTGTTGATATCCAACGATTTGGTCTTGTTGACGTTGATGGTGAGACCCGCCGCAGAGGAGCGTTCGGTTAGGTCGTTGAGCTTACTCTGCATGTCAGAGAGCCGTTGTGCTAGTAGAGCAACATCATCAGCCAAATCGAAGTCGTTGAGATGCTCCATGGTGATAGGCTGCCAAAGTAGCCCACGGTTTGGTACACGGTCAATTGCTCTACCATGATCTCGTCGATTACGATGAGAAACAGTAGCGGTGATAGTAAACATCCTTGTCTCACACCAGCGACTACACGGATAGGGTCGGACAAGGCTCCGTTATGCAGAACTCTGCACGTGAAAGCCTCATACTGCGCTTCGATGAGGTTGACGATTTTATCCGGGACTCCCTTGCGTCTCAGGGCGCCCCACAGATTCTCGTGATTGAGACGGTCGAAAGCTTTTTCGTAGTCAATGAATACCAAATAAAGGGACTCTTGGAATTCATTGACCTGCTCCAGGATGATGCGGAGCGTGACAATATGGTCCACACAAGATCTTCCGGCACGGAATCCTGCCTGCTGCCGTCGCGTCGATCTTCTCCTGTATCCGATTCAGGATAACTTTGCATAGAACTTTGAGAACAATACACAGTAACATGATGCCTCCCCAACAAACATTGCATGTTGAATAAGAGCTTATTCAGGCAAAAACAAGCTTCTTCAGCTTAAAAATAGCTTATTCAGCTGTTGATCAACTCAAATTGTTTGTTGGGTCGCCAATTGTCGCCCACAGTCAGATCCCCCTTCTTTGGGACCTTCACTAAGATGCACTGCATCCAGTCGGCCGGAAAAGTCGCGGTGTCCCGGATATTACAGAATAGTTGGTGTCCCGTCTGCAAAAGCGCTTGACTTCCTTCTCTAGAGCTGAGTACCGTTGACGGGCTTCGTTCTTGGCTCCTCTGGTTCTCGCCCGCTCTATCGCGGCTTTTGCTTCTCTACGCTCCTCAATCTTCCGCCAGGTTTCATCTGTGATCCACTTTTTCCTCTGGGTGCGCAGCTCACCCAAGTTGTTCTCGCTTGTTTCTATAAAGGCATTCTTGATGGCCGTCCATTGTTCTTCTACGCTGCCACCTTCTGGAAGGTCCGCAGCTCGAGTCTCAAGTTCTTCAACAAAAGCCCTTTTTACCGCTGGATCTTCAAGTCGGCGTGTGTTGAACCGCCGCCCGAGTCTCTCCTCCCGTCGCTGGATCCGCGCCATGCGTAGGCCGATTTCACCGATTAGAAGGTGATGGTCAGACGCGATGTCGGCGCTGCGTTTATTCCGAACATCAAGAAGGCTCCGTCTCCATTTTCGGCTGATGCAGATGTGGTCGATCTGATTTTCGGTATGTCCATCACGGGAAACCCACGTGACTTTGTGCACTGGCCGATGGGGAAAGAGCGAGCCCCCGATCACCATGTCGTTATTGCCACAAAATTCTGCAAACAGCTCACCGTTCTCGCTCATTTCGCCGAGACCATGGCGTCCCATGACACGCTCATAGTCCGTGTTGTCGGAGCCGATCTTCGCATTGAAGTCGCCAGTGTAGATCTTGATGTCACCCTTTGGAACCTTATCCACGACGGCATTCAGTTGACTGTAAAAATTCTCCTTGTCCTGTTGCTCGGCAGCATCGGTTGGCGCATAACATTGGATTATGGTAAGGTTACGAAGCCGTGTTCTAAATCTGGCAACGATTATCCTCTCATTAACAGGCTCCCACTTGATGAGCGCAGCTCTTGCCTGGACGCTAAGTAGGAGACCAACTCCACGATGGCGGGGAGCGTTTTCACCTCGAATACCAGAGTATAGTAGTACCTGTTCCGACGGCAGTTTGTGTTCTCCAAAGTTTGGCCAACGAACTTCACTCAGTCCCAGGATTTCTAGCTTCATGCGTCGCGCCTCGTTGGCGAGTTGTGCCAGTTTACCCTGCTGGGCTAACATCAATACATTCCATGATTCAATTCGTGTCCGTTGTTTTGCGCTAAAAGTCGTTGCCGTTATATCAGTTCGATGTCTTTCTCTGTTGGTTTCTGTAACAATTGTAAAGGTTTCAGAGACAGTAGGTGGTTGGCCTAAGGTCTCCTATCCGCCGTGATGGGGCTGCCATCTTAGGTGTAGCTTCCGGGGAAGAGCATTTCTTATTCAGCCGCTGGATGCCACTCAGACGCTGTTTGAGCCGCACCTCCATGGTGAACAGACGCTCGGGTTGGCGAAGCATTTCCTCTATCACCGTGCTATGATTACCGCGCCAGTGTTCGCGTCGCACCTCCTCACTCTGCTGCTATTGTCGGATTGACAACATTGCCCAGGCTACGCCAACCAGCTGTGTCCATGTTTCAGCTAGCAGTCTTTTGTGATCATATGACTCGTGGAGGCGTGAGGTAGGAACTTGTGAGGACCGGAGCTAGGTATATCGCTCCTTCCAGATTGTCACTCACCATTTTGTAGCCCAATCCACATGAGGGATAATCGCAGGGGTCAACCCAACCGAAGTGCAATGGAAGGGCCTCACCCTGGGGGAACCGCCTTAATGATCACGGTAAGTATATCTGTATGTATCTTAACCATACGAAAAATCAATTTTTCCCGAACAAACTTGAGCCATTTACCGTAAATTGTAATGTTGTTCTATTGTTGAAAATCCTTACAATATGGGACGTATTGTACATCTATTGTAATAACTATATGTTAAAATTTCTTGTACAATATACGTAAAATAAGATAGATTGTTGACAATAGATTTCGGGCGTTGTAACTATATTTTATTTTATGGTAATTGTATGGTTATTTTTTTCCGGGCCACCTGGCGACGGCGGAGACTGCCGCTTGGGCTCTCATCCTTGTACGTACTGGCGTGGGTCCGGTGGTGACGATGAGAATGTCGTCGGCGTAGACGAACACATATATGTTCTTCGGTAGTTGACGGAAGACTCCGTTCTTCGCCACGAGGAACAGGGTAACGGCGATAACCGATCCTTGTGGGACATCCGTTTCCTCGGGGAAAAGCCGGGATTTGGTGTTGCCGACTGCGACTCGGAATGAGCGGTTGGACAAGAAGTTCTGACCCGCATAAATAATAACCATAAGAAGCGCCTAACCACCAATTCGGGATATCATCCCAACTTTATATAGCATGGTAGCACCATCTATGATATCGTTAGTGAATGGTAGCCGTTTATTAGGGGGATGAAGTGAACGATGTAACAGATGGGGTACTCCCTGCCCAGCATTAATGAGACCCCCCTCTACACTGCCTCAGGGTCGGCATACACGTGTGACTATCGCGGCCAAGGAAACACTCAAATACACTCAAATACTCTTCACACACACACAGGTCTCGTTTATTTCCCTAACTTTCCCACTTTCTTATCGGTTATCTCCTACCTTAGCCTTCAGTAGTTCTTCCTTCGTCTTCCGTTGTCGATGGGGGCCCCCTTCTCCTCCGTTCCGCTACACCTTCACCTTCACTTTCTCCTTTCCTTTGCTTCTGTTCTTCGTCCCTCGGTTTCGACTGTGGGTTGCCCAGTCGATTCACCTCTTAACCCTTCACTCTCCTCTTCTCCTACGGGTGCTCCCACGGTACCGTTTGCCGAGTCGTTCGCGAACGGTATAACGTGTCCACGACGCTCAAGGCCGATCCACAATGGCGATGAACACGGACTAGTAAACGCGGCTGGTTCGCGCCGTAGATAATGATAACGGTAAACGGTAAACTACGGGGTCCTGGATATTTCAGTAGGTTGGCTCCTCCTCCACTACTGATCGAGTTTCGCGCCTCAAGACTCGTGCAGGCTACTAACTTTAACTCGAATAACAATCTTTCACTTTGATGTATATCACATTCGATTTGGGTTTTTCTAGCTTGGTTTTCGACTACCACTTTTGACTTTTGCCAGGCAATTAGCTAGCAACGATGGCGGGTGATTTCCTTGCGCTCTCGATCGTTGATCCATTTTTCTTCAGCCCGATTTCGCCCCATCATGGCCCCTTTTACACGACCTCCCGATGGCCTCCCAATCCTGCTGTCAGTGGCATCTGGCTGTGAGTAGCGGAACTTCGTGGAGTGGTTGCGTGCGGTCCAGTGGGTGGTGGGCGGTGTTGGCACTAATATTTGAATCCTTTCCTGGCATTCATAACATTTAAATCGAAACACTAAACTCGCGACAATCTCAACAATCTTAGACAGATAGACACACCACTGGTTACAACGATGGGTCCGTTAAGACCCCCAGTCGATTAGTTGCTTAAGGACGAGGGGCGTCCACGTTCTGTTGAAGGCCTTCGATATGTCGAGCGATACTATCTCGGTGTGCCGACCACTTTCGTAGGCGTTCTTGAGAACTTCCCCTAGGGTTGCGAAATAAGTGGACGTTCCGAAACCTTGTCGGAAAGCGTGCTGTCGGTGATCAAGGAAATTTCCAGCTTCGAGTAACAAGAAGAGAGTGTAAAGTGGGTGTTTGACTCATGAAACCTGTCAATTCTGCTTTCAGAGCGCCACAATCAGCGATCTTATGATTCGCGAGCGTTCACTCACAGTGAGCGCTCACGAATCGTGAAGTCGCTGATTGTGACGCACTACAAGCAATATTGACAGGTTTATGTGTCAAACACATGCTTCACGACCTGTTCTTGTATCTTACAAGTACTAATTACCAATATAACATCTAATGGTTTCATAATTCCGAGAAGAAAAAAAAAAAACATATTTTATAGCAAGTGAGTGGAAGCAACCCTGATCCTGGCCACGAACACGAGTTGGTTCGTGTCTAATCTATTAGGGACAAATTATGTTTATCTAGATAAAAAGAATTCTATGGTTTTAACAGATGGGATCGCTGCACATTTGAATCGGCCGTTAAGGATTCTCGATCAAGAGTTATATTTAAGTTTCATGTCGGCTTGTCGGTGTGAACACTATTGATCTTGTTTTCGGATTCTGATGTGTTTGGCACGTTTCAGGTAGAAATACTCAGAGTGAGATATAGGCGGAGAAAACAAAATACAATTCGGCAGCAGGGATTTGTTCCTAAATTATCTTGCAACCCTTGCTAGAAGCTAGCATTTCAAATGACTTTTATTTTTTAATTCGATTTACGTGCAAAATAATAATTGATTGCATTGCAATATTTTGCACATTTCTTGGTGCCATTTATTAACCAACGAAGATCAATCAATCAATAGAGTTTGAATATTGTTTTTGGTTCCAAAAACTAGTTGAATTTGGGAAGCACACAAAACATAAATGTTCCTTCTGAACTGGTTTTGTCAAGGCGAAGTGGACTGTACTGGGCGGGAGCGAACGGAGTTGGCTAGCATCAATCGAAGTTCTAAACTCAGGAGCTCTGAAAAGAGCTGGGGGTTTTGACGCTGCTCTCCGGGACACCAATGGACATGCAGTAGAAATGACGAATGCTGCCGACTACACTAGACACTACTGTTTATTTCTCTTCGTTTCTCGATACAAGGTAAAAGCTACTGCTGCTGCGAACGGATGCTCGGTTGGATTCAAACTTAAACTAAAGCACGCTACTGCGGGGATTTTTATAGAGCGGCACTGACTGTTTGCTCGTTGCTGATTGGTCGACGTTTTTCTCCTCTCTTTCGGCGGTAGGCGGAACAATAAAAGTGATTGAATTTCTGTTCGATTGCAATACTCTCAAATTTATTCTAGTAAGAATAAGAAATCGTCGGAAAAGTTCTAATTGAAATTCTCGATTGGCTCAGATTTTGAAAGTTCATTTGGCTCAGAACGTTCTCTCCGCCCATCTCTCCCTCTGAGTTTTTCTAGTTTCATCTCGCTTTTACTTTTAAGGCCCGTATTCAGCGAAATATGTTCAGGCTATATCTCCAGAACCAGCTGACCGATTCCAATAATATACAATAGCGTTCTATGGAACCATGGTATCTTTGGCGGTTGTTGCGTCCAATGTGGTCCAGTGGTCGTCGTTACACACATACTTGTTCCGATCTCCTCGATTGGTATTTAGGCCGACGGAGCCTCGGATCGAATGTAGGTTTTCCAAGCGGTATGTATCTCCTTGTAAGAAGGTTAATAAAGGAACTTCTTGGGCTTTCATGTTTCGGGAACGTACCAGGATTTTTCAAAGAAACAACAGCGAACATCAGAGGCAAACATATAGAACTTGCCGATCAATTAATCGAAGCATCTGCAGTCATCTTCAGGTAATCTGACAAATTTGCGAACATGCCAGCAATTTTTAGATACCTACTTTGGTGCAATTAAACCGCTGAAAAAGCGCTTGGGATTCGTAGAACATTAGAAAAGATGACCAAAAAGGGGGTCTGGCAAAATCTGGTCATTGTAATGCAATAAGTCCCAATTATCTATTTAACAGTATAAATACCTAAATCAGAATAAGGTTATTTTCAAATGTTGATGATGCCGGTGATGATGAAATAATGTTTTGTTTTTTACTTGGGTCGAGTTCCTTCGTAAATAATTTCCCCGGCCTTTAGACCCATAACATATATATTTTTTTACACGACTACGGTATCATAATTATTTCAGTAATATACGAGTATAACTAGTTACTAATAAAAGGGGCATACCATTCGCATTTCGCGGCCGTTCCATCGGAGATTCACCACGTCCATCAACGACCCATCCGCCACCGGTATCTATCGTAGTCAACTGTTCGTCCCCGATGCCAAGCCATCCAACCCGGCAACGGTGGCCGCAGCCGGGACGACAACAGCTCCATCTATCGTACCGGTCATCGTGGCCACCGTTCCCACCACGGGTCCCATCTTCTCGTGACAGTGCACCTTGTAGATGTGCTTATTCAGATTGTTGCTCTGGTTGAAGCGTTTCTCGCAGATGGTGCACTGGTACGGTTTGAGACCCTGGTGGATGCGCATGTGGGTGTTGAGGTTGTTCTTCTGGTTGAACAGACGGTCGCAGATGTAACATTTGTACGGTTTCTCGCCGGTGTGGGTTCGGACGTGGGTCTTGAGGTTGTTCGACTGAATGAATTGTTTTCCGCAGTACGGACAGTTGAACGGCTTCGGCGACGAATGGACCAACGAGTGGCGGCTGAATTCTTCCTCGTTCGGAAACGAGCGCGAACAGAAGGAACATTTAAACGGATCCTGGAAGATGTGTGTCTTCATATGGGTCTTCAAGTTGTTCGATTGGGTGAACGTTTTCTGGCAGATCTGGCATTTGTGGGGCTTAATCTGATTGTGCTGCTTCATGTGATCGCTCATATCGTCCTGGTTCATAAAGACCTTGTTACATACGGTACATATGTTGGGCTTTTGATCTGCATAGCAAACCCGGACGTGCTTGGCCAGCTCCGTTGGATGATGGAACTGCGTTCGACAAACCTTACAGACGAGCGAATGGGTTCGCATATGGGTCGTTAGATTGTTCTTCTGGTTGAAACGCTTCTCGCAAATAGCGCAAGCATATGGACGTTCGTTCGTGTGGGTCCTAACGTGTGTCTTCAGGTTGTTCGATTGGCTAAAGTGTTTGCCACAGATTTCACACTTGTACGGCTTCTGTCCCGAATGGACCTTCATGTGGGTGGACAAGTTGTTTGACTGAATAAAGCCCTTACCGCAGACGGAACACCTGCAATAAAAATACTTTGAAGAACATACACTAAATCATCATAAAACAACACTTCTTACCGATACGGCTTTTCAGAGCTGTGTTCCCTGAGATGTACTGCTAGCTGCGTAGCAGTCTGGAACTTCTTATGGCACACGATACAATCAATTGGTTTTCCATCTCCCTCGTCCGATGGTTCCGGCTCCTTGACCGTCACTGGCAACTGTTGCCCACTGCTTCCCGCCTGGTACAGCGCTCGATTCCGGAACTCGTTCTCGTGAATTTTCATGTGGTTCTGGTACTGGTCGCTAGCGTTGAATACTTTCTGGCAGATTTGGCATGCCTGTCCGGAGCCGCCTGCCATCTGGAAGCCTTGCACTCCCCCGGCATAGCTTGGCGATGCCAGCAACTGGAACGGTTGCGGTTCCGTCTTGATCGGGCTAGCGCCGGTAACAATCTGACCGTTGTAGGTGGTTACCGCATTACGGTACTCGATTTGCGGTGAATTCTCGTGCGTATTCAAGTGGACCGACAAAGTGCCGACACTGTTGAAGCACTTCAAGCAAATTTGACACTGATACTGTGGAGTCAGTTGTTTGACGGTAGATTCCGGACTGGCCGGGGCACCGGTGGCAGCAGCAATAATGGCTGCCGTCTCCGTTGGGGAACTGGTGACAATGTTGACTACGGTTGTGGTGGAAGATCCGGTTGACTCATTCGGTCTGCGAGGCGTCGTAGATGAGGTGGAAGGTGGAGCCGCTGACGAGGAGGGGTAGAGCGGCGGTGGCGGCATCATCGACATGACTACCGGATTACTCCTGTTGCGGGCTCCTTCCGGGGATTCAGTATATTTCCCGAGCATATCTACTATAAACTAAAAAATTGGAATATTATTTTAACAAATTGCACCGAAAAATACCAGGAAATTAATGTATTTTCATGCCTATTTCAAACGCTGCAAATACACACCTTTTTACGATTGCGGCTGGCCCTTTTTCACCCAACTAGATACGGTACAATCTAGGATGTATTTCGAATGTATTAATTCTAAACTATTGCTTAAAACTAATTATTTTAATGATTTTTTCCTAAATTTTGAAAACTTTTGTTTTTCTGCTGCTATTGTTCTTATTCTGCACTCCATGGAATACAAGAAAAAGAGCTACTGATTTGACTGACAAGCCTTGCTGTCAAAGCTGTCAAACGGCGGGCGGCTGCTGTCGGACTAACAATAGGGTAACCAGTTTTGAAAAGGATTCATTAAGTCAAGGCTATTTTTCACGCAGATGGCACTGTTCCATTGGTAGTAAGTGGAAATGCTCAGAGTGAGAGATGGACGGACTTTTTTCTTCGATCTGAATAACGGTTATAAAAATAATTGAGACGAGAATTGAGAGCATCACAATATTTTGCTCATTTCTTGGTGTTAATAATCAACCAACAACGATCAATTCATCAATAGCGCTCCCGCATAAATGAGAACCATTGCTTGACCTTACCGAAAATGGTTAAAAATTGTTTGTATTCCCTGCTAAACCTTAACTGAAATGGTTATGGAACTTTACATGAACGTTTGAGTGTAAAAGTTTTAACTTTATGCTAGGAGCATCCCACTCATTAAATATTTTTAAATTTCTCGTAAGTATCGCTAAGTATTTTTAAGTATTTTATTTCTAGGTTTTATTTTCATCGTAGTAACGTTTGTTTTATGACCAGTTGCCAGTGCTGTGTTTGTTGTTTTTTGCTCCATCAGTTCGATAATTTTAGTCGCGTGATCTGATCATTTTTGTCTGTTGTTGTTGACTGTATGTATTATGAAATAAAAGCTGACCACAATGAAACTGTTTATTCTCAAGACTACTAAACATTTAGCAGACTAATCATACTTTACCGAACCACCGAATCTATAAATAAAAATAATTTGAAAATAACAATATGGTTTTTTTAACGATAAAATGGAAAATGAAGCATTTTTGTAAGGTTATCGTTCAGCTCGTTAACCCATTTAATGAGTATGCCCCCAATATCGCCACATTTTTTATAATCTGTGATGTAAAATCATTGTAACTATCCACTAGAAGTTAGTTCAAGCCTCTAAGGGAGCATCCATTAAGTACGTCACACTCTTAGGGGAGGGGGGGGGGGTGCTTACAAATGTGTGACAAGCAATGCATTTTCTCTAATTTTTGCGAGGAGTACTTAATGCAGGTTCCAACTCAATGGTTCCAACTCAGGTTCCAACTCTATTGGTTTCTTTAAGGTGAAATAATAGATTTTCTTCAAACGAAAGCTGTGCACACATGGGAATGTTCAAGGTAAGCGTCTGTAAGAAAAATATCAGGTGAATTGAATGTTATGATAGTCAATTTTAATGACCGTTCTGAATTTTATTCTGAACTGTTTTTTCTATTTGAACTTGTCTAACTTGGCGACCTTTATGAGCTTCAAGTAGAAGACATCGTATGGGGGGAATGTTGTTCATTTCTGCGGTCCATAATGCTACGGAAGCTATGAGACTCGGCTCTCCGGATGCCACAAGTTCCGATACCAGCTCCCATCAGCTTAAATGTCCGTAGTCATTATCACAGGATCAAGATCCTAGTGGGTGAAAACCTCGATTAAAACCTCCGTATTTTGAATGATCTGTATTTTGAACGATACATTTAAACGAGCAATAGTCGAATGGTTCCAATGGCCATCAGTATAGCTTCCTCCTGGAACTGGATCAACGAGTCACGTACGATACGGTCAGTGGCGTGTAGTTAATTCTATTAATATCAGGATTAATATTGAAACTCACAACTGTTTGACACCGGGAGCTTCTGCGCCGTCCATCCCTGACTGCTGGTCTAAGCCAGTCGGCAGTTGTTGGGGTGGGCATCAAAGGTCTCTTTTGCTCCCGAGTCTCCGGCCGTTGGCGAGAGGGAGAGTTTTCGGAATTATTAGAAGCTTGACAAATAGGGTTAATTTAGGCTTAAATTGAATGGTTTTATTAATCCAATGGCTGGCGGGAGGTGAAACACTTACGCTGCTGCAATGGAGAAACCGACCGCTGTCTATGTCAAGCTACCGACCCTCGTTGCTATCGGCGGCTGTAGTGTGGACTGATCCCAGATCCTGGGAGACCACGGACGTTAGCTGTCCCAGAGGTTGAAATCTCAGTCTCCGAAAGGCACAGTATATAGGCTCTTCACACACTACCTTCCAAAAATGCACTTTAACAACGTGCCTCACGTCTCTGAACCCCATCAAAATTTCACCAGATCCATTCTCTTGCAGAGCTCCAGACTCACTGACCTTCTCTCCTCTTCATCATAGCTCAGCCACCACCCAGCAACTCCTTTCGTTATGCGTTTTGCTCTATCTGCTGTTCCATCGTGGCCCTCTTCATTATGGGAGTCCAATCGCCACCCGTCACGAAACGTATAGATGGCTATCAACTACAAATTGACCGTTAACTTTCTGAGCATACTGAATACTGTTTCCTATCGTCTCACAATTATACGCAACAAAAAACTGTTACCGTTCAGTAACAATATAATAAATGTTAAATGTACACAAAATCAGATAAACAAACAAATGAAATTTGTTAATAGGCTATAGCAACCGAGCAAACAAACCATCACTAGATACTTCTTAAGTATTTATAAATATTCCCAGGTATCTATAGGTATATCGATAGAAATACAAAGTTTAGAGTGGGATGCCCCTAGACTTTATGTATTATGGTTTTTTGCACAAACGAAGTGACAGACGACTAACTGGCGAAGAAATCCATTTAAATAATGTGGTTCACTGTAATAGAATTTTCTTGGAAGCTTGTGCCATCATCCACCAGATGGGTTAGTTTTTTTGTTTTGATTTGAGCAAAGTTGATTTTGTGTACAATGATTCTTTGACAGTGTGCAAAGAGTGCGTATCATTTTGTCATTTTTTTATGCATTTCAGTTTTGAGTAGAGTGAAAGAGATAGAACCAAAACATTCTAGTACATTTGGTGAAAATGCTAGTTCAATCTAGTAGTAAGTGTTGCCATGTTGTACAATCCAGTAGTAGTGGTGTTGCCATGTGGTACACTGAAAAATTGCAATAGCAGGTTAGTCACCAAAGTTTTCGAGCCGCTCCGTCTGTCACTTCGTTTGTGGTTTTTTGGAAGCGAACCTTACAAATAATAGGTTGTTAAGAACCTTTACCATTCAAAATAACTGTTTTCTCCATACATTTTCGGAAAGAGAACTATATAAGCACAGACAAACAGACGTAACTCTTCATTGTGTATCTTCGTTCACGCATTTAACGGTTGATTTGAACATTATCAGTTCCACGAACTACTCGCCGCAGCGCTGGCATCGGATCACTTTGACGTTTCTATACATTCTATAGAACTTTTATGCAATATTGTTTGCGAGTTAGCGAGCAAGCTTGTTTTCCGCGAGAAGCCTGAAAGATGTCGCTACTGAGGTCCTATGTTTTGAGATACTATGTTTTCAAGAAAAACTTTTTCAAAGAGTTACGTCTGTTTGTCTGTGATATTAGAACCTTTTTACTTATGATTTAAGAATTTGAATGGTAATGGTAGTCAGTAATAGCATAGAGGTAACTTTAAGACTATTAGGTCCCGAATAAACGTGCTCAACTTTTTGGCTCAGCTCTGGTACTATCTTCGGTCCCAAGCTAATCGATGCACCACTCGAAACATAGGAAAATTCAAAAACCCCCCATTTTATCTGTCAAACTTTCATAGCAAATCAAAACAAACATAGTGTAGTACTAGAATTTCGACTAGAATGGGGTATGTTAATCGATTTGCTTGGGACCAATAGGCTAGTCAAGTAGTGAGCCAATTTCAAATCGATAGTTTCGTATTGATTGTTGCTACAATTCGTTTTGAAAGTTTCAACTTCTAAAAGTAGCATGCGAGCAACTTTTGAATTGACAGTTTTTTTTTTTTTATCTAGTTCGTTTATTTGGAAGGCTCAATCGCGTTAGCTTTACGGAGCCGATAATTCATTGTTCACTGTGTGTAACAAAATTCACTTAATTCTATGTCTAGTAGGAGTTGGGCCGATTACTCGCGGCTTACTCGAGGTTAGAAGGGTACATTTTCGAAGGATAGGATCAGGGGAGGAGCTTGGGGTAGGGTTTCGTTGTCTCATCAGAGCGTTGTCGCCAGTATGAACGGTAGTGCTGTTCTAGCTTCGTCCGGAGTTCGACCGGCTATGGTGGGTGACCAGTGGGCGACGATGAGACTCATCGAGACGGGGGGACAAGACAAACAAAAACTAATAAAGAGAGACAAAAGACAAAAGGAATTAAATTCTTATACTAGACATTTGAAGAAAAACATAAACGGACTGCATATAGCAGAGATCACGGGTTGCCAACACGTCTCTGATAGGAACATAGGGTTGTCTTCCTTGGGCCTCGAGGGTATTCAAAAGTCGCTCTCTGGCGGCGTCATTATCCGTACATTGCCAAACTGCGTGTTCGATGTCATCGTAACCGTTTCCACACCGACAGATGTTGCTGTCCACGAGGTTTATTCTATTGAGATGAGCATCTAGCGAGTAGTGGTTGGACATAAGTCTACTCATCACGCGAATGAAGTCACGACTTAAGCCCAAGCCTTTAAACCACGCTCTCGAAGAAACATTAGGAATAATTGAATGTAACCACCGTCCAAGATTTCCAGTGTCCCAATCGGTTTGCCAACTCGAAAAGGTACTCTGACGCACTAAATGGTAAAATTCATCGTGTGAAATTTGCCTGTCATACAATTCGCCTTCCTGCGCGCCCACCTTTGCGAGAGAGTCCGCCTTCTCATTGCCTGGGATTGAGCAATGTGAGGGGACCCATACAAAGGTAATCATATATGATCTTTCGACCAGCACACACATCTGCTCCCTTACCTTTGAAAGGAAATAAGATGAGTGCCTACCTTGTTTCATCGACCGAATAGCCTCAATCGAACTGAGACTATCCGTGAAGATGAAGTAATGGTCTGCGGGCATGTTGGAAATCATCCCCAATGCGAAGTTGATTGCTGCCAGCTCAGCAACAAAAACGGAACAAGGTTCCTGAAGTTTGCGGAAGGCGCTAGAGTTTTCATTGAAGACACCGAAGCCAGTGGATCCATTGAGACGGGACCCGTCTGTAAAATATCTTTTCATGCAATTGACTTGTTGGTACTTTTCAGTAAAAATACGTGGGATAATAATAGGTCGAAGTTGATCGGGAATCCCATGAGTTGCTTGTTTCATGGTCAGATCATATTCAATTGAGGAACTGCGATTGGTGAAGTGAACACGGTCTGGAGTATAACAAGGAAGACACATATCTGATGATATGTAATGGTGGTAGATTCTCATAAATCGAGATTGTGTGTTCAGCCCAAGAATTTCTTCAAAATTAGCAATTATAAGTGTGTTCGTCACTCCGCATTTGATTAGTATTCTGAGAGAGAGCTCCCAGAAACGGTTCTGGAGGGGTGTTACTCCTGCCAGAACCTCGAGACTCATGTTATGCGTTGAGTGCATACAGCCTAGAGCAATACGCAGACAACGATATTGAATTCGTTCCAATTTTATTAGGTGACTTTTTCTTGCCGAGAGAAAGCAGAAAGAGCCGTACTCTAGAACAGAGAGAATAGTTGTTTTATAAAGCGTTATGAGGTCTCCCGGATGAGCACCCCACCATGTGCCGCAAATTGAACGGAGAAAGTTGATCCTCTGCTGACATTTTTGCTTCAAATACGTAATATGGGCATTCCAAGTGCACTTTGAATCAAACCAGACCCCAAGGTACTTGAAAGACAATGATTGGGTAATGTTTCTGCCCAAAAGATTAAGCTGCATTTGGGCTGGGTACCGCTTTCGAGTAAACACTACCAGTTCAGTTTTCTGCGGCGAGAATTCGATCCCTAGATTCATAGCCCAAGAAGACAAGTTATCTAAGGAATTTTGCAATGGTCCTTGCAAGTCCACGGCATGTGGACCTCTTACGGAAACCACACCGTCATCTGCAAGTTGTCTTAGCGTGCATTGTGCTGCCAAACAGTTGTCGATATCTTTGACATAAAAGTTATAAAGAAGAGGGCTGAGACATGAGCCTTGGGGCAGGCCCATGTAACTAATTCTGGAAGTTGTCAGTTGTCCAAGAGAAAAGTTCATTTGCTTTTCTGACAACAAATTGTACAAGAAATTATTTAAAATTCCAGAAAGTCCACATCTGTGCAGATTGTCTGACAGAATTTCAATGGAAACTGAATCAAAAGCCCCCTTAATGTCCAAGAATACTGAAGCCAATTGCTCCTTGTGCGCAAAGGCCAGTTGAATATCTGTGGAAAGCAGCGCTAGACAATCGTTTGTTCCTTTGCTCTTGCGGAACCCAAACTGTGTATTTGATAGCAAGTTATTTGATTCGACCCAGTGATCGAGTCTCCGAAGGATCATTTTCTCCAACAATTTCCTAATGCACGAAAGCATAGCAATCGGACGGTATGAGTTATGGTCAGACGCTGATTTGCCAGGTTTTTTAATGGCTATTACTTTGACCTGTCTCCATTCAGGCGGTACAATGTTGTTTTCTAGCAAGGAATTGAATAAATCTAGCAAGCGTCTTTTAGCGATATCTGGGAGATTTTTCAGAAGATTGAATTTAATCATATCGCTTCCCGGTGAGGAGTTGTTCGATGAAAGAAGAGCCATAGAGAAATCCAGCATTGAGAATGGTCTATCCAGAGAGCCGCCGCTAGGAGACGCTTCTCGAAGAATATTTTGTGCTGGAACTGAGTCCGGACAGACCTTTTTAGCGAAATCGAATATCCATCGGTTGGAGTATTCTTCACTCTCATTGAAAGATGAGCGGTTACGCATGTTGCGAGCCACCCTCCACAAGGTGTTCATTGAGGTTTCTCGTGAGAGTCCCTCGACGAAATTGCGCCAATAACCGCGTTTTTTTGCTTTGATTAATTGTTTCAGCTTTGTCTCAAGCTTTGAATATTCCTCGAAGTAAGTGGAGGTTTTGTGTCTACGAAAAGCTTTGAAAGCATCAGATTTTTCTACATACAATTTTGTGCATTCTTCGTCCCAACCAGGTGTGGCTGGTCTCCTTTTAAAGGGTGCACTTGGAACTTTTCTTTTTTGAGCTTCCAGTGAGCTTTTGTAAATCAAATCGGCTAGGAATCGATATTCTTCCAATGGTGGAAGCGCATCTATTGATTCGACACCGATTGTCACCGCCGTTGCATATTTCTGCCAGTCGATGTTCCTTGTAAGATCAAATGGAACCCGAGATGGTTCTGCAGAGTGAGGGCCACACTTTATTGAAATGATGATTGGCAAATGATCGCTACCATGGGGATCATTGATAACCTTCCACTGACAATCCAATGATAGCGATCTTGAACACAAAGATAGGTCGAGTCGGCTTTCTCGAGCCGGAGGTTTTGCTATACGTGTCGCTTCACCAGTGTTCAAAATAGTCAAATTGAAATCGTCACATAAATCGTAAAAAATAGCCGCTCTATTGTCGTCATATAGATCGCCCCACCCAGTACCATGGGAGTTCATATCACCCAGAATTAATACTGGGGATGGAAGAATCGAAACTAGATTCCAGAGTTGACTACCCTAATAAAAATTGTATGGTTAATTTGCTTAACGACGTGTTCTGGGTATCATCCAAACCATTTGTGAAATAGTTCAATGATTTGGGTTATCGTTCGTTTATGGTTATTTTTTATTAGGGTACGGCTAATGGAGGTTCTTGGTGGAACGTATACTGAAGCTATGCAAAGATCTTTGTTCTTCACATTTATTTGGCAAGCGACGATTTCGACGCCTGATAGAGCAGGAAGGGAAATTTTGTAGAAAGGGTAGCACTTTTTGATCCCTAAAAGTACTCCTCCATAAGAATCGTCTCTATCCAGGCGAATAATGTTAAAATCGTGGAAGTTGAGTTCTTTATCGGAAGAAAGCCATGTTTCACAGAGAGCAAATATATCACAATCAGAATTGTGAAGTAAAAATTTGAACGAGTCTAGTTTAGGCACTAGACTACGGCAGTTCCACTGTAGCACAGTGATCATATCTTCAACCTCGTTCGACGAATTATCCATCGAAAGATATGATTGATGCAAGGAGGGGCCATGAAACAGTCAATTGCTTAAGATATGATTCTAACGTTGGAAGCAAGGCAGAAACTAAGCTTCTTAGAGGGTCTTGTATGTTGAACATGTTTAATATGAATTCCACAATGTCCGAAAAAGCTAGCAAACCTCGTTCGGACTTGGATTTCTTTTGAGAAGTTTGAGGAGCAGCTTTTTTATTTTTTTTATCTTTGTTGGGCAATGGCGGAAAATTCTTGCTGCATCCAGGGATTGGATCAGCAGGAGCCTTCGGTTTTGTTTTTTCATCCCCATTACCCTGGGAATTTGGCAATCTTCTGGAGGTGATTTTAGTTTTCTTACGGCGCACTTTCGGGGAGGGGCATTTTCTTTTTGAGGATCCGTCCATTTTTGAAGGTGCGTGTACCACCGTAGAATCACCTTCATCCGATGAGTCAGAGTCCGATTCTTCAGCTGACAAAATCGAAAATTGGTTTGCATCTTGGACGGCTGATGCAGCCTTCAACATTTGCGCATAAGTCTGCTTGGAGCGTCCAGAGATTGAACGCTGCACTTTATCGGAGTGCTGCTTGTACATCGGGCACTCCTGCAAGGGGTGAGGATTCTCGCCACAGTAAGCGCATTTTACTGATTCTTTGTGGCAAGAATCCTCTTTGTGGTTTTCACCACATTTGCCACAACGAGTTTTGTTGCCGCAATGGCTGGCCGAGTGTCCCAGCCTTTTGCAGTTGGTACAATTATATACCCTCTGTACAAACAGCCGCACTGGAAAAAAAGCACCATCAATTTTAACAAAGTTTGGGAGAACTGAACCTGCGAAAGTCACCCGGAACGAGTCTGAATGTTGATAAACTTTTTTACCGTCTAGCAAAGATGCTGAATGCAGTTGCCTTACATCCAGTATCTTCACTAGCGCGGTAGCGAATGTCGAGTTTTTAAAAGTTCCCGAGGCATGTTTCAAGTCCTCGACAGTCAGACTCGCGTCGGAGACCACGCCTTCTATCTCCACATCTCGAGAAGGGATGTAGATGTTGTACCACAAACGAAGTGACAGACGGAGCGGCTCGAAAACTTTGGTGACTAACCTGCTATTGCAATTTTTCAGTGTACCACAAGGCAACACCACTACTACTGGACTGTGCCACATGGCAACACTACTACTGGATTGTACTAGCATTTTCACCAACTGTATAAGAATGTTTTGGTTCTATCTCTTTCACTCTACTCAACACTGAAATGGATAAAAAAAATGACAAAATGATACACTCTTTGCACACTGTCAAAGAATCTTTGTACACAAAATCAAATTTGTTCAAATCAAAACAAAAAATCGAGCCCATCTGGTGGATGATGGCACAAGCTTCCAAGAAAATTTTATTACAGTGAACCACATTATTTAAATGGATTTCTTCGCCAGTTAGTCGTCTGTCACTTCGTTTGTGGTTGTACTCAACACTAAACAACTCGTGATCAGCAATTTTATTTGCCACATCATAAGTCGGTGCTTCTACACGCAGTTTGTTGAATCTTTCTTTGTGTACCAAGATTCCCGGATACTTACGCAGCAAATCTCTCGTTATGTCGAGAGTTTTCAAAGGTTTATTTTTGGGCCGAAAAAAGACAACCCATGGTCCTTTCGAAGACGGTTCATAGTATCTGGTTCGCGTAACGTAGGCATCGGAAGATGCCATAAGTGTTGCGCAAAAGCGGTGCGCAACCACTTAAGAAGGAACAAAAAAATTTAAAACCTTCACTAATTAATTAATTTTAATTACTAGTAATTAAATTTTTTGCCCGACGTACGAACAAATCAAAAAGAAAAAAAAATCGAAACAAAAAAAAAACTTATATCTACTTGCAAAAAGTTGTCTCACTATGACCCATACTCCCCTACCAGGGGTGAGAGACAGAGTCACGCGCCACGAGGCAAAATTAAACTACAATAGGGAGGCAATGGACTTGCAAAATGTATTGTCTAATACTTATGCCGGTTGTAAACAACCTATCAGCCGTTGCAGCTAGATGGTCCGTTTGCTGCTGCTGGTGGTGATGATTGGTGTTGGTGGGTCGGCACGATGATGGCTTGACGACCGGATGGATTACCGGGGTGAACTAAAGCTGGATGGCAACTCCAAGGGGCTCGGCCCATGGAATTCCACTTCCTCTGTTGCACACTGGTCACTTGGGGCACCCAATGGGGGGGTGAAAAAACCGCTCGGGCGGAAAAAAACACCGAAAAAAACTAGATGCCGCGCGACTGAGACCGGGACGTTGTTAACCGACTGAGTGTTCAACTAGGAATGAATTGACAGTTAGCTGACTTTCGTTTTGAAAGCTAACCGCTTTCTACCAAAAAGAACCAATGCAACGTTCAATTGTACCAATGTTTTTTTTTTTTAATTTTAGCAACAATTTTTCTTTGTGTGTAAAGTTGACCGAGTGTCGGAGTGCAAAAATCAAACTTAGAATTTTTTTAAAATATACCTACAATTAATAATAATTTTATTCTGAAACTGAGCATTTATATGAAAGTATTTAGCTTCTAAATCATATTCAGAAAAGTTGAACATAATTAAATTAATTTTGACTTGTTTAATCTAAATATTTTCCATAAACCGTGACGCAATCTTCCGACGCCCCACTAGATTATGACAGCTGACGACAAACGAGAGAGAAACGAACACGACGCGAAGCTCTCTCTCTCTCTCTCTTTTCATAATTAAAATTTTATGAAGCACTTTTTGTTTTGATCTCGCCGTTTTGGTGCTTAGTCATTTTCGGGTCGTCAGCAATTTCGCAAGTGGTTGGTAATATCGATCTCTCGCGCATTCGAAGAGTGTTTCGTGCTGCCTGCATTCATTGGCGTCCTTCTTGTTTCCATCTGAAGTTGCAAAGTAGTATTTTGTAATCCGAGACGTTCAGCTGTTGGGTAACCGCGGAGTAATTCTCGCCTAATAGCGATGGCCACTATGAACGAGTCACTGGTTCTGGCACTGGAGCGATCAAATGCCAAGGATAGTTACGTGATGGGGGCGGAGACGCTTCTCCGGCTGCTGGACAACATCATCCAGGCGCCGCAGAATGAGAAGTACCGATCGGTGCGGCTGGAGAACAAGGCCATCAAGGAGAAATTGCTGTCGGTTTCCGGAATGAAACCTCTGATGCTGGAGATTGGCTACGTGGAAGTGAGTGGAACATTGTCGCTGCCCGCAAATGTAGTCATTGCCAAGCTACGCAAGTATCGAGATTTTATCAACGAACGAAAAGAGCTGATAAAAAATCCCCCTTCGACTTCTTCCGCATCGATTGCACCGCAGCCATCATTGCTGGAGGCGAAAGCGAAGGCGGAAGCTCCGAAGGTGATTGTTGTTCCGAAACCGGTCGTTCGAGCCGGGAAGTCGTTCCAGCAGAGGATAGCATTCCCGAAAATTGTTAGTTCGAGAAACGGCTTTCTGCAACAGCTCGAGTTGCTGTCGGATCAAGTGATGCAGTACGAAGACGAGCTGCTGCTGCAAAGTGGCCGCGATTTGGTTCCACTGGAAATGCTCAAGGCACGAGCCAAGGAGAAGCTACGTCAGATTCAGAAGATGATTAAGGCGGGCAGCTATCGGGATGAGGAACCGTGGATGGTGGATTTGATTCTGGAGGAGCTGGTCGGTTGGTTCAAGGCGGATTTTTTTCGTTGGGTAAATACACTACCATGTACGGTTTGTGGCAACGAAAAGACCCAACAGGTGGAGAGTGGCATCGAGGATGGCGTCCGTGTGGAGGTCTACAAGTGCTGCAACGAGCTGAGGCGGTTCTACAGATACAATGACGTGGAAAAATTTCTCCATACTCGCTGTGGCCGTTGCGGCGAATGGGCCAACTGTTTTACATTCCTGTGCCGAGCGTTGGGATATGAAGCTCGGTTTGTCTTTTCCACAGGGGATCACGTTTGGACTGAGGTGTATTCCGCTCGCAAACGCCGCTGGATTCACGTTGATCCGTGCGAGAATGCAATCGATTCCCCGCTGATGTACGAGCATGGCTGGAAGAAGGACATATCGTATGTGTTTGCCTTCTCCAGGGAGGAAGTCCAGGACGTTACCTGGAGATACACCAGCGACCACCTGAAGGTTATGAAGAGCAGGAAGAGTAGCTCGGAGAAGGAACTGCTTGATACAATTTTGAAACTAAGAGCCAAGCGACGGGAGAAAGTCTCCGGTCCTAGATTGAAGTTTTTGCGTAAAAGGACTCTGGATGAATGCTTGCAATTGATCAATAGCCGAGCTCCAACGCAAGCCGAGCTGGAAGGCAGAAGCTCTGGCAGTTTGGAGTGGAGACTGCAGCGGGGAGAGCAACAATTGAACACGTTCTACATTTTCATTCCGAACGAGCAAGAGATTAGAACGAAGCAGTTCAATGTAAGGTACTCTTGCGCTAAGGATACCTATGAACGATTTGTGAAGGGTCCTGCCGGAACGGTTATGGTGGAGACGACCAAGGATTGGAAAAGTCGGCAGCATACCAGTGAGAACGTATTCCGAAAGGAAGAAAACGACTGGAAGATGGTCTACCTGGCGAGAACCGAAGGCACGCAGACGGGTACGGTTAGTTGGAAGTTTGATTTTTCCATTCAAGGCATGCGAGTCAAGGACATACAGATCAAGTTTGGAACGCAGACCTACGAAGGGGCCAAGATCGATATCCAATATCTGAAAGACGACGGTAAGTTGGAGCTGAAGTTGATGTTGAAGTCAATTAATTGAGGTTCGAATTGGCTGCAGGTACTCCGTTGGCATCATCGAGGAATTTGGTGGGGCTGGGCAAGTTCACCATCCAGGCGAAGCTCAGTGGAGGCCGGATGTGGCAGCATTCGCAGATTTTCCGCCAAGGAAAGTATGACGAGGACTATCCGTTCGAGGTGAACGTGCAATTCATGTAAGTGATCAGTAGTATGTTTAGCAATTCTATTCTATTTCCAATCGATCGTTATTCCAATTTATTGATGTGAAACAGTATAATATAGGTAGCTTGACCCATTTGATAGTATCGTATCGGAAACTTGTCCGATGTGGAAGCAATTTAAATTTATAGATATCGAATATCGCTTTTTATAACGGAAGAGCTTCGAAGGCTTAATATCCTATGCTTTATCTAGTCGATCATAAGCGGGAAAGGATTATTTTTTATTTCCATAAACGAAAATAAAAATAAGATTACCTATTCTAGTATAATTTGCTCACTAAATACAACTATTATTTATGGACCGATGACAGCCGAAAAATCTACTAGGACACAATAGGGTAACGTATGTCTAAAGCAGCCAAATGACGCTATTAGAAGGATATTTTTTCTGAAGAAAATCGATCGAGAACCCAACTAAAAGATGCTCAGGCTAGGTCCAGGGATTTTTTTAACTTCAGGAAACTTCGTAAATCTTCAAGGACTTCTTAGACGTTTGGGGGAACATCGTAGACATCCAGGATACTTCGTAGAAATTCTGGGAGCCTCGTAGAGCTTCAGAGAACTTCCTAGAAATTCAGGGAACTTTGTAAAAACTCAGGAAATTTCTTAGAAGTGGGATCATCGTGTAACATTTGTCGTTTTCGTTTTTGCGGTGTAGCACTGGTGTAGTGTAAGCAGGAATAAGCGCGAGTCTTTAACAGCTCAACATCATTTGTTTGTAAACAAAGGTGCATCCTATATCTACACCCTAAAATATTTCGGTGTACGGCAGTGTAGCACCAGTGTAGCTACACCGCAAAAACGGTCCTTTGGGACCTTCTTGTAATTTATTTAAAGTTTAATGAACTTGGATTGGTTAAGAGAATACCGCACAAGTGGAAACTTCGTGGAACTTAGCGGAAAACCAACGGAAGATGTAGCAAATATGTGTAGAAGATTTTCAAAATATGTAGCAATTCAAGGAACTGCGTAGAAGTTCGTAGAAATGAAGGGAATTCTGGCAGAAGTTCAGGGAATTTAGTAGCAAATCAAACAATTTTATAAAAGTTCAGCAAACTTCTAAGAACTTCAGGGATCTTCGTTTCAGTTTAGGGAACTTCGTAGCAGTTTGTCAAAGATCTTAGCTCAATGAACTTCCTGCAGGTTTGGGAATCCTGAATCCTGATGAATGTGGGCGTCTTATGGCATCATCATGGCAACGAAGCCGTCAGAGCCAAACAAATTCATCGGATTGAAGAAAACCATCGCATCGCTTCATAAGGACGTAGCATTTCTGAAGAAATGCCAACAATATAAGGTTATACCAAGGGTTATACCTATAATAAGCCATAGGATTAAGGTACGGACACCCACCCTGCCCAGCGTAGTAAAGAGGATGGAAGCAGAGTTCATCAAAGATAGCATCAGACGACTATATAGCAAACTGGACATGAAGACTTTGGAATGTTATTCTCTACATCTCAAATTGGCCAAGGAGTATCCAATTAAATTCTAGGAGTTTCTGTCTAGGGCCAAGGTAGCAGAGGAGTGCGAATCGGAGAGGAAATAGAAGCAGCACAATATGAAGTTAAACAGACTACGACACGAGTCTCAACGAAGACGGACGACACACCGAACAGGTGAGCAGATCCCAACCACCTGATTTGGGACAGGTTAACACGACAACGGAGTGTTCACTCCAGTGATGGGCTGGTTATGAACCGATCGACGACCACATTCAAGGAAGAACAATTGACACACCTCAACAAGGCGCTAGGCAAGCTTGCAGATATTCGCAACGAATCAGCATCGTTTGCATCGCTCGATAATGCTTGCTTTGCTTCGTTCTTTCGAAAGCGTTCGGAGAAGAAGAGTAATTTCGAGCCGTACGATGTGAAGATCAGTAACCCTGGCGCTAGGATATGCGGTTTCAACCAAGCCAGACGTGGAGCAGATCATCATTGACGTGGAGACAGCAATT
The DNA here is from genome assembly GCF_037179485.1 of Ochlerotatus camptorhynchus. Classification (NCBI taxonomy): domain Eukaryota; kingdom Metazoa; phylum Arthropoda; class Insecta; order Diptera; family Culicidae; genus Ochlerotatus; species Ochlerotatus camptorhynchus. The sequence goes on along the minus strand of NW_027040515.1, from coordinate 1,411,203 downwards.
ACCAAGACATTTCAAACAACATTACAGAATACGGTCACGACTATCACATCGAACATAATCAAGGACGAAAAGGAAATTCGGATTGTAAAGGAGCTGGAAACTAAAGCAGTATATTATGTGAAAGCAGACAAGGGCAACGCGGTCGTTATCATGGACAAGGACGATAACGACAATCAGATGACAACGAAGATTAACAACGGACCGTATAGGCAGCTTCGAGTAGACCCCTTACAGAGCATGGTGAAACACGTGAAGAAAACACTGAAGAAGTGTAAATCAATATTTACAATTTTATTTTCTAATCCCATTCTACCCAGGATCAAAGGTCTCCCCAAAGTCCACAAACCGGGGAATGAAATGCGAGAGATCGTGTGGTTTCATGGTATCTTTCGACGTCACAGCTCTTTTTGCCAGCGTACCGGTCAAGAAAGCGATCTACCATTTGGAGGACTGGTTATTAACACAACGAGAGGATGCAGCATGGAGAAACAAGGTTCGGACATACCTTAAGCTGAGCCGCTTTTGTATGGAAGAGAACTAGTTTTCTTTCCGATGTAACGTCTACAAGCAGACGAAAGAAGCTCCAATGGGAAATCCCCTACCAATCGCTGAGTTCCTGCACTTTAAGTGATTTATAAACTCAAATTTAGGTCGTTCTCATTCGCCGTGCAGTAGATCTTTGCCTGCTCCGTCGGATTGCTGTAAAATCTCCATTTGTTTACATTTTCTAGTTTCGCCCTAGTCTCGATTTGCTCCGGAAATGTCTATGATTTTAAGTCGGATGCACAATGTAATCGGTCTTGCTCCCTAATAACAAAAAATACCATACCTGAACAATAACCGAATAATCGAACTTTTCCACAAATGGTTTGGATCTGGGAGGGAGAAGCGGAATTCATTAGGTCGTATGAATAAAAGCGTTTACTTTACTTTTCCCGTAAGAAAAGCACGGGAAAGTAAAGTCAACTCTTTTTATTCATACGGCCCATTGTATACTTCAAGCATAACTATTCAAATCGACGTATCTGATTTTGTAAACAATCACTTCAATCGACGATTTGTGGCAACTGCAAGCTCACTCACAGAAACTAACAACACCAGCTAGTAGGGGAAATATTCCCCTACCTGATGATGGTGTTTGTTTGCCTGGATGAGTCAGCAGTTAAGACAAATCGTCGATTGAAGTGATTGTTTACAGATACGTCGATTTGAATAGTTATGCTTGACTTGTTCTTCTTGTCATGACAATTTGTGCCATTGAAATCAAATCAAAACAGGCGTAGCAAAATAGCGTGTTTTGCTTTGAGCGTGTAGTGATTGTTTGAGTTCGTTCAGTGTGCAGTGAGTTACTGTACTTTTCTGTTTGGAATTTTATTATGCCGCTAGATGTTTTGACAAAACCTTGGTTAATGGTATATTTCAATATTGATTTGCGTGTATTTTAAATGAATTAAAAAGAAACGGTGTCCCATTGAATAAAATAGCTGAAAACAACAGTTTGTAATAAATTGCATTACGCAAGATTTCAATACCGCCTTGTGTATTCTTGTTCAACTGTAAAAGGAGCAACATAAATTGCTTCGCTCCCAATCAATGACAGTTCGTGACAGCAGCCGTCTGGCTGCATTTGACGTTCCATTGTTGTCTCTTCGCGACTCTCCCTCAGTTTGGATGATACCCTGGACGTGTTTACACGAAACGAAAATGAATTATTTCTAGATAGAGCTGGAATTAGGGCGTAACAGCTTTTATAAACAATGACTTCTCTCGATGATTTCTCGGAAGCCATAGCTCTCCCTGCCAAACCGACATCACCATCGAGTAGAGAAAGACTACTCCTACCCGTTGGATATGTTGTTTTGTGTAGGCGTGCCTTGAATTCCGAGAAATCCACGAGAGAAGTCATTGTTTACAAAGGCTGTTACGTCCTAATTCCAGCTCTATCTAGATTTTATTCATGTGTTTCACTTATACAAATTTGCCAAAACATCAGCCTTATACCTTCCATAAGATAAACCACATAGGTCATATAAGAATGCATAAAAGGTATGTGTGACCGCTGATACATTTCATTTGACACATGATCTTCATTAACTTTTTGCAAGGCGTCTGCTTATTAGTTGACTTATACATTTTATGAATAATCAGCAATAGAAATTTGCCAAAAGGTATAAGGAGATTTCTATCCGTGTAGCAAAATGACCATACCAATTTTATTAGATTACCATACCACCTTTCCCCTATTAATTTAAATCCATGTCGATTCGTTCTACTTAAAACTCACTGGGCACCGAGAGAGAAAAGTCAGAAAAATCTCACCCTCCTCTCCCCATCACAAACACACCACCCACCTTGCACCCTCTTCTGCACGGTCCTGTCACTGACTGACAGATCCATTTCTGCGGGTGGTGACACTTTCTTGCTAGTATCGCAAAATCGGGGAGGATTTCGTTTTCCTCCCGTAGAAAATCTGCGCAATTTGTTATGCTAGCGGGAAATCACTCGTAACTTCCACATTCTTGCCGCGGTGACAACAAAAGTAGAAAAAAAAAACAAGCGGCAAAAATGTCTACCAAAATCGCCTCAAGTATTAAATGTGCGCTGCTTTCGCAATCCCACCAGGTGCAACAGTGCCAAAGGCAACCACTTTTGTAAGTAGATTTTTCGTTTCTTTGTTTGAAATGGGAGGAAAAATGTAGCTGGCTATTGTTCCAGGTATTCCACCTACCGAGGGTTGTTCGATTTCACTCCCATCACCAACACGAGAAGGGAATTCAAACAGAAGAAACTGGCTGGGTGAGTAGTGTTAGCCTTGAATTGTGCTACTGACCTTGACTTTCGTACGGTCAGGTAGTTGTTTATCTTCCTTGTAGTGTTATCGTAAAATCGTGCTAATTTTTATTGTATGCGTGGTTTCATTAAATTAATTTTCCCGCTTTTCCTCCAGCTACTCTATGGACAAGTTGTACTCCGTGGTGTCGGATGTGGAGAAATACAACACCTTCGTGCCGTTCTGCAAAAAATCCTTCGTTTATGCAAAGAAGCCCGAGTCGCTAAAAGCGGACCTGATTATAGGCTTTCCACCGCTGAACGAAAGCTACACCTCGAACGTGACCCTCGTCCGACCCAGCCTAGTCAAGGCGGAATGCGTCGATGGACGACTGTTCAACTATCTGCTCACGGCGTGGCAATTCAGCCCCGGCCTAAAGGACATCCCGGAGTCCTGTGTGATTGATTTCATGGTGGCGTTCGAGTTCAAATCCGCTCTCCATTCGCAGCTGTCCAACTTGTTCTTCGATCAGCTGGTGAAGCAGATGGAGTACGCCTTCATTCAAGAAGCGGGTAATCGCTACGGTCCACCATCCATCAAAAGTCACGTACTGGTATCGAACAAATCTTGACGCAACAGCGACGGCGGTTAAGTTTTATTTTAGTAACGAAGCAAATTATTTTTATTTATTTATTCATGTGCTACTTTGGATATTGCGCTGGAATGAAAATATCGTGTACATATTGAGTTATATCTAGCGAAATGATTTTAGTGTATGTCACCGTGGGTAGGATCCCCCTTATTCTGTGCCGCAAGTGAGGTGAGGTGACTCTCCGTCAAATCACCTCACTCGCAGCGCAGAATAATGGGGTTTTCGACATTTTCGGAGATTGGCATTCGAAAGGGGGGAAATGTAATAAGCCAAATCCGAACACAACGTCGGAAACTGTGATAGAGCGCAGAAGAATGGAAGAAAACAATTTTTATGTCATGGTTTTATTACGGAATACCTCTCCAATTTACCGAGGTCCGTGATAAAATCGGAATGGCGCGACCGAGACTTACTGTAGACAAATTGAATATCGGGAAAACGCGGGAGTAATGCTCCGGAAGCGCGTAGCAGTCAGTCGACCCTCATCACCAAAGTCTAGGTCACGAGCATTATAGACGGTCCTTGGCCAGTAGGTGAATAATTATTGTGGACTCTGAGCCAAGACATGAAAAACAATAAAACTAATCGATTGTGTAGCTAACGAACAAAGAAAAGCTCTGAATGTTTGTCAGGTTGGCGATTACCATTAAATCATCCTGCTTTCGAAAGAAAATGGCCCTGAAAGTCTGAATGGCGCTTGGTAGTAGCGTCGTAGTTGGGAAAAGCCTAATTAATATGTGTTGCTTTTTGTACCCTTCAATTTGTGCAAGCACGGGTTTATTTGGAAGGTAGAATAATTAATTACCATCTGGTTGAGCTTGAACTTTGCTGCAATCGTTGTTTGGTTGGATGGATTTCCTGGAAATGATTAGAAGTTGAGTTAATCACAGACGATTATTACCTCTGGCAATAAGGATAAACCCTAGATTTTACCCTTGAAAAAAATTTGTTTTAGTATTTTTATCCTAAAAGAGAGTTCAGTGACACGAAAGCAACGAGTAGAAATCAAATTCACAATTGTATTTCAATATACTGCTTCCGTTTTAATATAAACATGGATCCACTTTTGTAGTAGTGGTAACATTCCTAGTGTTCCCATTAGGAATTGTAGCGATCGGACACGGAATAAAGAACGATTAGTTACGAAATACTTAAAATCTTTATTTTTACTTTTAATAGAAAAACAACCACGTTCGCGCGTTGATAGCTGCGTAGCAAAGATTGACAGCTTGAGTTCTTTTTCTTCGACGACGACCCGATGGAAGCCAGGTTGACCAGTTACACCAAAAATCTTACGCGATGTCCAGATTGTGTAACTTTCGTACGATGATCATCTTGAGGATATTTCTGCAAATCCGGATTACAAGTGAAAGCCGCTTTTATTCGGTCGACTGAAATGCGCTGCTGTTTTCCAGAAATAAGTACGTCGAAGAACTTATCATCTCGTCTTATTACCTTGAATGGACCTTCATAAGGATGCTGCAACGGTCGCTTCACAGAATCCACTCGTACAAATACATGTGTACATGTTTTCAAATTGGCGTTGACAAAAACTTGTCGTTCTCCATGACGTTTAGTATCGTGCGGTTTTATATTGTCGAACGTACGGTGAAGCATTTGGGCAAACTCCGATCGGTCGATATCTCCAGGTGCAGACTGAAAGAATTCACCAGGAATCCGTAAAGCCTGACCGTAAACCATATCCGCAACCGAGCACTGCAGGTCGTCCCTAAATGCCACCCTTAGTCCCAGAAGAATCATTGGAAGTTCGTCGTACCAATTCTTAGAGTTTACACACATTATCGATGCTTTCAATGTTCGGTGAAAACGTTCTACGATGCCGTTCGCTTGTGGGTGATAGGCATTCGTACGAATATGGTGAACACCTAACATTGGCGTTAACTCCCGAAAGAGATCGGACTCAAATTGCCGTCCCTGGTCGGTCAGGTTTTCTGGGACTCCAAATCTTGCTATCCATGTTGAGTACAGTGCTTGAGCCACAGATGCTGCAGTCATATCGACAAGTGGAACCGCTTCGGGCCATCTGGTAAAACGGTCAATCATGGTCAGTAGGTAGCGGTATCCTTGTGACGGCGGCAAAGGACCAACCAGATCAATATGAAGGTGTTGGAAGCGAGCCTTCGGTAGGTCAAATTTTCCCAACGGAGAGACGGTATGTCGATGCACCTTCGACAGTTGGCAGTCGACGCAGTGTTTGACAAACTCATTTATTTCACGGTTCATAGCTGACCAAACGAATCGCTCGGAGATTAACTTCCTGCTGCCTCGTTCTCCTGGGTGAGAAATTCCGTGTAGGCATTCCATGATGGTTCTCCGTTGAGTACTTGGAACGAAAGGTCGTGGTTTTCCGGTCGAGACGTCACAGTAGATCGGTTGAGAACAACCACTCATCCGTTTTGCTTCAAATTTCAGCGAAGTAGATTTGGATTGCATCAACTGCTGAAGCTCCGCGTCGTTTTTCTGCTTTCGTCCGATTTCTTCATAGTCCACCGAAGTAGGCGCTAGTATACTCTCCACACGAGACAATGCATCGACGTAATTTTCACTTCCACTGACATGTTGTATATCCGTAGTAAATTCCGAGATGAAACGTAGGTATCGTTCTTCATGCGGTAGCCGAGAGCTGGAATCGGTTGTTAGCGCGTATGTTAGTGGGCGATGGTCAGTGAAGATCGTGAAGTTGCGTCCTTCAAGGAAGTGCCGAAAATATTTCACAGACATTTTCATCGCAGTCAGTTCACGGCCAAAAGTAGACATCGAAAATTTTTCGGAATAAAATCCGAGTGGTTCCCAATTCTGACCATTTAGCTGCTGCAAGACAGCCCCCGCAGCAATATTTGAGGCATCGATCATCAGAGCTAATGGTTTCGACGAGTCAGGATAGTGAAGCAGTGCTGTCTCCGCTAATGATTTTTTACAACGCTCGAAGCTTGATGAAGCTGCATCTGTCCACTGTAGTTTACGTATGTCGTTTTTCATGTTCCCGGGAATAAGCTTCTGCAACTCAGCTTGGATGTCGGATGCATGACGAACGAAGCGTTTGTAGCCGTTGGCGAGTGCCAGAAAGCGACGGAGTTCCTTGACTGTTGTCGGTTTCTCGTAGTCCATAATGGCTTGGACGCGTGACGGGAGCGGCCGCACTCCATCATCACTGCTGATCAGGTATCCTAAAAATTCCACTTCCTTTTGGGCAAACACGCTCTTACCCAAATTTAGAACGAGTCCGTGCTGGCGTAGGCGGTCAAACACTATGCGTAGATGCTCCTGGTGTTGAGCAAGGGATTCAGAAGCGATGCATATGTCATCTATAAAGACAACAACGAAATCAAGATCACCAAAGATTCGGTTCATGTAGCGCTGGAACGTCTGACTTGCGTTACATAACCCAAATTGCATGCGGGTGAACTCAAACAAGCCAAACGATGTGATGACCGCCGTTTTGGGAATGTCTGCTTCCTCCACCGCAACCTGATGATACGCTCGCTCCAGATCAAGAGTTGTGAAAACGGACTTACCATGAAGCGAATGCAGCAAATCGTGGATGTGCGGTACCGGATAACGGTCAGGTGTAGTGATATGATTTAAGCGACGGTAGTCACCAACGAAACGCCATTTCCCGTTCTTTTTCAGCACACAATGCAAAGGACTTGCCCAACTGCTACTCGATGGTCTGCATATTCCTAGGTCACACATAAGGCGAAACTCTTCCTTAGCAGCTTTAACTTTGTCCGGATGCATTCGTCGAACTTTAGACGCCACGGGTGGTCCACGAGTAACTATGTGATGGGTTACGTCACACTGCGTGACAGAACGAAGCGTCGATGGCAGAGTTATTTCCCGGTACTCCATTAACAAATCGTGGAACGTATGATCGGCACCAACAAGTGTTACACTGTGCAGAGCAGCAGTCATCATACCTCCAGAAGACTTCAATCCTGTCTGGCCATCTATCAGTTTTTGGTTTTTCAAATCGACGAGTATGCCGAAGTGCGCCAATCAATCAAAAATCAGCACCGATTATTGGCATCGTCACTTCAGCAACGAGGAAATTCCAGGTGAATCTTCGTCTCAATCCTAGGTCAACAGGAATAAATTTCGTTCCAAATGTCCGAATTCTACTTCCGTTGGCTGCGTGGAGCTGTTGTATAACGGTACCGTTCAATCGATCTCTCCTGGAGGCAGGCAATATTGTGACGTCCGATCCAGTGTCGATTAGAAAGCGTGTATTGTTCGTCCTGTCAAAAATTACCATTCGGCGACTTTCCGACACTCCGGCCACCACCGCCGATGATGGTGGGGAGGATGCTAGTTTTTTGAGCTCCATGAACACGGTTCTCGGCACCGCTGAGCATCGTTTCCATATTTCCTATGGTACCAGCACAGTCCGGATCGTGATGACGAACGAAAACCACTTCGGTTTCGCGAAAACGAACGGCCTCGCTCAGGGTTGGGAGCCTTCAGGCGTCGGATTTCCGCTGTGAGAAGTTCGATCTGCTCTGCTAGCTTCCTTTCACCACTGTTGCTGTACGTTGGTTCGTTGTGCACCATGGCAACTGCGGAGGACTGACCGTTGGAGGCGTCGGTGATCTTGTCTGCCATTTCAGCCAACTTCTCGATGGTACCATCGTGGCATGTGAGAATTGGTCGAATGTTTGCCGGGAGGCGTTGAATGAAAATCATTTTGAGCAGATTGTTATCCACGCCCAAACCCGTCGACAACTCTCTCATCTTTGCTAACAGATGCGTTGGGCGCATATCGCCAAGATCGTTGGCCCCCAGCAGCTGTTCGAAGCGGCTTTCAGCAGACAGGGCGAAGCGAGCAATTAGGCGATCTTTCACTGTTTTGTATTTATTTTCCGCTGGAGGAGCAGCTACCAAATCGGCTATGTGACATATAACCGATTGATCCACTTTGGCCACGATGTGGTAAAACTTGGTTTCATCATTGACGATTTTCGCAAGGTGGAATTGCGCTTCCGATTGCGCAAACCACATAGCCGGATCAGTTTTCCAAAACTCCGGTAGTTTTACCGCGACAGATGCTGCTGCGTTGCTCCCGTTATCGTCCGGCATTTTGAGGTTAGTTTCGGCTTTGAGATCGAATATCGGCGAATAACCGTGAAATCGGACCGAAACTTTTAGATTCGCGACGTCGCGGGTCACCAATGTAGCGATCGGACGCGGAATAAAGAACGATTAGTTACGAAATACTTAAAATCTTTATTTTTACTTTAAATAGAAAAACAACCACGTTCACGCGTTGATAGCTGCGTAGCAAAGATTGACAGCTTGAGTTCTTTTTCTTCGACGACGACCCGATGGAAGCCAGGCTGACCAGTGTTGCCGGGCGATGCCACAGAATGTTACCTCACTGAGTGTTCCAGTAATCTCAACTAGAATCGAAGAAGATTTGTCATAATGTTCGGCCAGACCAAACGGTTTGCTTCCAGGCACAGTAGGTTATTAGTTTTTTTTTCACCACAAAAGATACTTTGTTTAAGAAGCAATGTGGAATTGAATCTACAGCTTGGAATAATGGGTTTATGTGGATTGTGCTACATTACCCCAAATTTCACTTCCCGGAACGTGATCACCGCGAATTCTACCATCCCGAATGTGAAAAGAACGATCAGCAATCAAATGAGGACAAAATCTCATTCGGGAAAGTGGTTTTCCGGGGTAATGTAGCAAAATTCAAGGCAAAACTTGTTACTAGAAATGGCGTTGACAATTGACGGTTTTTGAAACAATTTAACCGAAATTGTAGCACGAAATTGTGGAATCGATTGTCGATTTTGTCAATTTTCAAGTGTCCATGGTAACGGCGCCGGTGATGTAGTGGTAAGCGTGATTACCTCTCACCCCAGCAGGCCTGGGTTCAATACCAGTCGGCGCCGCCGGGATGTTCTGAGGCATAACATCTCTGATCACGCCTTCCTTCGGATGGGAAGTAAAGTCGTTGGTCCCCGGTTCATGAGTTGATGGGTCGATAGGTAGGGTCCAGGTGTGGGAGCTGCCTTCCTGGCACGTCGGTAGCATTGGTGCTCAGCACGGAAAACAAGATCGACGGAAAAAACAAACCAAAGGAAAAAAAAGTGTCCATGGTATTAAATATTAAAAAAGTTTGCATTTTTCATTAGCTTAAAAAAAACTATATGATATACTTCTTGAGATATTAGATTTTTACTCTTTTTGTACTCAAAATTACAAAAAACTTAAAAACCGTGTATATTTTTCCAAAAAAGACATTATTCTTCTCTACAACTTTATCTCAGACGTTAAATGACAAAGACGACATTAAAAAAAAATTAAGATCCAAAACGGCCGAATTTTTGAAAGAATGTGAATGATTGCAAAGTTTAAAGGAAATCGGAAAAGGTCCAGTTTTTCCGATTCGTGGAACTGCTCATATGCAGCTATCAATCCTCCATGGTCACCAGAATTAGATAACGGAAGATCCGGATAATGAGCACCGTGACCAGATAACGTCCAGAAGGCATCCCATTTACTCCATCAAACTTGTCTTTGAAAATTAGCTTGAAGTGATGTGTCGTATGCCGACGTTTCTGGTTGGAGCGAAAACTGGTCCTCTTATCCGGACTCTGGAGATCCCAATACTGACCACCGTGATCACATTACGTAATAGATTGATATCTGGTACTCCATCATCACAAGCAAAATGAGTGGCATGGACATCACATTCCGGAGAACTCCTATACCAAATGAGAAATCATTCCTCTACCTGTTTATGTTGTAATTTTTTTAGATTGAGTTTAGATTCCCGAGAAATCGACGATTAACGTGTTTGTTTGCAAAAGCAATTACGCCCTAATCTCGAAGTTCTCCGGAAATGTAATTCTAATCTAATCTAAACTAATCGAATACAAATGCAACCAGTACGATTAAGCATCCTGGAAAATGATTACGTTCGATAACGCCTCATCATTTTTCTTGTCAATATTGATGTTTGCAGCATATCTAAGATATGTCACGAACGTGTTCCGTATCGACCAAATACAATTTTCAATCTGCAATCGCGATTTCACTACTGCCGTACAACAATCGACACTGTTGTGCATCACAGTGCGTCTTTACATCTCGAGTAGCGAGCTACGCATCTGAAATCAGGGGCAAAAATAACGTCCGTCATTGTAAACGATACCTTCCGGTTTCGAGCACCAATGCACTCGATCCTATACAGTCACCGACTGATACCAACCGTACGTACAGATGCTGTCGATATTACATGATATTACCAAAAATCAATACGAAACTAACGATTTAAATTGGCTCACTACTTCACTAGCCTATTGGTCCCAAGCAAACGATTAACGTACCCCATTGTAGTCGAAATTCTAGTACTACGCAATGTTTGTTTTGATTCGCTATGAAAGTTTGACAGATAAAATGAGGGGTTATTGGTTTTTCCCGAGGTTTTTCCTATGTTTCGGGGTGAATCGATTAGCTTGGGACCGAAGAGAGTACCAGCAACAATCAATACGAAACTAACGATTTTAAATTGGCTCACCACTTTAGCAGCCTATTGGTCCCAAGCAAACGATTAACGTACCCTATTCTAGTTGAAATTCTATTACTACACTATGTTTGTTTTGATTCGCTATGAAAGTTTGATAGATAACATCAGGGGTGTGTGGATTCATGCAGGACATGCAGGGGTGAGTGAAATAGCTTGGGACTGCTTGGGACCGTTGTTCTGGTACTGAGTGAGCCAAAAATAATAATGATTTTCTTCGGGACCCAGTGGTCTTAGAGTTACCTCTATGGTACCAGAGCTGAGCCAAAAAGTTGAGCACGTTATTTAGGGACCTTCTAGTCTTAGAGTTACCGCTATGGTCGTCTAATACTAACGGTGGTAGAGAACTCTATTGTGTGGAGATGCAGGGGTAAACTCGGTCTCTAGTAACAACGATTGTCGAACTTAATCAACCGGATGAAGAAGATTTCAGTCGTTTCGCATTATTAAACGACAAATCTTGTCACAGGTCACATACCATTGACAAAATCACAGCAACAATTTTGCATAACTGGAAGAACAAAGAGATTCACCTCCTCTTGCACATGTACTCTCTTTCAGTAAATAACAAGGCAATCCATAAGGTGGCGAAGGACACTCTTGTAGAACCCGAGGAACGGGATAGAGTTGGTGCTGCGGCCAACAGATCTGTTGGACTATTAGCTAAACAAGTTAGTCAAACGCACGGGGATCATTGGCAAGCAGTGGATGTTGCATGGATGATGTGGGCTAATGCCATTTTTGCTTCAGACCCTTGTCTCCACGATAACCTGGTGAAAGAAGGACCTCCAGCGCACTTAGTGAAGCTTTTCACAGCCGTTAGAACTTTACCGTGGTTCACAACGTCAATGCAGGGTACCACCATAGAGGTAACTCTAAGACCACTGGGTCCCGAAGAAAATCATTATTATTTTTGGCTCACTCAGTACCAGAACAACGGTCCCAAGCAGTCCCAAGCTATTTCACTCACCCCTGCATGTTCTGCATGAATCCACACACCCCTGATGTTATCTGTCAAACTTTCATAGCGAATCAAAACAAACATAGTGTAGTAATAGAATTTCAACTAGAATAGGGTACGTTAATCGTTTGCTTGGGACCAATAGGCTACTAAAGTGGTGAGCCAATTTAAAATCGTTAGTTTCGTATTGATTGTTGGTACCACGATGATATCATCTTCAAAAGAGAAACATTGAACAATCTTGAAAAAACCGTTAAATGCTTAATTTTCTCAAATGCGGCTTTTGAAAAAGAACATTGAGACATTTGAAGCGCGATACCGTTTTGGCGAATCATTTCTCTCAGCAGCGGAAGAAGCAGTCACATTCAACGAGTCGGATTTCGGAGCTTCTCTGGCTAGAAATGTCAGTAACATCGAAGACGTGGACCAAAGAGACTAATATTTTATTTTTTCTTTTGAATTTACCATTACAATAAAACGAATTGAAACCGAATTGATATTTTATTTCAGCATTACATACAATTTATTAATTATTTTTAAACCTATTGTCTTCAAAACCAACATAAATCAGATCACATTCCAATCGAACAGTTGGGTCAAACCTTCCTCCTCTGATATATCCACACTTTTTGAATAAATTATTCATAGAATACTTCGAGAAGTCTGTTAATACTTCCGTCACTGCTTGATCAATATTTTTATTGTGGTTCTCTTGATACTATCGTGACCGGACCGAGGTTTCCAGCCTTGGTCACGGCTACACGAATCTCGGCTGATCCGCTTCCACTGCTACTGGTGTTCCTGCTGCTATGCTGCTATTCCTGCTGCTGCTGCTACCGCTTGTCCGTTGCTTTCAACATTAGTCACAAGAATGACCTCAACGAGTTAGTTTAGTTAGTTTAAATGATCTTTATTTCAGTTTAACTTGGATGATTACCATATACATTTTATTAAGTGATTTAATTGCTTTCTTCATCTTTAGGTATGGGCAAAATTCAAAATTTGTTTTACAGAATTAGTCCTAGACTTAGTACACGGTCGACCACCTTGGTGGGATTGGTTTGTTTTGTTTTTAGAATTTGAAGAGAAACTACTTAATACTACTATTTACAGCTTAAAACTAACCTACTCTAGTATATACACTTAACCTACTATGTACAAATTGCTTATTAAAGCATGTTCAGAAATATTGCATTTTTGAATAAATTTAGTTGTCATATCATCAATTTTGGAATCTACTTTGGGAATTTCTGCCTCTTGATGGAGGTCTGCTATTCTTGTGTCGAATGGACGATCTAGGATCATCCTCAACACTCTATTCTGTGCAACCTGGATTTTGTTCCTGTGGGTCTGAGCGCACGATTCCCACACCGGGGCGGCATAGAAGATCGCGGGGGCTATGATCTGTTTGTAAACAGCCAGTTTGTTTTGCCTTGAGAGGCGGGATCTGCGGCAAATGAGCGGATACAAACACCTAACCAAGGCGGAGCACTTAACTAGGGTTTTCTCTATGTGCGAGCGGAACAGGAGCTTCTCATCGAACAACATCCCGAGATAAGTAACATCAGTGGACCACTCGACCCTTGTACCATCCATTATTACGGTACAGGAGGGAGACGGTTTAAGTTTTGGCGATTGTCTGTGAAGGAACATGATCGCTTGGGTTTTCGAGGCGTTGATTTTGATTTTCCACGTGGTGGCATAATCAGTAAAGTTGTCAAGGCATCGTTGGAGCTTGTTCGTAATTTCACGAGGCATCCCTTGACGGCTATCGCGGTGTCATCTGCAAACAGAAAGAACACGCAACCATCTCCTAGAGGAGGGATGTCCGACGTGTAGATGCTGTAAAGCAGTGGTCCCAGCAGACTCCCTTGCGGAACACCTGCTGGGATCGGAAATTGTCCCGAAAGGGAACTATTCAACGACACCCTGAACGACCTTTGCTGGAGGTAGTTACGGGTGATTTTCACAAGGTATGGTGGAAAGTTAGAGTTACAAAGCTTGTATATAAGTCCGTCGTGCCAGACATTGTCAAACGCCTTTTCGACGTCTAACAAAGCCATGGCTGTGGACTTGGATACAGCTTTGTTACTTCCGATGTTATTCATCACCCGCACTAGCTGATGATTGGTGGAATGCCCCTTGCGGAACCCGAACTGTTCCGGAAGAAGAATGTCATGTTCCTCCACAAACTTGTTTAGTCGGCTGAGGATCAATTTTTCGAACAGCTTGCTCAGCGCTGAGAGCAGGCTAATCGGTCTGTAGCTTGACGGTAGTGAAGGGTCTTTCCCAGGTTTGCGGATCGGGATGATTTTTGCCACCTTCCAGATGCTTGGAAAGTAGTGCAGCTCCAGGCACCTGTTGAGGATGGCAGCCAGCAGCGAGTGCACCCTCGCGCTGAGATTTTTCAATTCTAGGTTGAATATTCCGTCAAACCCGGGAGCCTTCATGTTTTTACTATATTTCAGCGCTGAGCAAATTTGTTCCTCTGTAATCCGTTCTTCTGGAGGGACGAAACAAGGAGAGGCATCTAACGTCTGGACGCACTGCGCAACCTGGTTCTCGAGTGGACTTGGGATTTTGGAGCCAAGCAAATGCGACTGGGCAATCTGCTCCCCAATCGCATTGGCTTTCTCTTCGTTGGTGATAAGCCGTTCGTCATTGACTCTAAGTGGTGGAATGGGCTTGGGGTGAGACTTCAGCACCTTGGCAACCTTCCAGAATGGTCTGGAACGGTCGTCCAGGTTCTGAACGAGCCGCCCGAAACTCTCGTTCCGGATTGAGACCATTCTGGAAGCGATCTGCCTACGAACATTTCTGAGCCGAATCAAGAGTTTGGTGTGGGAATCAATTGCTTGAAACTTACCCCTCACAGGAACTCGTCGAACGCACTCTTCGTCAGCCACGGATATGGCTTGATGGAGACCCTCCAGGGCCCGGTCGATGTCCTCCACTGTGTCAAGCGGTGGGTTGTCGACGGTGTGGCGGTCGACCACGCGCCGAAACTGGACCCAGTTGACTCGATGGTAGTCCTTCCGCAGGCACGGTGCAGCGGCCACGTTGCAGCCCAGCTCGGTCAGCACCGGTTGGTGGTCCGAACTCAGGTCGTTGACAGCAACCGGCTTGGCTAATCCAGTGTTTGCCAAGAACAGGTCCAGCGTCGATGGGTTGCCCACCGGTGATGTGAAGGTTGGTTCGTCCGGAAACCAGACGGAATAGAGACCATGCTGGGAATGGTCGAATAATAGGCGGCCGTTCTGGTTCTGCTGGTAGTTTCGCCAGGCCTCGTGCCGGGCGTTCAGGTCCCCTCCGATTACGAAGCGGGCATTGGTGCGGGTTATGATGGCAAGGTCGTTCTTGAACTGATGTGCTGTACCATTGCTAACGGTACATTACCGGGGGCAGTAGGCGGCGATGAACCGGACGTTTCCGGTCGATGTTTCCACCTCTACGCCGACGGCCTCGATGATGGAAGTGCGGTAGCGGGGTAGGGTGCAGTACTTGATGCCTTTCTTGATGATGACCGCGACAGCGCCCCCCCTGGAGCTGGTGCGATCAAGCCGGACAATGCTGTGGTCGGGCAGCCAGAGGCTGTCACCGGTCTTGAGGTGGGTCTCGGTGAGAAGGCCCACTTCGATGTCGTGCTTGTGGAGGAAGTCTGCAAGCTCAATGTTTTTCGCCCCTACGGAGCGAGCGTTCCAGTTGGCGATCTTTATGGCTTCACGGTCCATAATTAGCGACGAAGGAGATGATAGCTTGGAGCTGTTGTGTTCTTGTAGCGCAGGTGCGCTTGATGATGATGGCCTGGGCCAGCAGTGTGACGATCTCATCCGTTGACAGCGGAGAATCGTCGGATGCTTCGCCGGTTGTACCGGCCAATCCCGGAGCAGGGGGATCCGTCGATGGGCCGGAGGCTTGACCGGGTACTGCAGCGGCAGCCGACTGGGCAGCAGCCAACTGTTGGTTGAGCGGGAGCGGCGTCAAAACTGGAATTGGCCGTGGTTGGACCGGTGATAACGGAGGAAAGTTCTGCGCGTTATTATTTTTATATTTAACCATTTGTAAATGGTTGACTTATGCTTCCGATAGATGATTGCAAGCTTAGCTTTGGATATACCAAGGAAAAAGTATCCGTAAAGCGCATGATACACACTTAATCTAGCTCGGTAAAATCTCCAACAGCCGATTACCTCGGCATTTGCTTTTGCTGATATATCTGCAAAATATCTGTTTGTTAGCTGATATCTCAGCAAAATGTTATTTGTTAGCTGAGTCTCGGCAAATGTTTTACTGAATCTCAGCAAAATAAATTGCAGAACTGCTCGGCTGTTGGAATCTCGGTGAAAAATTTTAAGTGTGTATGCTGTATTCACCCTGTGCTTAATACAAAGGTGACACACAAGGAAGAAGTATTAGCATAGAGGTAACTCTAAGACTAGAAGCATAGAGGTAACTCTAAGACAAGTAGGTCCCGAAGAAACGTGCTCAACTTTTTGGCTCACCTCTGGTACTATCTTCGGTCCCAAGCTTGTCGAATCACCCCTCGAAACATAGGAAAAACCAATAACCCCTCATTTTATCTGTCTTGCCGTATTGCTTTCCTATGTAAGTAATAACTTTTTGATCTGAATTTCGCGAATAAACGCGAGGAGCATTTCTTATAGCAAAAGTTGCCATACAAAATGGTCTTAGTTCATTTTTAGTAAACAAACTAACACTTTTTCTACTGTGTCACCTTTGTATTACCCGCCTAGGTCGTAGTCGTATAGTGTATAAGGGGAGCTAATCCTGCATGAATATGATGAATATAGATGAGTCAGGTCTCGAGGAAGGAAGATCCAAACACCAGAGTGCAAGATGGGAGGATCTAAGTTCAAAATAGGGGTGTTTTTTACAGAGAAAAAAAAAACACTACGCGTCAATGGGAATAACACACACACAGAGAGAGAGAGACTTATACTCAGAGGTATGGAGGAATTTCTAAAAACTGCTGGAATTCTGCGCTACCTGCAGTTTTTAGAAATTTCTCACATAACTGAGTAGAAGTGACTCTCTCTCTCTGAGTTATTTTCAGGAATCCATATCCAAGACCATTTTGAACTTCATGATTCATGTTAGGCAGCTTGATAAATATATGAAATAATGTTGGAATTCAAATTGATAGTTCTCTACATTGGTTTGCTGATTTCCGTAAAAAAAAATGATGTAGGTATTATACTAATGACTTAGCCAATCACTTTACTTTGTTCAAATATGTAGGAGAGGTGAAAAGCATAAATCCTAGTAGTTTCACCAGCGCAAAGTAGTAAACGTCTACTTCGTTTACGATCTCCATTCCATCAAGATTAATTTTACCCTTTTAGCCATCTCTGCTATGAGAGCCCATTACCTGTTTGTTTCTTCGAAGGCAGCCATCAGCTCAAACAAGCGTCCTAATAACCTTGAAAACGTACCTCAATTTCCCACCCGCCAGCCCCAGTTTAAATTAAAATGGACGGACTTCCGATTTGCTGGCTCGCTTAACTGCTGAGATTCGCACAAATGATGCCATTGCATGGAACACGGATTACGCTAATCATCGCGCATTTCCCGATGTGTTGGGGTAAAGGGTGTCCACGATGAAATTGCCACACTATGAAATTGCTCTATCTTTTTAACCGTTGGGTAGAATTTAATGAAAATTTGGGTGGATTTAGTTCATAGTGCATTATTTACATCCTGCAAGTTTTAAAGTCCTGTGATCAAAACTCGCGGAAATGGAGTCGAAAGAACAGCTCGTGCGTGATAAAATCTTGCGCATTCATCACGAGAATAAGGATCTCTCGCATCGTTCCATCGCTAAAACGTTGGGAATAGCGAATTCCACGGTGTCGCGAGTGATTAAGCGGTTCGAGGAACGGTTGACCACCGATCGGAAGCCCAGAAGTGAAGAAAAAAGTATTCCGTACAACACCAAAAATCACAACCGCGTAGTTGGGGCCTTCAACCGAAATCCGAACGCCTCCGTTAGGGATGTTGCTAAGAAGCTGCACCTAAGCCGAAGTTTTGTCCAGAAGGCCAAAACTAAGGCTGGGCTTCGAACGTTCAAGGTACAAAAGGCCCCTAATCGCGACGAGAAGCAGAACAAGTCCGCCAAAACCCGTGCCAGGAAGTTGTACCTCAACATGCTGACGAAAGTTGAATGCTGCATCATGGACGACGAAACATATGTGAAGGCCGACTTCAAACAGATCCCCGGCAACCTGTTTTTCACGGCCAAGGATAAGTTCAGCGTTCCGGAGCATGTCCGCACTCAGAAGATGTCCAAATTTGCGAAGAAATTCCTGGTTTGGCAAGCCATCTGCACGTGCGGGAAGCGGAGTGCACCTTTCGTGACCCAGGACACGATGAACGGACAGGTGTACATAAAAGAGTGCCTCCAGAAGCGGCTGCTTCCTCTCCTGAAGGCCCACAACGTCCCAACAATCTTCTGGCCGGATTTGGCCTCATGCCACTACTCCAAGGACGTGCTGAAGTGGTATGCGGACAATAAGGTCAATTTCGTGCCGAAAATGTTCAACCCTCCCAACACTCCGGAGCTCCGCCCCATCGAGAAGTACTGGGCGATTATGAAGCAGCACCTTCTTAAACGACCTAAGGTAGTGAAGACAGTCGAGGAACTGAAGAAAGTATGGGTTTACATGCAAAAAACGGTTGATTCACAGGTTGTGCAGAATCTTATGGCCGGGGTTAAGGCCAAGGTGCGGGCATTTGCGTATGGACTGTAAATAAAATACGAGTAAAATGGTAAAATGAAGTTTAATAGTTATTTCTCAATCCCTGAAAATTTTATGGCAATCGGATGAAAACTCGAATTTTGCGAATCAATTTTGTGTGTGGCAATTTCATCGTGGACACCCTTTATACATAGTCCAGGTGGAAGGAGATCATAATATAATGTTGCGGCGGGTGTTTACTCTAGTTAATAAGTGTAAGTTATTGAGCCCAAATGGCCGAATTTCCATCCACCTCCGCGGCACATTTGTTTCAATAAGCGCTAGTCTCTACTCTCTACAGTAAGGGCGAAATAATGGTGAACATTTTTTTTAGTGTGGAATTATGTCCGCGTCGTGGATTATGCATATATTTTCCCGCTCTTTTCATTCGGCATAGGCGTGTATGTAATTAACGTGCTTGTAGTGAGCTCCCCCTTCCTACACCGCTGTTGGCAGTTTTATAGCCGAGTTTGTAGGAAATATGGAATCACTTAAGGACGAGTTCGCGTGATGCAGAAGAATTAACGGGTACCAACCGCACCGCACTAACTCGTACATAATCTGCTGGACACAAGGATGGAGAATAGGGAGGGTGAATTACTCGGGTATGCAAAAATAAACTGCCGCCGCTAGAATTGATTAGAGGAGGGGTGCAGCAGAAAAATGTTCACGTGTCCGTTTTGATTTCCTTGGACTTGACTGGGCGCTGAAATGTAGTGATTTCATATTCATCTGGCCGATGGCCTCGCAGCTATACTATAATTTCCGTTACATAACAGCTTGGCCATGCAAGGCAGTGGTGAGCTATCGTCCTAGCAGGATAAAATCAGCTTCCTTGGATTGTATATGAGATGGAAACAGCGGAGAAACCGATTGGATTCACGCAACAGGTCCAAGAAGAGTAGCGAGAGGAAATCTTGGGGAACAAAGCCACCGATCAGTGATTAGTGGTGGCCATTCATTATTTATGACGAGTCGTAAAAATATGTTTCTCCGCCTTCGCAAGGTCAGCAGTGTTGTACCTTCCGATGAACGACAATCACCGCGGTAGGTCTGCTGCAGGGACTTAAGATGTGATATACATAGAGCAAAGCAAAATCACTTACAGTTCCATGCCGATGGTGTATTGTTGTTCGCCTGTCGTGTTCTATTCACCTACTCAATGCTGATGATAAAACCTCTGCTGGATTGTGTCCTCGTTTCTTAACAAAGTGTCCTTATAATATATCTTGCAATCCTAAACAACTAAACGGGTTCGTGCGTATTCTACATCTGTCCGCACTGCGAGATCACCACCGGCAGTTTAGGTTTGTTGTTGGGACCGGTGGGAACATTCTCTATCTTTCGCATAATCAATAATCCATCCAGCACCCGACCGAACACGACGTGCTTGTAGTCCAGAAAGTTGCACTTTGCACAGGTGATAAAGAACTGACAACCGTTGGTGTCCTTCCCGCTGTTAGCCATCGATAGCAAACCGGGAGCTTCGTGTTTCAGCAGGAAACCTTCGTCCGGGAATGTGTTGTTACCGTAAATGCTCATCACCCCTGTTCCGTCACCCTGGAAGAAAATAGGACAATCAAATTTCAGCTCCCCAAACGAAATCCCCTTCTTACATTCACAAAGTCACCACCCTGGATCATGAAATCCTTAATCACTCGGTGAAAGCTGGATCCCTTGTACCCAACCGGAACGCCGTCCTTCTTGTACTCGCCGGTGCAAAATTGGCGGAAGTTTTCACACGTCTTCGGAACGACGTCTGCAAACAGCTCGAACACCATCCGACCAATTTCCTTTCATTGTATAAATAAAAAAAAAGCAAAATGTTAACCAAAATTCCACTATGCTCTAAAATCGAACCTACCGACGTCCCGACCGTGATATCCATGAACACGACCGGGTTGTTGGGGTGGCGCAGCTGCGATTGCATCTGGTTCCAGGTGGGCATTGTTAACAGTTAATAGGTAATGTGAGATTATTTTTTCACCCCTTCACTAGCTTCGAACCACTACCGACGGAAATGCTACCGTTCATTCACCTGGGAACGTAAGTCGCTTTCCGGTATGATCTGCTGAAAAGGAAAGAAGGATGCTTCCGCCCGCGATGAGGTTTTGTTTACAAATGCGCGCTCACCGCTCGCGTTGGCAAACGTTCGCGAAACGAAAATGAGCCGATCGTTTCGGAGTTGGCGGTGCGGCGAACTTTGACGTTTGCTCGGTTCAGTGCCCACCGGTTTTGAGCGGAGGGTTTTCACTCTGGTGATGATCCCTCTTTTTGCTACTTTTGACGGCGCTTGTGAAGTATTGTTTTCGTTCGGAACGAGAGAGTGCTGCGTGGTTTTTTGTTTTGGATCGCGATCCGCGTTTCATGTACGATAATTTCGTGAATTTGAATTGCTATTGAAAAGTGGTGAGCAGTTACTGGAAAATAGTGTTATAAAGTGAAAGTTCAGTGAAAGTGAATTCTTAATTCTTCAAGGTGACCCAAAAATTGTCCCGAAGGACTCGTTTATAGGTAAGTGCGATATCATTTTTGAAAGCGGTTTCAGCTGCTCGTTGATGTGCAAACAGCAGGCTCGCTCAGGCGGTTCAGGGTTGAAGTCCTAAGCCTTTTGATGGGCATTGGTGATCATGTCGCTAAGATTGTAAACGATACAAGCTGCGGATAGATTGATTTTAAGTGACCAGATAATATCTATGTACTTAACACCGGTCTGAAATCTTCGATAAAAATGTTTAATATGTCGAGATAGACCGTGAGCCGGTCATAAGGTGGTAGAATTTTATTCACAATAGGGAAAAACCCCACAAATTTGCCAAGGGGCTGTTCATAAACTACGTTGACAGTTTCTGAGAGGTTTTTTTTTGGTGATGTTCTCCACAACTATTTAGCATTGTGGAATGGTTTGAATTTACATTGGATTAATTTCGTAGAATTTTCTTGAAATCTCCTTAGACAATGTTCAGTGATTTCTAGAGGGAAAATAACACCATATGCGGATATCTTGTAGTCAGGGACCCTTATTCTGTGTAGCACTTCGGTGATGGCCTCCTAGCTGGCGCTATTAAAAGTGCAGGTTGGCCAACGAACCGTGAAAACCGGAAAAAGCCGGGAAATAAGAATTTGAAAATTGACCGGAAAACCGGGAATTTGACGGGAGATACGGGAGAAATTAATAAACCATAACTGCCGATAATCGCAAGTCAGTCCCATCTGCATTTTTATCAATTTTGAGTTAGCATCATTATTCAGTTCATCTTTCTATGTTTTTTGAGATGTGCTATTGAAAAAATGTGGTTTTTTCAAGAAAAATGAAACACAATACCAAGTCAAATTGTCCCACAGCGAAAAGTAACCGCAAGTCAGTTCCATTAGAAAAAAATATGTTAGAAATGTTAGACAACACATCGCATCATGAGCTTTGTCTCAAGATAGATTTTGTCCACTTCCCCTAGGGTATCTGGAACATGTACGGATGTGGCCAATGGATATGGCTTTGAATTCTCATGTGAGTTAATGTATCGCTTGAAGGGGATTTTGATTTATAAAGGATTTACAACTTCCCCGGGGATACCCGGAACTTGTCCGGGTGTGGCCTACATGGTGCTGGTCACTCATCATGACTCTTATTGATCTTATGTTTGAATTGATTTATCGCATGGTGGGTTTGGCACGTTTATGAAAAGCTCTGGTCTGATGAAGACCCATACTCACCGATATATGTTCCGGCCATTGCTCTGGAACCAGCGGAACAAATCCAGAAGCATTCAATAGCGTTCTATGGAACCATGGTATCTTTCTACTGTTCAATACTGTGCTAAACTAATGCACCATCCTCATGGAATTGTGACTGACTTGCGGTTATTTTTCTCATTGACGTTAAATGTAATCGCAAGTCAGTCCCACTCAGATTTTGGCCATAAAATAAAAATTTCACGATGTTTTTCCAATATTTTTAGGTAAACATAGATGCATTCTATCACATTCTACGATTACACTAGTTTACAAAACAACATAAAAAGTGTGAACTTTAGTGGTTGACCAACGTTTCTAATGCAAAATCCTACGCTGAATTCAATGCCGTGGTCAGAAAAAATTAAAGTAGAGCCATTTTTAAGATATACAAAATTTTTTATTTTTTTAAATTTTGGACAAAAGTACGATTACTAAAATGTCAATATCTTTGGAACTAGTGCACCAATTTTAAATCTTTTTTTATGAAAGTGAAGCTAAATAAATTTGCTATCGTTCACTAGAATATTATGTCTTAATTAAAAATTTAATTTTGAAGTAATTTAAAAATTTACAGCATTTTTTTTTATTTTTCCTGTGTATTTTCCATAAAAATCTTGTTTTAATCAACATTTTTAATGGGATAAAAAGATTCAAAAAATCATTCCATAATTTATTCTTAAATTCCATTAAAAACTGGAGAAAATGAGCCTTTAATGGATGAAATCGGTTGGAAATTGTCGAAGTTATGATTTTTTTTGTAAAATCATGGCAATTGAATGTTCCAAGATTGGCCGTTGTCCCGCTCCTAGGTTTATGCACCACTTCCAGTAAGCCTTTCTGCGGACGTGTACGCATACGGTGCATTTCACTAACACTACCAGCTGTCACGCAAAATTAAATGGGATATTTTCAACAATATAATTTACGGTAGTGTTTGTGAGACCGCTCGGCGAGAACCTAACGCAACCAACTCAATTTGACAGCTTTCTTTCTTTAACATTGCTTAACGATGTATACGACAAAACGTGAATTCAAGTGTAAAAATGATCCTCAAAAGTTTTGTTATGCGTGTGGCAACTATATATTTACAAAATCGGTCAATTTCACTGCTTCGTTGCAAACTGCATACAGGCTTTATTTTAAAATTGATCCTGGAGACTTTGACGAACCGTGGATTCCAAAAGTATTATGTAGTTCGTGCAAAACGTGCTTGGCTAGGTGGATGTCAGGCGCAAGGTAAATTGATTTTTTGAATAACTTTCATATAAACAATTTATGTACAGCATGGTAGTGCTTTGTTCTTTCCTGATCGACATTATCTTACTTCATCTATTTTTGATAAGTGTTAATGTCTTACTTACTAACTCACTTATTTGCTATCTGTCAGTCGCTATTTGTCCTTTGACATGCCCACCATATGGCGTCGACCGTTTTGTCATGCAACGGATTGTTATTTCTGCTTGACAACAGTTAAGCAACAAGGACGTCACAAAACAGTTGAGTATCCACAAGTGGCTTCTATGACAAAACCTGTTCCACATTCAAGTTCGGTCCCGTATCCTGTTTATCCAAAGCGGAAACGAGCGCCCTCTGTTGAATCGACCGTTACAAAAAGTGAGGAGCAATTCAAGGAGGAATGCGAGGAAGACTTCGAGGTGGAATTGGAAAGAAACCCAAAACTGTTTACACAATCCGAATTTAATGATTTGGTGCGAGATCTCGACTTATCGAAGGAGGAATCCGAATTGCTGGCATCACGCTTGAAAGAACACAACATGCTGAGCAAAGGAGGTCAAAATTTCTTGTCACAGGAATCGTCACAAGAAATTTGACAAATATTATTCTACAAAGGACAAGGCATGTTTTTGCCATGACGTAAACGGCTTGTTTGAAGAGTTTGGTGAGCCATATGATCCAGCTGAATGGCGTTTATTCATCGATAGCAGCAAGTTGAGCTTGAAAGCCGTTTTACCATAGAGGTAACTCTAAGACTAGAAGGTCCCGAAATAACGTGCTCAACTTTTTGGCTCAGCTCTGGTACTCTCTTCGGTCCCAAGCTAACCGATTCACCCCTCGAAACATAGGGAAAACCAATAACCCCTCATTTTATCTGTCAAACTTTCATAGCGAATCAAAACAAACATTGCGTAGTACTAGAATTTTGACTAGAATGGGGTACGTTAATCGTTTGCTTGGGACCAATAGGCTAGTCAAGTAGTGAGTCAATTTAAAATCGTTAGTTTCGTATTGATTGTTGGTTTTACTGCATCAAGGGAATGAGAAACCTTCTATTCCATTAGCTCATGCCGTTAATATGAAGGAAACGTATAATCAATGGCTCTATTGCTCAATTTGATAAATTACAATCAACACAATTGGAAAATTTGTTCCGATCATAAAGTGGTTGCCATGTTGACGGGATTGCAACAGGGATACACAAAATATATGTGTTTTTTGTGTAAATGGGACAGTCAAGCTCGTAAGGAACACTACGTCCGAAAAGATTGGCCAAAACGGGATAATTTCACAATTGGTAAAGACAACGTTAAAAATGATCCTCTTGTGGTAAAAGAACGCATAATACTTCCACCACTGCTATATAAATAAAACTTGGGCTATTCAAAAATTTCGTCAAAGCGTTGCAAAAAGAAGGGCCGGCATTCCAGTACTTGAAATCAGTATTTCCAAATTTATCTGACGCAAAGATAAAGGAAGGTGTATTTGTTGGCCCACAGATCAAAAAACTGCTCAATGATTCCGCATTCAATACAGTTTTGACACCAGATGAGGAAGAAGCGTGGAAATCGTTCCAGCGTGTTGTCACAACCTTTTTAGGAAATTTCAGAAGCCCAGATTATTAGGAAGCCGTCGATAAATTGCTCAAAAATTATAAGAAAATAGGTATAAATCAAAAATATTGTGTTTGTTACATATAATTAATTTCAAATCCTTTTATTTCACCGAACACAGGTGTGAATATGTCTTTGAAGATACATTTCCTACATTCTCACATGGATTTTTTCCCGGAAAATCTTGGTGACGAGAGTGATGAGCACGGCGAACGTTTTCACCAACAAATGAAGATGATGGAACGTCGTTACCAAGGGTTTTGGGATGAAGCAATGATGGGTGACTATTGTTGGTTTCTGATTCGAGAAACAAGTTCAAAACATCGAAGACAAAGTCAGTCGATTCTCAATCATTTTTAATAAAACCCAAATTTTTGAAATTTTGCATTGGAAATGATCATCACCTTACCGAGTTCAAAAATGCTGTAAACTAGTGTTATTTTTAACTTTATCTCTTCAAAATAAGTGTCGAATCAGAAAACTTGTAAAATCTTTGATCGCCGTTTTCTCATTTCCAGTTTGTTACAGATGGGACTGACTTGCGATTATGGGCAGTTAACATACCCCAACAAACATTGAAAACTGCACTTTAACCAATCGTGTTATTATTACTTCATGCGTGAAGTTAACGAATGTCACAGTAAGAGATGCTTAACGTCAATATCTGACTTAAAGTGAACATGTTATACGATAGAGAGATGAGAAGATGAAAGTATAGAGTTGATAGTTCCGTTATAGTACAGTAGCGTGAAAATTGTATATAGAAAGTAGAAAGCGAGCAAAGGACAATTTGAGGAAGCCACGAATCGGGTCGAGCATCTCCTTTACCAAACTCATCCGTTGATGAGGGGTGGTGAGGGGTGTTTCTTCTTGTAACCACTGGCAAAACGGATGATCACCGATTCAATCATTTCAGTTGGTCAGAATTCATCACCAAGGACCATTGGTCGTCGTTTCGATTTTCTTTCGTATAGAAGGTAATCCCAAATTACAATCGACTGCTATTAATCGTATTCATCGGACGTGTGCTCTTTCTGCTCTGCTTAACTTGGTGAAATATTGTAGCGAAAATGAATGTAGTTCGTAAAAACACACTTGTTGTTGACTTCAGTGTCCTTCCAGTTCGTCCCAATGCGGGAAAATGCATTCAGTTTCATAACGTCCGAAATTGTGTTTTTATTGAGATGATAGACAATGAAGTTGCCTTGCGCTATGAAAAGGCGCACAACTATAAACACGCGTTTCTCTGTGCGAAGAGTGAGTTCAAAATCTCGGTATATGTGGATTGTGAAGCAGTAACCGTTCGAGTGCATGACCTTCCTCTGGCATGGCCACAAGCCACTGTTATGAACCACATGGCAAAGTACGGGACAGTGATTTCCAGTCGACATGAGAAATGGAAGCACTAATTCCCAGGATTCCTGAGCGGTGTTCGAGATTTGCGAATGCGGCTAGAAAGCGCCGTTTCATCATACATTACGGTCGACAACGAAACAACGTTAGTAACGTACGACAAGCAACCAAAAACGTGCCGCCATTGTGGCTGAGCAGCACATCCCAAACAGAAATGTTTGGATGTAGCCACATCGAACAATAGCACCGCTCCAGCAGTATAGACTGTCTAGTTATAGACATGCGGATGTCAGTTTGACGTATCCAAAAGAACTGTCAGAGCGTGTATCCAAACGAGCAGAAGAAATGTCACACGTTTTTGTTGGGGGAAGTATTGTAATTTTGGATATTAAAGATTTATTAAATTATTTGGAATATTATGTTTCGAAAGTACAACGTATTATTTAGTTAAATTTGAAATTGATAAAAGCTTACGCAGTGAGTGAGAACAATTTACCTCGATTTTCCAGAGAAAAGTGTTCGAATATGAAAAATTATTGAAACGGTTTGGATGAAGCTTGGTCCTAAAGTAGATTTAAGAACCAACATTCAAACTAAGGTGTATTTGACGAATTAAGTTTCACCAGATTCCATAAACTACAAACTACTGTGAATTTTTACAGAATAATTTATTCAGTTAATTGCTTCAACATTCTTCAGACTGCCATTGAACGACTATCATATCGTTTTTCTCTTGTTAGTTTCACGCGGTTCACCTTTAGCCTAAACTGGATGTATCTGTTAATCAACTTATTTTTCAATCCATGACAGTCGACAATGTAAGATGCTGGAATTCTATTCATTTTGTTCCACAAAAGTTTTTCCAGATTCTCATTTTTAGTCATCAAGATCTCTTTTTGTTGCTGAAACGTTTCCTCTAGTTCCACAAAAAAAATGAACGTTGCCTCATTAACGGTTGTTAAAGCGTCCCCTGTATAGCCTTTGAGGCTGGAAAACAAAGTGTATGCCGCTTCCAACGAAGATTCTGCAAGACAACTGTTGATGCATTGCTTACAAACGGAATTACGTTGAGATACCTGCCTGACAATCATGCCTGACAAGTAATATACGACATTTTGTTCGGACGATCTGCTGCACAAGTTCTCGCAGTACTGGACTAGGTCTTCTTCGCTTTCAACAAAACCAGAGGACGAACTACCTGGTGCTGAGCTTTCTAATTCGCCTAACTGTTCTTCTGAATTCTTGCCTGTTCTTTCCTTCAGCCGATCCGAGAATCCCACCAACCATTCTCGCGAATCCCATTCATACGAGCTATTCTTGATGTCAGCCATGTATTGCGCCATACTCAGATGTTGTCCTTTGCTTGGAGTGCTGTTGGCCGCATTTGGCGCTGCCTCAGTTGAGAAAATACATTCTCGAGCCAATCCTGCGTAACCCTAATAAAAATTGTATGGTTAATTTGCTTAACGACGTGTTCTGGGTATCATCCAAACCATTTATGGAATAGCAAGTTATCGCTCAGCTTCTGAGACGTGCAGACGTTTTTCTCGATTGCGCTTATCACTAGTGAAGCATTTACGTTTTGGATACCCTTCTATCCGCTGCGCCGCGTCGCGTGCAAAAGTGTTTCGCGATGAGGCGAGAAAACACTTTTAAGATTGACTATTCGCAGTTCTCCGTCAAGCCGTCGGTCGAAAAACTCTATGGTTTTTGTCGTTCGGTTCTCGGTCTAAATAGGGAAGACATTAAAAGACTTCAGTGCCACAGAGGTGGAGCATGTGCCTTCGTCAAAGTCAGTGACTTGACGCTGGCACAAAAAGTCGTTGACGAACATGACGGGAAGCATGAAGTGGAGTGTGAGGGGAAGAAACACAAGCTTCGGATCACGTTGGAAGATGGTAGTGTTGAAGTGCGGGTTTACGACCTTCCCGAATATGTGTCTGAAGAGAAAGTCTTTAGTTTCCTAAGTGCGTTCGGGGAAGTGATCTCAGTTCACGAGGTATCGTGGGGTGAGAGCAACGAATGTGAAGGCATACCGCTCGGCATATGGTCTGCTCGTATGCTAGTGAAGCGGAACATTGACTCGTGGGTCACCGTCGATGGAGAGCAAGCGTTCGTTGTTTACAAGGGACAGCTGCAATCCTGCCGCCACTGCAAAGAGTAAGCGCACACTGGCATATCATGTGTCCAGAACAAAAAGCTACTGTACCAGAAAAGCTACGCGAATGTCACGAAGCAAACTGGACAGGCCAATAGGTCAACAGCCGGTCAGCAACCCAAAAAAGCTGGTGCGAAACCACCAAACACGAAACTAGTCGGTCAAAAATCCACTACTCCGCCATCGTTAGAGTCAGACGTTTTCCCCGAACTGCCGAATAGCCAGAGTGAATTCTCAGGCCCGAAAACACACACACGCAGCCAGCCTGCAGCAGGGTCTGCGCAAATACAACGAGCGCACAATGCGTCAAGTTCGTTCCTAACACCACCACAAGCTGTCGTGGCTTTGGATGACGTGTTCAAAAAGCCAGAAAATGCGCTGCGATCGCAGAGCAGAAGCGGCAACGGGAACGAAACCGATGAATCCTCCGCTTCCACGAGCAGTAGACGAAGCCGAGGAAAACCAGCCGGTAAAAAACCCCGCCGGGATGACGACGACGACGAGAGGGACGAGGACAATCGCTTATAAATGGCTCTCACGTCGTACAACATCTCGTCCATCAACATCGGCACCATCACGAACCCCACGAAACTGAACGCGCTCCGAAGCTTCATAAACAGCCATAGCCTCGATATCGTGTGTCTACAAGAAGTAGAGAACGAGCAGCTCTCCTTGCCTGGTTACGTCGTTTTCTTCAATGTGGACCATACGAGAAGGGGAACAGCTATTGCCCTGAAGGAACACATCCAGGCCACTCACATCGAGAGAAGCTTGGACGGCCGACTGCTTGCGCTGAGAGTGCAAGACACAACGATCTGTAATGTTTACGCTCCCTCCGGCTCTTCGCTACGTGCAGCTCGGGAGAACTTTTTCAATGGGACGCTTGCCTACTATCTCCGCGATAGTACCACGCATGTCATTCTGGCCGGCGATTTCAATTGCGTGCTTCGAACAAGTGATTCTAGCAGCCCAAACACTAGTCCCGCCCTCAAAACAGCCGTCCAGCAACTGCAGCTCCACGACGTATGGGAGAAACTGTGTCCGCGTGATCCAGGTTTCACGTACGTCTGCCGTAACGCTCAGTCGCGACTCGATCGCATTTACGTCAGCAGTGATTTGCGCGATCACCTGCGAGCAGCACATTCACACGTCTGCTCATTTACCGACCACAAAGCGCTGGTACTCCGACTTTGTCTCCCCCATCTTGGTCAAGAGCATGGCCGTGGGTTTTGGTCCCTTCGGCCCTATCTTCTGAGTGACGAGAACGTTGCCGAGTTCCAATACCAGTGGCAATATTGGACCCGGCAGCGCAGAAACTATGGCTCCTGGATCGAATGGTGGATTTTGTTCGCTAAGCCCAAGATCAAATGCTTTTTCAAGTGGAAATCTCGAGCCGTCTTCGATGAATTCCACAGTGAACATCAGTATCTCTACAGCGAGCTTCGGTTAGCCTACGACGGGTACTACCAGCACCCTGAAATGATAACCACCATAAACCGGTTGAAAGATGAAATGCTAGCACTTCAACGGAGATTTTCCTACACGTTCATGCGAATGAATGAAACACATGTGGCGGGAGAACCCATGTCAATATTCCAATTGGGGGAGAGGCGAAGGAAGAGAACCGTCATCACGCAGCTGCAGACAGAGCAAGACGAAACGGTAGCAGAGCCACGAGCGATCGAGACGCATATGATGGACTACTTCTCGACGCTGTACTCGGAGGAGGAAACAGAAGAGAATGAGAACTGTTTCGTCTGCGAGAGTGTTATCCCACCCAACGACCCATCGAATGAAGCCTGCACGGACGACATTACGACGGCAGAAATCTGGTCTGCAATAAAAGCGAGCGCCCCACGAAAATCTCCCGGCTGCGATGGTATTCCGAAAGAGTTCTACCACCGCATGTTCGACGTCATCCACCGTGAGTTGAATCTGTTGCTGAATGAGGCACTCAGCGGTAATCTTCCTCCAGCGTTTGTCGATGGCATCATCGTGCTGGTTAAGAAGAGAGGTGGCGATGACACAGCCCGTTCATATCGTCCGATCTCGCTGCTCAACAGCGACTACAAGCTCTTCTCCCGCATTCTCAAAACCAGACTCGAGCAAGTGATGAGAGAGCACCACGTCTTGAGCGACGGGCAGAAATGCTCCAACTCAGAGCACAACATATTTCAAGCCACTCTTGCTCTCAAGGACCGGATAGCACATCTCCGCCACCACCGCCGTGCCGGGAAGTTAATCAGCTTTGATCTCGATCACGCTTTCGATCGGGTCCGGCACTCTTTTCTATTCGAAACCATGCGCTCGCTCGGCTTCAACCAGGATCTCATCGCTCTACTCTCGCGAATCGCCAGCCGGTCCACCTCTCGGCTGTTGATCAATGGGCACCTTTCTCGTCCGTTCGAAATTCAACGCTCTGTACGGCAAGGGGATCCGCTATCAATGCATCTCTTCGTTCTTTACCTGCATCCACTAGTGTGCAGACTCGAAAGAGTGTGTGGGAATGATCTGCTAGTGGCGTATGCGGACGACATCAGTGTGATCGTCACATCGACCAGGCAAATCGATGAGATAAATAGGCTGTTCACTCGTTTCGAGAGAGCTGCTGGCGCAAAATTAAATTTGCGGAAAACTGTTGCCGTCGATGTTGGCCTTTGCGAAGGCAACAGAATCAACACTCAGTGGCTACAAACAGTCAATGTAGTTAAAATTCTGGGTGTTGTTTTCGCAAATTCAATACGACTGATGACAACGATGAACTGGAATGCGCTAGTGGGGAAGTTCGCGCAACAAATGTGGCTGCATTCTCTGCGCACGCTGACGCTGCACCAAAGGGTCATCATGCTCAACACGTTCGGAACGTCCAAGATATGGTACCTCGCGTCCATTCTACCGCCGTTGGGAGTGCATACGGCAAAAATCACATCAGCAATGGGTACGTTCCTCTGGAGAGGGACTGTCGCCCGTGTCCCAATGATGCAGCTCGCACGCAGCAGTGAGAATGGAGGCCTGAAGCTGCAATTACCAGCTCTGAAATGTAAGTCACTCGCAATCAACCGACACCTACAAGAGATCGAATCCCTTCCTTTTTATAGATCCCTTCTTTTCCACAATAATCCCCGCCCAGCCATCTCAATAGATCTTCCCGACCTTAGACAAATCCTATCAAACTTATCCCAAATTCCCCACCAAATCCAACAGAACCCCTCCACCGATCAAATTCACCAGTACTTCGTCCAGCAAACTGAGCTACCAAGGGTGGAACGTAACAGTCCAGCAAGTGGATGGTCACGCATATGGCGAAACATTGCATCGAGGCAACTTACTTCAGCGCAGAGGACAAAGCTTTACTTGTTGGTGAACGAGAAGATAGAGCACCGCAAACTGCTATTCGTGATGCGGCGAGTAGATAACGAAAACTGTACGCATTGTGGCAACCGGACAGCAGAAACTCTCTCCCACAAATTTTGCGCTTGTGCTCGCGCCGGCCCGGCTTGGACGTTCTTCAGCAGAGAATAGCTGTCATCTTGGGTGGATGGAGGCGACTCGAGTTCGAAGATTTGTTAAGACCTGCCCTATTAGGAATAAACGGCAGACATAGAGTGGCAATTCTGAATATGTTTATTACATATATCTGCTTCGTTAACGATTGTAACGGTAGAATTGATTTAGCTGATTTGAACTTTAATCTTGATGTAGCAAATTGACGGTAAAACAAAAAAACTTTGTATGCTAAACTGACAAATACAACTTCACTTTTACAAAAAAAAAAAAAAAAAAAAAAAAAAAAAAAAAAAAAAAAAAAAAAAAAAAAAAAAAAAAAAAAAGTTCAATGATTTGGGTTATCATTCGTTTATGGTTATTTTTTATTAGGGAAGCCTACCGCCCAAGAAGAAGTCGTACTTCCTTACATTCAAAAAGTATTTGTGGAGCCGAAGCATGCTGTCAGTAGTAAGGATAATTGCTGCTTGCCATGGCTTCCAATACTTCTTGATTCCCACACGGCAGCCATACACAAGTTCCTTAAAGTCTTTCAGTGCACTTATGGCATTAGCATAAGCCTTTTGGTTCTTGTAGCTGAGTGCTAAAGCCGGAGTTCTAGCGGTCATGTACGAGTACCATGTTGACGCCATTTCAAGGAAGAGCGCCGTAATCAAAAGCTCTTTCCGCCCACTCTGAGCACTGAAGCATCGCAATGCTGATACCACAGTATGATTAGCGTATTTCGTAGCATTTTTCACCTTCATTTTGTCAAAGTTAGAGTGCGGGTTTGAAAAGTCTTCTTCTGTCAACCCGCAAGCCATTTTTAAATCGCAATGCGCTTCATATGCAACCAGCTCTGTTAGGTGGGTGATATCTGCTGTAGAACCAGACAACCCATGTTTTTGAACCACAGCTTCCGGTAGTTCAATTGTTCGGTTTTTGATCCAACCATGGATCATGCTCTTGAATACATGAACGGAATCAGGTACGATTTTCAGCGTGCGTGTGGAATCGGAGTGTTCATCATGACTCGCTCACGTGAGTGTTTAACGCCGATGTCATTCCACAACTTCTTGTTTCCTCCTAGAAAATAGCAAAACAATTAATTTAATTAAAAACCTCCATAACCATTTATTACGGCATGCACCTGCAGCCCTATCGCTTCAGTTTTGTTGATTAACTCGAAGAGTATCGATTTGATTCCTCCATTTTTTATCGAATCCCCGGTGAAGTGGTATCCAACCACTTGCTTCCACCGGGACCTCAAACCAACTAGCATGAATACCAATAGATGGTTCGCTAGCTCACCGTTACCGGAAAGTGTGACAGGACCAACATACTTTTTCAAGTTAGAACAGTAGTTCGAGCCAGGCTGAATAGCCATTTCGTCGAAGACAATAGCAGCGTCTTTGTCCATTTCAGACATGCTTTTCACCTTGTGCTGTAGAAGTTCCAAAACTTCATCAAGGCAGCCATGGTCGAAGTGTATGTTTTGAAGTTTCTCCTGGAGGGTTCGTGTACTAGGCAAAAAGCGTTTTTTACGCTCTACCTCGTATGCTGTAGAACCGCAAATAAATCTGGTCCTGAATCCTTCAGTTACGCTGTCGTCTGACCATTTGGCAATCTTCTTCAACCCGGTCATTAAGGAGTATTGGTCATCGTTCACGACGCTTTTAATTTTTGACAACTGGTCCTCATAGTCTTCTAGTTTACTTTTTAGGTCCTGGTTTTCGTTTTTGTACCGGTCAATCTGACTGAAAAAAAATCAATAAATCAAAATAAAACCCCACAAAAATTAATTATTAAAAACTTACTCAACAGCGTTAAAACATTCATAGCACGACGAAGCCTTTTCCTGTGTTGGCGGATTTGAATTTACGGCATCCGATCCGTGTAGGTCAACAGCAGCTTCACAAAATTCTTCACGTTGCGTGGACAGATTTGAATTCGCTTGATCCGTGTTAAGAGCATCGACCGAGTCGAAATTCCAGAAGCTTTCATCCAGGTATTCCACCTCGCCATAATCTGAAGCTTCTGTATCAGTGCATAGCGTTTTCGGTTCTGGAACTGAACTTAACTGAGGGACGGCTCGAAACCACGGAACAGCACCATTGATCTTCCGGATCTTTCCAGCTGTGTCTCTATACAAATTATCCTCTTTAAAATGTAGCTGAGAGGGAAAATTTTTATAAATATACCACTCAATCTTTGAAATTTTATTAAAAAAAAACTTACACTACACAAACGGTGACTATCAGAGAGTCTGAAAGCAGCAGTCAACCCGCAGAATCCAAGCCACAACTCGCGATCAGATTTTTTCACCGGAAATCGAAAAAATGCCACGTTTTG
Source organism: Ochlerotatus camptorhynchus (assembly GCF_037179485.1). Taxonomy (NCBI): domain Eukaryota; kingdom Metazoa; phylum Arthropoda; class Insecta; order Diptera; family Culicidae; genus Ochlerotatus; species Ochlerotatus camptorhynchus. The sequence goes on along the minus strand of NW_027040515.1, from coordinate 1,376,580 downwards.
GAGCTCGCTTCGGGACTCATTTTCACAATGTGGAAAAAAGCACTTCATTTTTGGGACATTAGCCGACGGAAACCGGTGAAAAACGAATGAGGAAGTAAAAATCAACAAACAAGCTGCTGCCGAAATCGGTTTGTTTTGATTTTTGCTTTGAGTCATGAGGCGATTGAACTTTTTCCAGTGCTGGCAAATTTATGGTGGTATATTTTCAGTTGCCAGATCTACGGATTTTGCATCCGCATGTCTGTAACTAGACAGTCTATATCCAGCAGCTCCACCAACCGAGGGGGTGTTCAGTCTAGCTGATTTCCCGTCGATGGATATCGATCAAAACCAACGAACGACATCGGGTCAATCATCTCCTGCTTTCACCGGGTTCTCAGTAGAAAAACAACAGCGAAATACCGACTATTAAACCGAGGATCATCACACTTCAAACGTTGAAAGCACCAGCTCATCAAACGCAACAAAGGATTTCATTGAAAATACCAACAAACGCTGGCTGTCGAAGCACAAGGAGAACGAAAAAGAGAAAGTTCGTGCTGATCAGTGCATCCAGAAGATCGGTCAGCAAACAGATCGTTTAGATTAAAATAATGCAACTCATCAAATAGGGGATAGTATGTTTTAAAAATAAAAGGCCCAAGCAATGCCTAATAGGCGAGGGGGTCTTATAAATCTAGAACAACAATTGAAATAGGCGGAACAACCAAACGTAAACAATGGCTTTAAACGCAAATTCCTCGAGAATCAAACCCCTCTCACGCAAACTAACCATGCCATTCAATAAAGGAAGTTTGCTCTATCAGATGGTGATGTTAGATTTCTTCGATGTGTTTTGATTATCGCGGAGTTTGCCATTGTTTACGTTTCGTTGTTCCGCCTATTTCAATTGTTGGTCTAGAACTAAACGCAATAATAAAACAATCCCAAATTATGCTACGACGATAGTAACGCTTAAGTGTATTTAATCTTGATATTTCAGATTTGTTCGAGATACATTTCAATAAAAAAAAGCCTGTTTTAAAAAGGTCATGGTGGTTATCAGTTATAAATCAGATAATACTTTTTCGTTTGTAATCTTATTTCTAATTCACCCTACTATAGCTTAGCAGTACCTTTTTTTATAAATTAATAATACTTTGTTGGCCATATAGCAAATGTATAACGGTAGTATAAATAGCATCCATTCTTACTCGGTAAATCAAGCCGATTCACTTCATCACATTTGTCTAATACTAGAGCAGCTTTTGGACTTGCACTGTCTTCGGAGGCTTCCGCGAAAGTTGGCCGATTCTTCGACGTCGGTGTCACTGTCACTGTCTTCGTCTTCATTGGCATTGGTCATGGTGGTCTGCTTTCGAGAACCCTCCGCCGGTGCTAGTCAATTGCTAGCCTCATCCGTACTGTCCGTTTCGTACATTTCCGACTGCTTCTGTATCCGGTCGCGGTCCGATGCCGCCGCCGCTGCTGCTGCACCGTTCATCCTCGTGGCCCTCTGGAGAGATTCGAGGATTTCGTCCGTATCGATGATGACGATCGGGGTGGCACCGTCCGTGAGCTGTGACCTGTTTTGTATTTCGCGGAAACATTTGAAGGTTAGGTTTAGGGGTGGTCCAGGAGGATTGCGTCAACTAATCTACATACCGGCTGTTCTGTCGTTCGTAAATTTCGCGCGATACGCTGCGGGTGAAGGAGAACCGGGTGGACATGCTGCGGGTAAGCTTCTTCGGTGGCTTCTTGGTGACGATGGTCAATGGTTCTTCAACTGATGGCACTATGCACTCGGCCAGCAGCGTTTCCTCGGCAAAGTTTCTGATTTCGTCCCAGGCGTAATCTGTGGGGAGGGGGAATGAGAGGGTTAGTTGCGTCAGAAAATTTCGCCCGGTTAGCCGGTAGGTTGTAAAAATAGAGTATGTTTGAACTGAAGATAAGCGAGGAGCGTGTGCGATGATGACAACGCTATCGATTATGCAAATCGTGGTCGGCGGCCACGTGGAAGATATTGCGTTTGACAAGCCCAGCACGTGATAGCATTCTGGAGATGGGTTTGCTTCACACTCGGTAGGATGGTTGTTTACACGGTGGAGCTGGTGGTGATAAGAAGAACTTACCAATGTGTTCCGCCGTGGCATGTTCGTATGTGACGCAAAACCGGATGATGTATTTGCCGCGGACCATAGCGGGAGTCATGTGGAACTTGCCGGAATGGTTAATACGGGCCAGCAGATCGCGATTGAATCGGTCGTGATTTCTATAAAAGATTGAAGCGCGTTAGAAAATCGTTTGAGATTGCGAATTCGCTTTGGTAATCTTACATCAACCTGAAGCAAACCAATCCTAAATAGACATCGTTCCGTACTTCAAACCGTTCGTCCGACAGGACCAGCGATTCAAAGCGCTTGGCCAGAGTTATGTGATTGCGGATGTACTTTTGTAGACCAGTGATTCCGTAGGAGCGGAAAACGAACCACAGCTTCAGGGCCCGGAATCGACGACTCAGTGGAATGCCGTAATGCCGATAATCTACGGCACTGCTGTGATCGTGTTGTAGATAAAGAGGATCAACGGCCAGCGCCGTAGTAAGAAGCTTGACATCCCTAACCCACATGGCCGAACAATCAAAGTTCGTCAGCAGCAGTTTGTTCGGATTGGTGTTGAACGAATCGGCGTACTCCAAACCCTTCTTGAAGTGTCGCATCTCCGGCAAGATGAAGGAATTTCCTGCGTAAGCTCCGTCCACGTGGAACCAAATGCTGGGAACCTGTTTGCAGACCTCTCCAATCTCGACTAGGTTGTCGAACACGCAAGCGGAAGTTGTGCCAACCGTCGCGACCACAAAGAACGGAGTAAGCCCGCATTCCAAGTCACGTTCGATCGCTTCCTTCAGTGTATTTCCTCGGAAAACCCCACGGTGATCGGTTTCCAGAACCCTCAGTTTGACAATCGCCATCTTGGCAGCTTTCTCGATCGACGAATGTGCTTCCTTGGAAGCATAGGCCACGAGCTGCGGCAGGTAGACACTGTCATGCACATCCAAGTTCTCGCCTTTGAGTTCCTTGATAGCCCGAGCTCGGGCCGCCATCATGCAGACCAGTGCGCACTCGGATGCCGATCCTTGTATAACCCCTCCGCCGCGAGTACCGACCGTATCGCTGCGGAAGAACGCCGGCAAGTCTAGCGCCTTCGCGTACCAATCCATCACGATCGATTCCAGCTCGGTAGCAGCCGGTGACGAAGCCTGTTTGCAAACACAAATTAAACAAAAAAACGCACTCTCATCAATCTCATCACAAACGGGAAAGTCCACAAAGCAGGACCTGGCCAAAGATCGATTCGTAATCAACACGCTCTGTTTCTACTACTGATGCCAATATTTGCAGTTGCGCGATCATCATCATTCAACTCTCGATCGATCAAATATTGACAACAAGCGCTTTGCGACGACCGACGATGGTGACTTACCCATGAGAAACCAATTGACCCGATCGCACTGCTCAGCATGTCACCGAGGATCGAGGGGTACGAATTGCCGGACGGGAAGTACGCGAAGAACCGCGGGTGGTTCCAGTGGACCATATTGGGCATGATCTTCTTCTCGACGTCCTCGAGCATCCGCTTGAAGTCTTCGCCCTTTTGGGGTGCTTCGTCTGGAAAGAGGCAATGGCAGAGAATGGGAGATTATGTAGTGCTTGTTGTAGTACAAGTTCATATATGCTAATTTGGTTATATTGAAGAAAGGTTTATAAACAGTCGCAACTTAGGACCGCTTCGGAACGTTCATTCACGCCGCACAGGTGGCACCCGAAACGGGGGGTCTGTTTGTGTGCTAAAGATTTGTTTGCGAGATAAACAGTTTTTGTGAATGGTGATGAAATGTGGGTATGCGTTGAGCGGAATATCTTTGACACAATTAGCCAACCGGTCAAGAGGCAAAGTACCAAGCGTTCCCTTTGAATTTGACGTTGTTTCCAGTAGCAGAACTCCGTTGGCAGTTTTGTGAGAGTCGTGCTTACATAGCTAGATCAATGAAAACGTGCATCGTTCCTATCGTTTGAGTTAGAGTGCATTACATCACTACGGTAGTTGAAATTGTTTATGTTTACAGATCTACAGGTAAATAATGGTCAGAATGCATCATTCATCGGTGTTTTAATATTTGCAGATTCATTCGATCTATCATTCGATTCATGAAAGTGAAACTGCACATTTACCAGAAATGACCTAATCGTGGGATTTAAGAGATGCTTTTTCAACCTTCAAGACACAAGAAATCGCACTGTTTTCGGTCCTCCGGCGTATTTCTTTTCGCCTTTTATCTAAGCTCAATGGATGAACCGGACGAAGGTGGCAAGTGGCAGAGATGCTTTGGTATTTCCCATCTAGATGAAACGACAGGTCGTACACAGTGCACTTTTTTTTCTTGCTTGCTTTGAATGAATTCAAGGCAAATTTGAAAACATGCCTCATCATCGTCCACGTTTGCTGTTATTCCGCAGATTTATTCGTAAGGCTCTGCCATGCTGCCTGATGAATGTATGGCGTACTAATACTCATTAACGATGATCTTCAATCGCTATCGTTGTTAAATCATCGTCGTACTTGAATCTGTCAAACCATTTGTCAGGCCACAGAAAACGTTTTCTAGAATGGAAGAGTCTTCGATGGAATCTCCGAATCCACGAATGGAAAAGAGGGATAGGAAAAGTCCAGGAAAAAACGAGGAGCCCAAAAAGCACATGGGTGATCAGGAATGAAGAGGAAGACGTACTGTTGAAAATAATAATGAAAAGCAAAGAGCAAATGATAATGAAAAGCATAAGAGTCGAGGAGGAAAGAGAAGCAGGAAGAGGAGGCAATAAAGAAAGAGATAAAACTCTTGGGGAACTTCGGGAAACTTCGCGAACTTTTCCAGCCCTGCTCGATCAGAGGCGGGATTTGCTGTTAAATCGTTCCACTGAACATCGACCAATGAGATGTAAATATGTAAGACTCAGTGTATTTGTCATATATTTCGTTCTCCAGCTGTTTGAACGGTTGAAGGAGTGTGACGTCAAACTCCGTCATCCATTTAATCAGCCGGATCAGACGTAAGAGACGAAAAGTTTACTGGGCCTCACCTGTTTACGCTCATTGTTTTTTTTCGTATGTGAATTTGATTCCAAATATCAACAAACCATCGTTGCTTATGGCTTGTTGTCGTTTGGAACCAGTTATGCGAGGTAGGCGACGATTGTTCGTATTTGACAGTAACCTTCACAGCCACCCCCAACCCCCAACTACCAAAATTTGGCATTATATTTCAATTGTAACTGTTTATTTCAGATTCATGGGATATGATTTAAAAATTCCCGAAATCAAAACATTCGGTATTTCAATAAAATCTTCGAACTTTGCGTTTAACTCCATCCATTAGTGGTGGCCGTCTTTGTCCAAATTTGTTGGCAGTGTTTGATATATTTGATTCCTTGTTTCTTTCCAGAAAGCTTCCGCTTCATCAGAGCCCAATATCTCTCGGTTGGACGTAACTCTGGACAATTTGGCGGATTTGTGGTTTTTGGTTTCGTACCACTCCATCAAAGTTTTAGCATAATGGCATGATGCCAAATCGGGCCAGATTAAAGGGTTTTTTTTTTGTGTGGCTTTTGATGAAGGGTAGCAATTGCTTCTGCAGGCACTCTTTCTGATCAATCTCCTTGTTGATTGTGCCTGTAGTGACGAAAGATTTCCTCTTTCGGCCACACGTGCAAATTGCTTGCCAAATAAGGTATTTCAAGAGCCACATGTGAAAAGGGCATACCAGCTTTTCGTAAACAAACCTTTGTAGGCCCTTTTCTCACGAACCGAGGGTCGCTCATGCAAACTAACAATATCATCGGGAAGGGGAAAGTTTCCCTTACCCGGTGATGTTGATGGTTTGCGTTGGTGTCATATGGGTGGCGAGAAAAGGGCATAAGAAGGTTTGTTTACAAAAAGCTTGTAAGCCCTTTTCACATGTTGTTCTTGATTTGTTGAGAAATTTCGATGCCTCCTTCGTCCTGAAATACTGAGCTGTAGCATTTTTGACCACAGCAGAATAGAAATCCAGCAGTTGAAGCTGCTTGAAATCCTCCCGGATATAAGTTTCATCGTCCATAACAACGCATGGAAACTTCGTCAAATATTCGCAGTACAAACGTTAAGCCCGTGATTTTGCTGTCAAATTCTGTTTGTCGTTGCGATTTGGAACTGTTTTACAACGTTGATTCTGGAATGCTTCAAGCAGTGCTTCCTTATCCAATGGTTTAGCTTCGTCCTTTGCCCTGGTAATCTTCTTCTTGAACACAACCATATCCTGCGGATTAGCCACCCGGCCACTGTACTGCTGCCCGAAGCGGATAGACTTGAACTGCTGCTCCACATCGGTTGTGTCCAATCGCAACCGAATCAAGGGCAACTTCGGTTGCTTCTGGTTTCCGGTCAATTTCTCCTCGGCACGCTTGGTCAGTTCTTCGATTTTCTCCGCGGCGAAATTCTGCATCTTTTGCTGGACATCACCCTCGTCCAGTCGCAACTCATCGAAATACTCAGCCATGTTGACCGACTCTTTACTGGTGATTGTTGTTTGCCAAAACGTTCTGTCAGCGATAGTCAGTTGATGCGTTGACGAGTGTCGAGTGAGTGTCATGATATTTTGCATCACTGCTCTGGTGGATTGGTTCGGTCGATGAGCCGGGATAACAAATCTGCACATCCGAAGCCGTTCGTGGACACATGCAGTGGAATTCCCTTTTTCGAACCGAAAATAGACAGCAATGGCTTGTGGTCGGTCAACAATGTGAAATGTCGTCCGACCAAATACTTATGTAACTTCGTCAATGCGTAGACTAACGCAAGTCCTTCCTTTTCAGGTTGTTCAGGTTGCACATCCTTCATGATGCCATCGGGAAACTGGTGAAAGATTACTGCACCACCGATGCCAGTTCTTGATGCGTCTGCTGCCACGATGATCGGCAGCTTGGGGTCGTTGAGTGTGTCAACAACAAGTTTGGTTGAAGAACTGTCTTGAACTTTTCGTAGAAATTGACCGCGCCCAGAAACGATCGCAGTTCAGTGACGTTGGTTGGAGGTGGCATTGCAGTGATTGTTTTGATTTTCTTGGGGTCTGGACGGATACCTTGTCGGTCCACGATATGTCCCAAGTAGCAGATTTGCGACTGGAAGAAACTACACTTCTCTGCCTTGACGTGGAATCCATACTCCTTGAGACGTAGGAAAAGCTGGTTGAGTGATGCAGCATGCGACTCCAAGTCCCGGCCGAATGTTTTGATTTTTGGACAAAACCAGGTGGCATTCCTATTTTACGAGCCACCGTTCGAACAGAGAGATTCGGGTTTCCTTCAATATCCTCTTCACCTTTCGGTTCATGACAATGTTTTTAAAACTTTTCAGTTTCCTCTCGAGCGTCAAACGTTCCGAAAATGATTTGATCACACCGTGAACAGTGGATTTAGGTAAATGCAATTTTTTGCAAGTTTCCGCATTGACAAGTCAGGATTTGCATTACGTCTGTACAAAATCCGCTCGCGCACGTATTTTTCATTAGTCGCCATCTTGAACACTAAACATGGAATGTAAACACTAATCATAGTCTTTTTCATCAATGGCTCCCAGCTATACCTCAGCGAAATTTTTCACTCTTACGTGTAATATTTTAAAAGTTACAGTGATTTGAAGTAAAGAGCCTGAATTGGGCAAAGAGGTGACATCTCATCCATTTGACAGGTCTTCTGCTCGACTAAGTTGAGATAAGCTAATTTGCAATAAGCAATAAGCTTGAAATGAGAAGATTATGAAGAAAAAGGCAGAATGGCCGCTATTTTATTTTTTACCTTGCCGCTTGTTTGATGGTTCGAATCTAAAAAACTACAAAGATTTATTGCAGGAAATTGTAATCGCATGTTTGCAGCAGTCTAGCAAAAGAGCACACGAAATCTTTATATTTTCTGCGATTCGTGCCATCAAAAATTCAAAGTGGCAAGGCAAAATAGCCAAAATGGCAACTTTCACCCAGGGTTCATGTTTTATTTGAACTTCTAATAACCCTATGAGCATCATAAAAGCGTGTTTCTGGTAGCCTTTTCTGCTGTTCTCCGTTCCGTTTCATCGACTGAAAATTCTCTTCTGTTATTTCATCAAATTATAACGATTTAAAATAAGAAAATATTTGATTTTGTGAAGTGTGCTTCCGGACTTGGCTGAAACACATCATTGGACCTGTCACTTTTTAACTCTTTTAACATCAAATTCTTGGTGAAACTTTGCAGAACATAATCCATTTCACATGCATCGCTTTGTAACTAAACAAGTCCTAACACCAATTGAAATTTTTGTGAATGTAATGTGGTTGGCCATTTGCTGACTTATTGTTTTTTTCCTTCTAAATAACCGTTGAAATTATCACGTATTTCTTTTCCCTTACTTTAAGGTATGCATAAATTCCTCGTAAGCTTAGGAAGCGACGAATAGGTTAAGTACGATAACGTTGTTAAGACTTCATCAGCATTCCAAAGTTCTCCAGGACACGTTTGCATCGAAATCGGATGAATTCAGTTCAGTTAACCTAAAAACTAAATCAAAATCTCAGAGGAAGCGTTCAAACAGAGAGAAAGCTGAATGCATGACGAACTATCAATCAAATTAGCATATCTAAGTGACTAAGAGATCGAATTAAAAGCTCACATGACTTCCGATCTTTCAACTAAGGAACAATCTCTATAGTGGCATTTTCCATGAATGAATTCCTCTTAGAACAACAACGGTATACGACGTACCTTTTAGGCCATCGCCGCCTCAGTCACCGAACCTGGAGGAAGCATCAAAACCGTCATGTAAGGTGCGAACGATGATGCATCACGAGGATCACAAATTTCACAACTGTGCTACCTTCACTCACTGCCTTGTCAGCCCTCTCAATCCAGATATATTTTCAATTATGACGTACATGTCTCTTGAGCTAAATACGCCAGCTTTTCACACATCGCAAGGTGTAAAATGCGGTCAACATAAGAGGAGATTTTAAAAACGCTATTTTGAATCATTCAACAAATCGTAAAAATACATCCGAGACGATAATGCCATCCAGTCTAAACTTCCTGTAGTAGGTCGTCAAAGTCGCGTCCACCAACAACCACATTACCGTGCGCGGTTGGGAAAACCGTCGAAACCTCTCCTCCTCAAAACCGATCTAGAGAAAAAGAGGATGGTCAGCGTCATTCGTCGTGTCCGCACGGCACCGTATGTAAACAAACGTGATATCTAGTGTTTGAATGTTGTGCGGCGGCAGTTTTCCAGATCCCAGTGCGAGAGACGGCGAAAGGTAAACCGCCCGAATGAGTACAAAGGGCACGACTTAACCGGATTAGGGTTGTTAATCCTCATTTTCAGCCGGCACGGGCAGTAGGCGGTGGTGTTTCTGAAGAACTCTGACGTTGGCATAACGTGGCCTACTGTGTTTTAAGAACAAGGAGGTAAACGTGCGCGCGTGATGGTGTTTATTTTTAAAAAGATCCCGTCACTTGATGGTTGGGTGAATTACGACCAATTTCGTCCAAAACAGCTCATTATCGTATTTGACAATGTAGTTGGGCCATTTTCGCGACTCTGGAGTTTATTCCGAGCCCGAGGAGAAATTTATGAGACAAGTGCTAATTAGCTGATCAGCGCTGTGCTGACTAAGACGCACGCTATACTGACTACATCAAGCGTCAAACGGTTGTACAAACAAACTACCAAATTTATATAGACACTGATGCAATCCAGACTCGCTGGTCTTACCTGGTAACAACTGTCGCAGGAATCCCGGATCAACGGTGGGAGCGACGTCTCGACATTCGATGGTTCTTCCATAGTCGCAGATGTAGTCGATCATCTTCTTACCGTGCGCGCGGAACTCTTCGGTATTCATTTTCGCACAGAACACGGGCCTTTGTTTCCACTCTCGACTAGTTGAAATATAATTGAAATTCCACTACAAACAATCCCGCACCGTGGGTTGTTAATTTGCCAGTTAACGTAAATATTGCTGTGTTTAATTTAGTTGCTGTGGTAATAAATCACGAATCACTAATTTCCCCTCTTTCACACTCGCAACTCACAGCTTGGTTTATGGCTTCTTTTTTTCTGTAACGACTTTTCAATCACTTTCACATAGAACTTGGTAAGTTGAGAAACTACCGACTTTCTGTTTTCGCTAGGATTCACAAACCAAATTTTCTATATCGCTCTTTTGGCAATCTTTGGATATTTTAAATTTTAGCTTCCTCTCTCTATTAGCTGTTCTTGCTCATGTAGCGCAAATTCGAATGACTACTGGTCGAGCCGAGCGAAAGCTTTTTATCCAACTGACGATGAGCGCTGCGAATCGCGATTCATTCGCGAAATTCACGCCTCCACTGTGTGAACGTGCCTCTTTCGGAGCCGGAGCCGAGAGCGGAGAGGAGAAGCATCATCAAGGCGATCCCAGAGTAGTCGCTTTCTTGAACGCACGCGTAGGAAGTGGAATTCTGGGTGGTGAAGAAGCGTGCCTTTCTATACCGGTCGGCCTAAATGCACGTGTTGTGATAACCGAAGATAGTGAGTGATGCAATTGTTTGGATAATTAAGTTTTCAAAAAGAAAGCTATAGGTTTTACATTAACATCTATTTTCTAACGGAATTAGTCACATCGTGATGGCATTGATGACTATTACATACGTCATGAAGTGTTCTGTTTAATGTTCTGATAACTGATCGTTATCAAACATTTCTAGCATGTGCGGCGCGGCGAGCATAAACCTACGCCACTCACACTGAATACAGCGCTACAAAGTAAGCAGTATCTTGCTATTTACGAACGTCGCTGATTTATGGTTGATTTTAACCTGGCCGTCGCTAGCAGCTTTATCTACCAGATATAAGGTGAGTCAAAAGTTCGACCTTAGTTGATTAGTACGGAATTTCTAACATATTGAGCAGGGTGGCAACTCTACTAGCAAAACCGGGATTTTGGTTCATTCAAATTGCATGGTTTTTGCACTTTGAGGCCATTTTTCACATTTTTAAGATCATTGTGGTTGTTGTCGATGTTGTTCTTTATTTAAGACATTTTACATCCAGCGGATGCATCCGTGCCTGTTGCAGTGGTTTCAGTGTAATAGTGTGTGGGGTTTTAATTATTTTCACAATCGTCCTGGAATTTTCGTCAGTACAACCAAAAAATCAACTCTGAACTATCCTTAAAACAGTTCTTCTCTCACAAATGATTTGGAGACTTGTTTTCCAAATTTCGCTGTGAATTTTTCTCTGAAATCATTAATTGATTCTAAAATCTACTTGAAAATTACTTTGAAATGTTCATCGAAATTCTTTCAATAATTCTGCAAAAGTGACTGAAAGTCGAGTCTAGTCTAAGGGGAGTACAGAGATCTCAATGCAAGCTTGTACAACGCACATCAGTCTCACTTGCAGAGTCGTCTCAAAGCTAATCCTAAGGAATTCTGGCGATATGTGAACGAGCAACGGAAAGAAACGGGATTGCCGTCCAATATGACTGATGGCGTTACTGATGCCAACTCCGTCGCAGATATCGCCAATATGTTTCGCACACAATTCAGCAGCGTTTTTTCAGACGAAGTTCTTGATGCTCAGGAAATTGCTGCTGCCACGAGTAATGTCCCTCGTACGTCGGTGTTTGGTTCTCCATTCACCATCCACAGCGACATGGTGATTTCAGCCGGGAAACAGATGAAAACATCAACAGGATCTGGTCCAGATGGCATTCCCTCATTAGTACTGAAACGTTGCTTAGACACTCTTTCAGAGCCCTTAGCTAAGGTCTTCAACTTGTCAATGACCTCCGGAGTTTTTCCAGAATGTTGGAAGGATTCGTTTGTTTTCCCTGTTCACAAAAAAGGATGCAAGCAGACTGTCGCCAATTACCGCGGAATAGCTGCATTGAGTGCTATCTCCAAACTATTCGAGCTAATTGTCCTGGAAAAGTTGGTTCAAGACTGCTCGTACAGTATTTCTCAGGATCAACACGGCTTCATGCCTAAGCGCTCGACGACGACTAATCTAACTGTTTTTACATCGTTCATTATTCGTGAGATTGAACGTGGCCATCAAGTTGACGCCATATACACCGACCTCTCTGCAGCTTTCGATAGAGTGAACCATGAAATTACCATCTCTAAATATGACAAAATGGGTGTTCATGGGAGTCTACTTACCTGGCTTCGCTCCTATCTGACTGGCAGATCTATGTCTGTTAAGATCGGTGACTACGCTTCTCCACCCTTCATTGTTACATCTGGTGTTCCTCAAGGCAGCCACCTGGGGCCATTGCTTTTCCTGTTGTATATGAACGACGTGAACTTGATCCTCAAATGCCTTAAACTCTCGTACGCCGACGACATGAAGCTCTACTACGTAATAAAAGGGCCTCAAGACGCTCATTTCCTCCACCAAGAACTTGAAGTCCTTGATGATTGGTGCCGGATAAACAGGATGTCTTTAAATGTGTCCAAGTGCTCGGTCATCTCCTTTGGCCGTAAACGGGCGATGCATTTCCACGATTACACCTTAAGAGGAATAAGCTTGAAACGCGAATCGACTGTCAAGGACTTGGGAGTCATGCTCGATTGCAAATTAACGTTCAAGGATCACATTGCTTATGTTGTATCTAAAGCTTCATCGCAGCTAGAATTTTTATTCCGTTTCGCCAAAAGCTTCAAGGACGTGTATTGCCTGAAGGCTTTATACTGTTCCCTGGTTCGACCTATACTGGAATACTCTGCCGTTGTTTGGTCGCCATTCTATCAGAATGCCATCCATAGAATTGAAGCTGTTCAGCGAAAATTTATTCGCTTTGCGTTGCGACACCTTCGTTGGCGCGACCCGCGTAACTTGCCGAGCTATAAAAGTCGCTGTAACCTCATTGACCTGGAGCTCTTGGAAGGAAGGCGTAATGTGGCGAAAGCTTGTTTCGTTGCGGATCTTCTGCAAGGGAACGTCGACTGCTCCACACTTCTCAGTCTTCTTGACATCAACACTCAACGACGGGACCTCCGGCTGCATGCGTTCTTCAACAACCGGCGTTCGAGGACCAACTATGGCGTACACGAACCAATGTTGAGTATGTGCCGCGTTTTCAATAGTTGTTATTACGTGTTCGATTTTAATGTGTCCCGTGAGAAAAATAAGCGTAGCTTTAAGAGATGTTTGCGTTAATTTTGTGTTTGAAGCAGTTTTGATGTTAAGATATAGAAAATTGTCATTAGGGTAACTATTTTATCTGTTGACAAGTAGAAATAAATAAAGGGGCTGTTAATAAACTACGTAGACAGTTTAGGGGGGTTACAATTATTCACGACGCATACAAATTTTAAAATTTTTGTATGGACAATTGTCTACGCAGGGGGAGAGGGGGTCAAGAATCCCAAAAAACTGTCTACGTAGTTTATGAACAGCCCCTAAGGGTATTTTTTTTAAGTCACGAATATTTATTATTTCCAGATTCGTCATCAATTCATGGGCTGTTCCCGTTTTTTTGGTGATTTCGGATTTAACCTGGATTTTCCGGTACACTGGGCGTGAATTTGTAAATAAATTCAGAAATTTTATCGTCGACGCCAGTACATATAATTCTATAGTGTTATTAGTGTTAGGTCAAGTTTTCATGTTTCAAGTTGTTTTTTAGAATCCTGTGTTTTTTAATTGATTGCTACAGTGCTTTCCCGATTTTACCGGCTCCCAATTTTGTCAGTCTAAAGATTTTGCTGAACCTTTTGATTTTGAACCATGAATTCTCAAGCATTTTGCTCCAAATGACACTTAATTGTTTTGTCGCAACAACTAACTAACTCAAATAAACCTCAAATATTGCGATACTGCACAGCTGTATCGAGTCCCTCCCGATAAAGGTAACTAGGTGGCGGATAGAGCTGGAGTGGCTGCAATACAAATTATGGGCAGATACCCCATTCAAGAAGAAGGTTTCGTGATCGCCAATATTAAAGGAATTTTCATATGCAGTTGCTAAGCACCCGAAGGACGATGGAGCAATTCCACGAGACGCTGGTTGGACTTACCGAAGAGCTGATCGGACAAAGACCGGTAGTCATAGGAGCTCCATTCCGGAAGCTCCAATTTGCCCTCGGCAGCAGTAGTGGTAAATCTGCCGGCCCGGACGAGATTGGATACCCGGTATTAAAAAACCTCTCCCTCGACGGAAAAACGAGGCTACTCGCCCTCTTCAACGATCTATGGCTCACTGACTCGTATCCGGACCTCTGGAAACAAAGCTTGTTTGTGCCCATTCCGAAGAACAACACGGCGAGTGAAGAAGCCTCCTCCTTTAGGCCGATTGCGCTAACTTGCTGCGCGGCAAAAGTGATGAAGAGAATGGTAAATCGTCGTCTTAAGCAGTTCCTGGAGTCAAACGGCCTCCTTGACGAACGGCAGCATGCGTTCCGGCAAGGACACGGCTCCTCCATTTACTTTGCAGCCCTCGGGAATGTACTTAAGGAAGCCCAGGAAAACGGTCACCATGCGGAGTTAGTCTTCCTTGATATTTAAAAGGCGTTCAAAAGGACATGGACACCTGGTGTCATCAGGCAGCTCATCGGCTGGGGCCTGGAAGGTCACATCACACATTTTGTACGGAATTTCCTCCTTGATCGTACCTTCCAGGTGACCTTCGGGAACACTCGCTCGGATCCGTGCCCCGAAGAAACTGGAGTGCCCCAGGGGTCCGTCATAGCCGTAACGCTATTCCTGGTGGCAATGAACGGGGTATTCAGCCGATTGCCCAAGAACGTACACGTAATCGTTTATGCCGACGACATACTCATCGTCGTAACGGGACGAACGACTAAGCGGACCAGGAACATAGCTCAAGCAGCAGTCTCCGCCGTCAGCAGGTGGGCGCTTTCGGTTGGTTTCCAGCTCTCCGCTCCGAAGAGTGTACGGTGCCTCTGTCACTCGGGCCATCTGATTCGAGGACCACCGATCACCATCCAAGATCACCCGATTCCGCTCAAGAAAACAGTGCGTGTTCTGGGGGTAGTACTAAGCTTCAACCAGCACTTCAGGATGGTGAAAGAAAACTGTCGTAGCCGCCCGCATCGCTCCAGCAACCGCGAGATCCGCCTTCGTGTCGCTCGGGCTGTTATCGACAGTCGACTTTTCTACGGCCTCGAAATAACCTGCTTAGCCACCGAGAAGCTCAACCACACCCTCGCTCCGGTATACAATACCTACGTACGCATCGTATCCGGCCTTCTCCCTTCCACGCCTGCAGACGCCGCATGTGTGGAAATCGGAATCCTCCCTTTCCGTTATCGATCTGCTGCAGCCATTGCTACGAAAGCCGCTGCCCTCGCTGCTGAGATATCCGGGAATGAAAGGGTCTTTCTCCTCAACGAGGGGAACAGAGCCCTCCGCACTGCAGCCAACCGTGACCTCCCCCCGGTGGCCAAGGTCCACTGGCATGGAGAGAAGAGTTGGCGATCAAACGTCGTCAAAATAGATAAGCGGATAAAGGGTGGATTCCAAGCCGGAGATAACTCTATAGCTTTGAGACGTTCTGTTGCAGAGGTTCTCGGGTCGGTTTATCCGGGGCACGTTCATCGTTTTACGGACGGATCGCGGTCGCGGGCTGGAGTTGGACTCGGAGTGGCAGGACCGAACACTGCAACGAGTCAAAGTCTACCGGAGGAGTGTTCCGTCTTTTCCGCTGAAGCCGCAGGTATTCTAGACGCAGCCATCACTCCGGCAGATCAACCGATCCTCGTATTAACTGACTCACACAGCGTCATCCAAGCGCTGGAAGCCGAAGCCTCGAGCCACCCCTGGATACAAGCCATTACACGGTACGCCCCACCTTCAACCGTCTTTACGTGGATCCCCGGAACTGCGGTGTTCCCGGAAACGAGGCTGCGGACAGACTGGCGGGATTTGGCGCATCCCGTCCCCGCTACACCAAGAACGTACCCCTCCTCGACGTCAGGCGTTGGATTGTGAATACCATTATGGAAGCCTGGCAGCAGGAATGGTTCCAGTCGCGGACCACTTTCCTGAGGAAGATCAAGGGAACCGTACGCTCCTGGCCGGACAGCCAAAAGTACAAGGACCAGCGGATCATCTCAAGACTCCGGACCGGCCAATCTGCAGCATCCCCGCCTCAGTGGAACACGTGCTGTGTGTCTGGCCGGAGTTCCAGAAGCTACGCGAACAACATGGACTCCCGGAGAACGTCAGTAATCTGCTTGGCTACGACCCCTCGACGTTGGCTGTCTCCTACGGTGGAGCTCTACCTTGTTCGCGCACCCAGTCCTCACCACAGCCCCGATCTAATCCTCACCTTACATTAAGTTTTTAAAATGTTGTCTGTCTCATTCATTGGGTAATCAGAGCCGGTTATACGTCACGTTCATGTCAAATTGAAACCTATTTTTTAGGCAGGATCTAGCCTGACCATCTGCTGTATAACGTGATGAACTAGCCTACGGCTAAAAATCACGATAATAAAAAAAATAAATAACATACAATTCAACTGACAATGCTCAAAATCCATTGAGCCCTCAAGGCGTTGACTCTTTCTTTTAAACATGACAAGTTCTTTAATAGTTATTATATAGTATTCAATCATGTATTATTGTCCCTTTGGCCTTTTGTCCTATTGTCTTTTTTTATTTCATGAAAATCTATCTATCTATAAATAAAAATGAATTTCTGTCTGTCTGTCTGTCTGTCTGTCTGTCTGTCTGTCTGTCTGTCTGTCTGTCTGTCTGTCTGTCTGTCTGTCTGTCTGTCTGTCTGTCTGTCTGTCTGTCTGTCTGTCTGTCTGTCTGTCTGTCTGTCTGTCTGTCTGTCTGTCTGTCTGTCTGTCTGTCTGTCTGTCTGTCTGTCTGTCTGTCTGTCTGTCTGTCTGTCTGTCTGTCTGTCTGTCTGTCTGTCTGTCTGTCTGTCTGTCTGTCTGTCTGTCTGTCTGTCTGTCTGTCTGTCTGTCTGTCTGTCTGTCTGTCTGTCTGTCTGTCTGTCTGTCTGTCTGTCTGTCTGTCTGTCTGTCTGTCTGTCTGTCTGTCTGTCTGTCTGTCTGTCTGTCTGTCTGTCTGTCTGTCTGTCTGTCTGTCTGTCTGTCTGTCTGTCT
Organism: Ochlerotatus camptorhynchus; assembly: GCF_037179485.1. NCBI lineage: Eukaryota > Metazoa > Arthropoda > Insecta > Diptera > Culicidae > Ochlerotatus > Ochlerotatus camptorhynchus. Next base: position 1,359,413 of record NW_027040515.1, on the reverse strand, counting down.
GTCTGTCTGTCTGTCTGTCTGTCTGTCTGTCTGTCTGTCTGTCTGTCTGTCTGTCTGTCTGTCTGTCTGTCTGTCTGTCTGTCTGTCTGTCTGTCTGTCTGTCTGTCTGTCTGTCTGTCTGTCTGTCTGTCTGTCTGTCTGTCTGTCTGTCTGTCTGTCTGTCTGTCTGTCTGTCTGTCTGTCTGTCTGTCTGTCTGTCTGTCTGTCTGTCTGTCTGTCTGTCTGTCTGTCTGTCTGTCTGTCTGTCTGTCTGTCTGTCTGTCTGTCTGTCTGTCTGTCTGTCTGTCTGTCTGTCTGTCTGTCTGTCTGTCTGTCTGTCTGTCTGTCTGTCTGTCTGTCTGTCTGTCTGTCTGTCTGTCTGTCTGTCTGTCTGTCTGTCTGTCTGTCTGTCTGTCTGTCTGTCTGTCTGTCTGTCTGTCTGTCTGTCTGTCTGTCTGTCTGTCTGTCTGTCTGTCTGTCTGTCTGTCTGTCTGTCTGTCTGTCTGTCTGTCTGTCTGTCTGTCTGTCTGTCTGTCTGTCTGTCTGTCTGTCTGTCTGTCTGTCTGTCTGTCTGTCTGTCTGTCTGTCTGTCTGTCTGTCTGTCTGTCTGTCTGTCTGTCTGTCTGTCTGTCTGTCTGTCTGTCTGTCTGTCTGTCTGTCTGTCTGTCTGTCTGTCTGTCTGTCTGTCTGTCTGTCTGTCTGTCTGTCTGTCTGTCTGTCTGTCTGTCTGTCTGTCTGTCTGTCTGTCTGTCTGTCTGTCTGTCTGTCTGTCTGTCTGTCTGTCTGTCTGTCTGTCTGTCTGTCTGTCTGTCTGTCTGTCTGTCTGTCTGTCTGTCTGTCTGTCTGTCTGTCTGTCTGTCTGTCTGTCTGTCTGTCTGTCTGTCTGTCTGTCTGTCTGTCTGTCTGTCTGTCTGTCTGTCTGTCTGTCTGTCTGTCTGTCTGACCCTTATAGACTCGGAAACTACTGAACCGATTGGCGTGAAAATTTGTATACAAGGGTTTTTGGGGCCGTGGAAGGTTCTTATGATGGTTCGAGACCCCTCCCCCTTCTGTAAGGGGGGGCTCCCATACAAATGAAACAAATTTCTGCATAACTCGAGAACTAATCAAGCAAATGGAACCAAATAAGACATGTGGGGGCGAGTGTGGGGGTATAAGGAGATAATCATAGGGGGTAGCCCCTTAGATAATAGGGGGGGCTACGTACAATATAGCATGCTTTTTTTTTAAATCGGCGCATAAACTCAAGCTAATATTGAATCCCGAGCAAGACCGGGCACACTCAGCTAGTTGCCTATAAATATGATGTGTCATTTATGACCATTTTCAACCACTGTGCGCAGCCGACCATTTCAAAAACGGCTACCTTGTATGTTTTTGGTTGCATTCATTTGACATGGTTTTTTAAAACATAAACAAAGAATGAGCGCACGAGCCAAAATTGCTTCACTTATTAGTAAGGTAAATAAAATACAATTTTCACCGTAGCCGTGTAATTTGCAGAATGCCTGAAATTTTATTTAAAATCCATAATAATTCTACCGTAACAGGTGACAGACACGTGCCTTTCTTGTACAAGTTTTAAATCCTCTTGCAATTAATTTAAATTTTTTGGCCATATCTCCGGAGCCAAATGTTTGATCTGGATAAAATTCAGTAGGGCTCCATGGAAGCCAGATAAGAACAAAATGGAAGCGGTTGATCTTCGAGAAACGTGAGAAAATTACACAATGAATGATCTTAACTAGCTACATACTTTTGTAAACGCCATCTTCTGGTACACACGTTTGTCCCGGTTGATCTAAAAAAAAACGAAACTCCATTTATTGATTCTGGGCACACTCTCACACCCCCTTAAAATGCTTAAAACACACCTTCTCGCAAGGAGACGCCTTTCTAATCCAACGGTAAAACACGTCAAACAGTTCCAACAGCCTAGGTGCGTCACACTCGTTTACCTTGGTTTGGAAGCATTCCCGCATCTGGATCAGCTCATCACACTGCTTTGTACCGTACTGAGACAATTCCATGGTGCTCGTCCGGTCCGAAACCACCTTCACGCACTGCATTGTATAGTTGCCAAAATGGTCCAAACAGCTGTAGAAGTTCACATCTTCGGATGTTCAAGAGGTTAACCACAACCAGCGTAACCGATAGAAGTATGAGCCTTACCACCAATCAGAATTGCTCCGTTATCCTTGCAGATCAACTCCAAACCATCCGGTACTACGCTAATCAGAATGTCTATCAGCTGTACATCGTCCTTACCGAGGCATTTGCGAAATTCTGTTACCAACGGACTTAGGCACCTTAAGGAAGCGCGAAGTTGAGGGCAGTACCTAGCTTCAGCATGTCAAGGAATAGAATTACGCGTTCAAACTCAAATCTATTGAAACTTACTTCGGAAGAACTCATTTCTCGTTGAAAGGTTCAAATGCCGGGAATCTTCAATAAATTCCGAAACATTCATGTTCGATCCCACGCAGATCGGTAACAGATAGTAGTACGTTCGCATGTCGTCGAAGGTTTGGTCGGAGCCAGTTCGAACGTGGTATGAGGCTTCCACTTCGCCCATCAAGCCTTCCGACTCGACCATCGTAGGGTCCTTGATTTGTGTCCTGATAAAAGTCCTAGCTGAAGCTACTGCAGATAATACACTTAGGAAAAGTAGCGCCAAATATTCGAATCTACTCATCGTGATGCACTTTCTCAATCAATCAGTATGTTCGCATGACAAAAGTGAAGCTCTATCGCTGATTTCGTTTGCTGATAGTGGCTGTGTTGTTTGAACGAAATGGTAATGAACACAAACATTGAGGTTAGAATATAATCTATACCTACTGACTCCCCATAGCAACCGTAGACTCCGAATGACAACGACCATGCAAAGAAAGATTCCACGAAAGCCAATTCAAATTCGTTGGCATTACCGGAAAGTCCGTGCATTTCATTATTTTCCGTGGAGGCGTTGAATAAATTAATCATTGTTCGGTCCGACAAGTGCTCCTGGCACGAAAAGGACTAGGCAAAATTCCAATCAAAAGATGTGCACACCCGTCACTTTCTTATGAATGTTGTTGTCAGGTCGTAAACTAGAGAAGCAGCATGTCATGGAATGACGAAAATGACGTCAGATTTTTCAGAAACATCAAAGTGAACTTTGATCCATCCGCTTGAAAATCAACTTCGTATGAACCACGAGCAAGTCTCGTGTATGTACTTACCTACTCACTTATCGTCGGTCGACATCACCATCAAAATCGCATTGGAAAGCACGGGATCTTGTGCTGACACACCGCGATTTTTTTCGCCTGTCTTCGGCGATGTTATGCGAACAATTGGCACCTTTTTTATCTCTTCAAAATAATAAACATTATTTGTACAAGTCGTGTTTGTAAATTACGAATGCGAATGTAATAGGGTTAACTACCTCATTTCCGGCCTATTAAGCACAACCCGCACTTAGTCTTTTTTAATCTAGCGCAGTTTAGCACCAAACGGAATGTTATTATTACTGATGGCTTTCAAATTTATTTACCTTTCCGCACGTACCGCAAGATTTGAAAAAGAGAAACCAATTGTTGAGATGTTGTCAAAAGTCTAACACTGCTTCTTGACACCAAGCTCGGCCTACGGATTCTAAACTCGGCCTAACGCATTGAAACGCCATCGAAACGCCAATGAATTCACATTGGCCTATCGGAGGAAGATGAAAATTGATTCGGTCGGAGCGTTTCTTTTGTTTTGGAAATAATGGGTGCAAACCTTCATACCACGCGTTCTCATTGACTTCGTTCGGTAGCTTATTTACTCAAGTATCGTAACAAACGCATATTTGACTTGTTAACTCTGAAATAATGGATTTATTTGAAGTATTCTGCTCGATAGGCCCAAAATGGGCGATTAGGCCGAAGTAGTTCTCTACCCTACGGTACCGTCCTTCATAGGCTTGGGGAAGAACCGTTCTCCCTTTGACATATTCGGCACGGTGACTTGATCAGAAAATAGCTGCCAACTCATGCTCTAAATCCGCTCTGTTTATCCGAGAACACCGCTCCGCTGCCCGTCGTCGTCTACGGCAACAAGTCGCGTATCGGTATCTGTGACGTCAGAGGGGTGTTCATACACACCGTGACGACGGCGGTGAATTGGCAGCTTCGAGAGACGGTTCAACTCCACCGGTAGGTCAATATTTACTTCATTAAATCACAATGGCATGCTGCCCAGCGTTGCTCTTTTAGAACACGTGGGTCGTCGCTTTTGGATCCCAGCGTGTGCGAAAGGGGCAATATCATAGCAAGCGCGACGGAGGAGGTGCGTTCGACGGTACGTCATCAATCCAATCGTAGCAAGCTGCGAGCAAGCACCGTTCGCATGGTGTTTCATTTTCATGGAGATTTCGGGATTTGTTTGAAATGCCCAACTGACGGTTTATTGCTTCGTTTGAAAGTGGTTTGCAGATAAATTACCTTAGAACGATAGAAAAACGGCTTACGCGATGACGTGAGGATGAGATTTTTGTTTTCTTTTTGGAAGGAGAAGCTCTGACGTGAATCGTGGGATTCAATATTACATTCACAGTAGGCGTATCGGAAAATCTCCTCCAGTAAATAATAGAATGTTATACGCTGTTCTTATTTAATATTTGCCCAATTAGGGCTGGAAGCGAAAAAGTTTATCAGCTGATGCGATTATAATTCATTGATAAACATGATGTTCAACCGCTGTTAATACACTCCTTTTTTTATTAATCAACTTTTTCCTGTTTGAACAACGATTAGTAATCGAGAATATAAATTCGCAGCATTCACAGAGTGACGTTTTGCGACGTGCGCTTCAGATTGTAATGTTTATCAACTGTCATGATCTACGCGTGAGTACATAGGCCGGTGTCGTGTTTAGTTTGCATCGACGAAACGTCGTGTCGTTATCGTAAAGTAAACGGTGATTTTTTTGAAATCCCTGCCAAATTGGGGGTTTTGATAACGAGTAGTGACAGTGTGACGTTGAACGAATTCGAAGGATGCACTTCTTGACGACGACAGTCAGACAGAAGCAGCGATTGTTATTCCTATTTGATGTTCGCCGGCATGTGGATTTGGAAAAAGTGACATTTTGTTGTAAACGCACAATGTTCCAATGCCTAAATGACGCAGCACATTTTTGGTCAATTTTAGATTTCCCTCCCCCTTCGTAGCGTATTTGCTATACCTACCTAATATTGTCGGTCTAGCTGGACACCGGAAAACCGCACACGCGGCATTCTATTTTACTCTCAACATAACGTCGGACGTAGTGCGCATTATAGCGCATGATTGTGCGAATACAGCGCACTATGTCCGACACTATTTTTTACCGTACAGCTTCCGGCTTCCAATTGTACCGATAATACGAAAAAAAAAACGCTTAATTAGTTTAAGAAAATGCATCATTTTTTTTTTCGATCCATGCTTCCAAAAGTTTCTAGAAGACGCCCGTCGCATTGCGCTTATAATAAAAAAAAAACTTTTTTTGTTTAAGGAAAGAAGAAAGCGATTACCGGTCGCTACGCTTTTCTAACTAAAAAAAACATGATCAGGACAGTAAATTTGAGCAGCCACGCAGTAATTCACTGTTTTGCCCGTAAAAGCATAACTGTACGAACTTTGCTTGATTTTCTTTTCATGTAGGACAGCTATGCTTTTATGGACATAATACGGGCTTGCCATTCTCCCGAAATGTAGCTGAAAGGCCCAAGCGCAATGACAACGGAAGCGGAACGGCAGCAGCTGCGAAAAAGCCCGATCTGACGAAGCCTACTTTTCGGGTTGAAATCTAGTTAGAACCAGATCGACATCTTGATGTCATTTGTGACAACTGTCAAACTTTCCGTTTCCGATCCGCTTCCGCCCACATTGCGTTTGGGCCTCCCGTAGCTCAGTCGGTAAAGGCCCTTAGCTACAAAACAAGACCATGCTGGAGGTGGCTGGGTTCGATTCCCGGTCCGGTCCAAGATTTTTTTCGGGTTGGAAATTTTTCGACTTCCCTGGGCATAGAGTATGATTGTACTTGCCAGACAATTACTATACTATGGAAGTGCATTTAAAACACTAAGTTGAGAGCACGCAATAAGCTAATAAGCATGAAATGCGAAGAGAAAGAAGGAGTTGGATGAATAAAGCAATATGTAAATAAGGTGTGTGAACGAGTAAAATCAAATTGTTTATTTTCGATTTATTTATTAACTAAAAGGTTTTAGTTTCCTGGGATTCCATTTGACGAATTCCATGGATTGATCACACTTGGTACCGATAAGGACTAGTTCAAACCGCATACAAATCCACTGATCTAATCTGCTTGTTGGCGTGCCTTATCATCGTCTATCTCGTTTGTTCTGAGTATGACCTGACCCAAAAACAAAGCTCTATGTTCAGATTACATAATCGATCCACAGAAAATGTCGCCTGTTACTTACATTTCTACAAGGACTGTTCTTCAACACAGCGCTCCAAAACACGTCAAACACGTCCATCAACCTGGGACCGTTGCATTCGTTGAATTTGCTCTGCATGCAGTCTCGAACCTGGGACAGTTCTCCGCATTGAGCCTCGCCGTACTTGGAAACTGCCATGATATTCGTCGAGTTCGAGACCAAGTCGCCACATTCTTCCGAGTAGTTGTAATAATTCTTCATACAAACTTCAAGGCTGGCGCCTTCCTCTAACAGTTAAGAATGGTTTCGATTGAAGTAGGAACATGAACTGAGAATCAATGCATAACCAACTTACGGAACAGAATCTCTCCGTCATTTTCGCAAATCAAATCCAGAGCCTCCGGCATCGCATTGTACGTCCCATGTAAAATTAGGGTATCATCGTCGTCCAAACATTTGCTGAGTTCATTCATCGGCGGATCAAGACATGGAAGTACATTGCGTATCTGTGGACAGTACCTGATGGAAGCGGATAAAGGATGCATGTTAACAATCTCAAGCCGGACATTGAACAGTGAATAATGCTAATTAGTTACTTGGGAAAGAACTCATGTCGTGTGGAAGCGTTCGTGTTCAGACGATCCAAGTCATTCATGAAGTCGACCCCATCTATTTTCATAAAAAAGCAAACCGGAACAAAAGCGAAGGAAGCGCCTATGGCTTCAAAGGTTTGGCTGGAACCAGTTTTCTCGTAACAGGCAAGCTCAATTCGATGCATAGATTCCTTGGTTTCTGAAGACACCTCCGACGATGATCCTTGAAGTTGATTGTTGCCAACTTCGATGTTCCTCCCTGTGCAAGCTGGGAAACGGACTTATGATTTTGGGACATTCTTGTGTGACGTTTAAGATTACTTACTAGCAATAAGGCCCGCGAGGAGCAGGGATACAGTTGTGAATCTTTTCATTGCGGAGTTTTGCACTTGCTGCTTCTGATGCTAGAATCGGAATACAACTGGACAGGTTCGATAGGGCAAGCAGATTTTATAAGCTGATAAAAGCTGCGCTTGTTTTTAACATTTGCCAAGATTGCTGCTGAGCGGCGCCGGTGGTGTAGTGGTAAACGTGATTTCCTCTCACCCCAGCAGGCCTGGGTTCAATCCGAGTCGGCACCGCCGGGATGTTCTGAGGCATAACATCTCTGATCACGCCTTCCTTCGGAAGGGAAGTTAAGCCGTTAGTCCCCGGTTCATGAGTTGATGGGTCGATAGGTAGGGTCCAGGAGTGGGAGCTGCCTCCCGGGAGCTGCCTCGGTAGCATTGGTGCTCAGCACGGAAAACAAGACCGACGGAAAACAAAATAAAGGGGAAAAAAGATTACCGTTGTGATTTCCTATAGATGAAACAAAGTAGGCCTTTGATTGCTATGCACAATTATTACATGAAGAGTTTCACGGTGGTCGATTTGATTTTAAATTGAATTCTATACAGGTACACGGCGAATGAGAACGACCCAAATTTGAGTTTAGTTCACTCATAATCGCCAAAAGTGCAGGAGCTCAGCGATGAGTAAATTTGCCTCATGTTTTCCCAGGTTTTTCCAGGATTTTCCAGGGAAAAATTCCCGAATTTGAGAAAAGTAAAGATTGGATTCACTCAGTCTATTGGTACTACTCCGAGACTGAATAAAATTTTCGTCAATTTCCTCATTTTCCGGCAGATTTTTTAGGTTTTCCACAGGAAACCATGAGGCAAATTTTACTCATCGCTGAGTTCCTGCACTTTTGGCGATTATGAGTGAACTAAACTCAAATTTGGGTCGTTCTCATTCGCCGTGTAGAACACGTTTACTGCTTTGGTGAAAGTTGGAAACCAGTAGGAAAACACAACATAGGCGGACAGCGAAAGCAAAACAAACCATTCGCTGGCGGCGCCTACTGTGCACTCTTAAGTTGGTATCAATAACATTAGTACGAAAATTATAATTACATTTATTTTATTACAGAATTGGGCAGGGTTGCTTCCACTTCCTTCACTATAAAACATTGAATTATAAAACGAGTTTTTTTCCTTGATTTATTTTCCGTTGATCTTGTTTTCCGTACTGAGTAACAGTGCTACCGACGCCAGGAAGGCAGCTCCCACACCTGGACTCTACCCCTATTGACCCATCAACTCATGGACCGGGGACCAACGGCATTAATTTCTAGCTTAGGCGTAATCAGAGATTTTATGCCTCAGAAATTCCCGACGGCGCCGACTGGGATTGAACCCAGTCGTTGATTGGAAGCGAAATTTACAGGTGTTTACGCGTAAAACACATACTTTGCAAGCTCTTTTTGTAAGTTATTTACAAGTACTAAATATCATCATAAAAGTTCTAATGATTTCATAATTCCGATAACATTTTTTATAGCGAAAAGAGTTTTTGTCCCTCCTTCCGTCTTCTTATGGTTAGGCGCATGGGTTTTTGAAAAAAAAATGTCCTATCAAGGTGATTACGGCGTATGCATTACTTATTTAAACAAGTTGTTTATTCAATATATAACTTTATTGCATTAATGGTTAATTGTTCGATTTAAAAGCATTTCCGTATTTTAAGTTACAACTCATCGCTAAGGTCTGGATGCTTTTCCCGTGTGTATTTTTATCCATCGGAAGCATACAAAACCACTCGAACAGTTTCGTTTTGTGTCCGATCATCTTCTGCTTCTACCTCTAATGTTTCGGCTATCAACTGAAAAAAAAGGGTTTGCATTCAGATTACATAACCTGTGCGTCATCTGATAATTACATTTTTGCAAGGACTATTCTTCAACATTGCACGCCAGTACACGTCATGCACGTCAATCAACCTGGAACCGTTGCATTCGTTTAATTTTCTCTCCATGCAGTCCTGTGCCTTGGCCAGCTCTCCGCACTGAGCCTCGCCGTACTTGGAAACTGCCATCTTTTTCGTCGATAATGAGATCAAGACGGCACATTCTTGAATGTAGTTGGTCATGTTTTGCATACAAACTTGGTAGTTGGCCTCATCTCCTTTTAGAATAGTTTCGATTGAGGTAGAAGCATGACATGAAAATCAAAGCATAACAACTTACGGAACAGAATATCTCCGTCATGTTCGCAAACTAAGTCCAGAACCTCCAACGTCGCATTGAGCGATCTAAGATGAATTATGTCACCGTTCAAACAATTGCTCATTTGTTCCATAGGCGATTGAAGACATGAAAGTGCATTTCTCATCTGTGGACAGTACCTGATGAGTGAATGCATGTTAAAATCTGGTCGGCCATTTTTTTAAAGTGCAGAATGACACAGAATTCAAAATACAATGACTAACCTGGGGAAAAAATCATGCCGTGTAGAAGCGTTCAGACGATCCAAGTCATCCAGTAAGTGGATCACATCCAATTTCATAAGAAAGCAAATCGGAATTGTACCGAAGGAATCGATCATGGTTTCAAAGGCCTGGCTGGAACCAGTTTTCTCGTAACAGGCAGCCTCAATTTGCTGCATAAATGCCATGGATTCTGAAGTCTCTTCCGACCATGATGATCCTCGATCCCGATTGATGTCAACGTCAATGTTCCTTGCGGTGCAAGCTGCAAAATGGGCATGCTATCGGAAGATTCCTGTATGATCTTTTAGGTTTACTTACTGGCAATAAGGCCCGCGAGGAGCAGGGATACAATAGTGAAAATTTTCATCGCTGACTGTGAACTTACTGCTTCTGATGCTAGAATCGGAATAGAACTGTACAGATTAGATTGTGCAAGCAGATTTTATAAGCTGATATTGCAGCTGTGTTTCTTTTCAAACTGTCCAAAGATTGGCAATATGTTTTCACTTACATGACATCATGTAGGCTATTTACTGCACATCTACATGAAGAACTTAATCTAGAAATACTAGTTTAGTTTGATTTTAGTTAATCGTTGTTGATAGTAAGCTCATTATTTATGGTGTTATCTATTGTTATTCTTCTCAGTATATGACGAAGATTTCATTTGTCATTAGATTCGATTTGTTTAAATGGCAATGTGCTCTTCAGGTTTATGACCTGCAATATGAAAAATCCTTTGTTATCCATCTGACAAACGTTACCAACAAATCAAGACCAACAATTGAAATGGCCTTAACTTCATTTTGTAAACAAACCTTGTAAGGCCATTTTCTCGCGAACCGAAGTCCGCAAAGGCAAACTAACACAATGAACAGGTAGGGGAAATTCTCCTCTACCCGATCGTGGTTTTGATTTGCGTATGAAGGTTTCGGTTCGCGAGAAAATGGCCTTACAAGGTTTGTTTACAAAATGGAGTTAAGGCCATTTCAATTGTTGGTCTTGAAATCATTGTTGCAAAGATTTGCGCACGAAACAAAACAAAACTGCGCAACGAAGAGCTCTATGATGGCATGAACTTTTGCTACGGATGCCAGTCAGATCATTTATTTTTCGTGGTTGCCAAATCAACTTTTTGTATCTCCGCTTATCTATGGAATCTATAGTATCTATACTCTGGATGAGTACTCCTTCTTATCGTGCCTGATCGTGGATTTCGCTCTTCAAGCACAAACGAAGCCAGTTCCTGGTGCTTCAATTCGTAAACCTCCTCACACTGTGTGCTGGGACAATTAATGCACCGACCCGAATATTTAAGAAGAAGTTCACCGCGTTTAAACAACTTCGTAAGCACGGTTCCATCGAATACTTTGAGCGTTACACGGCGCTGGAGGAAAAATTCAAGAGCTTGATCAAGGCCAAAAAACGTAGCAACTGGCTTCGGTTCGTCGCAGCGTTAACGCGAGAAACTTCCATGAAAACGCTCTGGAATGTCGGCAGGAGAATGCGTAATGCGCCATCGTCGGTCAACGAGGACAAGGATCAATCATTTCTTATACAATTTACTGTCCGAGAAACAAATGAGCTTCTCTCATGGCAACTCGGAATTAGCTACATGGGTCTCCTTCAGGGCTCATGTCTAAGTCCCTCGACAATCGTCTATAATCCAATAGGATTATGGCATTGGTATAAGTGAGGGACGGAAAGGATACATTAAGCCCCCCCACCATATCTAACTACGCCTATTAAATGAAGCACATGTTTTTGAAAACATATTATACCAACTTGACAAGATCAGAAACACCGGATTTATTGCAGTTTGAAGCTTTACTTCCATTTAAATGAGTGAGGGGTGGGGGTATAGTTAGCCCCCTCTCATCACTTAATATGCCTATGAGATTGAAAAATTGTTTTTGAATAATTCATCTCAACATACCAAATCGATAAGATAAGAAACTTCGAAGTTATTTCAGTTTGGAGTCTGACTTTCATTGGTACACCGGCAGTGTTGGCAGAAAAAGGGATTTTTGGCATTTAATTCGAACCATTGATCTTTGAACAGCTATAACTTTTTTTTAGATACATTATAGCACCATACATCCTTCAGCAAAGTTGTTAGGTACTTTCTGGGCTATACTTTAACACATTTAGATGCGTGGTTTGTGAAAAATTGTGGTCCCTAGTAATAAAGATGCAAAAAAGTAGGTTTTCCCATATTAATTTCCATACAAATTTCAAACGCAATGCGGAAAGCTGGGTTACAACCAATCGTCCCCAAATTTTGCACAGTTGTTTGGGACCCAAAATGGAACCAAAAAACATTGTTCTGAAAAAAACTGATCATAATGACCCATCCTAATAAGGATGCAGACGAAGCAAAGCGGAATCGCCTCACTTATACCAATCCTATAATCCAATACAAATCGCTATATTTTTTTTTATTAATCAGAGCATACCATTTTTGCCGTCTGTGTTCTGCAAAGCACCTGCAAAAACATAAGATATTTTCTAGAAATCAACTTATCCAACAATTCCTCGACATCCCTCGAGCTTTCTGTCGCAAATTTTAGGACAACAGTTTCCATTTGCACACGAAACTATAAATTCATTATTTTAAAAAATACACACCGTGCTCGGAATTGTGCCAACGGATAAACGCCAATGACGTAGTTGAAGCATAGAGGTAACTCTAAAGGCCCACGCACATTAGATCCGGATCGGACGCGTTGCGGCAAAGTGACAGCTAAATCTATTGTCTAACTGTCCAATTTACGTCAACGCAACGCAAACGGATCTAATGTGGGTGGCCCTTAATACCAAAAGGCCCCGAAGAAATGTGCTCAACTTTTTGGCTCAGCTCTGGTACTCTCTTCGGTCCCAAGCTAATCAATGCACTCCTCGAAACATAGGAATCAAAACAAACATAGTGTAGTACAAGAGGTAAGACAGCTCCTAATCATGAGCAATTTTAGAGTTGCTTTTGAGGCACCTCGAGTAACTCACATTGCTCAGTGAGCAAGATCACTGCCATTTGCATTCTCACTTTTCACATTAAAGGAACATATGCAGATGCGAAGCCGAAAAGCTGCTGTCAAACAAAACAACAACAAACAACCGGCTTGATGTGGTAGAAGAACTCGATCCGCCTGACCAAATACTCGTCGAAGTGATCCCTTTCCCATCTCTCGACAACCCGCCGCTAGATGAAACTGCGATCGTGAAATGGTCCATACTCCACCGAGATTCTGCTGCGGCCGTCGAAGGAAGTCTCCGTTGAAATTGAACATAATTTCTTTAAAGAAAATGTTTCATCCAGAAGGAAAAAAGTTTCTTTAAAATATTATTCATTATATTCGGAGCATGTTTCGTTCTTTGGTTTCTCGTCAGCAAAGTCTATAGCGACGATCCTGTACTTGGTTGGATCGGATTTACTCTTGAGAATCTTCAGATCGCCAAGAACCCTTTCCTTCCACTCTTTCTGAACCATCTGCAGTGCTTCCTCGCCGGTTTTCACTTCGATTTCGTCGGGTAGATCGATGATGAGTTTGAAGTCCGGATGAGGATCGTACTCACCGGAAATATTGGGAGCTGTGTCTTCATCGTCCTCCTCCTCTTCGACTTCAGCAGTGTCGACTGTGTTGATGCTCTGGCTGAACAGTCTGGGATAGCTAGTGGTTGACAGCGTTTCCTTCGGAGCTAGAATTGGGAATCGGATGTTAATCGGTTTTTATCCAACAGGTGCTAGCCAGTGATTTCCCACAACGATTTCCTCCTCGGTGGACATCTTAAAACGATTTCTGTTGTTATTTTACGAGAACAAATCGCATATGTCCATCACCTGCAGTTAATTCACATTCAACGTTTTGAAACGCAGGAATACAAACAAAAAGCGGTTCCAAAACAATACAGAAGCAACAGCAGCCTCAGTGTTCACTCGGCTGTCGACAGAAGCAGACCACTATCAATGTGTGTCACGCGATCGTCTGTTTACTCGGCAGCAACCATTGTGTGGTCCTCCTCATTGTTCTTCATCAGCAGTTCTTTCGGTCGATGCGTCGTCGACTTTGCAAAGCAACCGTTTCGTGATGAATGTGTGAGTGCTGACCACGTTTTGCGTCCATTGCTACAATGGAAGCGCTCTGACCCTCGTTGGCGGATCTGCCATAGAAGTAAACCACTGGAAGCGGCTCCCGTTCTGGAAGAGGAGGCTTATTGGATAGCGGAAGATAAAATGTTTATTGTGTTGTACCTTTTGACCGAGGGGGGCGACTCTATCTAAGATGCAGGTAATTTTTTGCTTTGCTGTTGTGAGATGCACTCGCGCCTAATAGATAGAAACACGATTGATTATGATTTTGAAGATTTCCTGCAAAAAGGTGGAGAGCGATGCGAGTAGATGGGGTTAAATGCAAGAGATGAAAACAGATTTTTCGTAGATTGATTCGCTAGTGTGAGATTTTTCGACCATTTAAAATCGAGATTTAGATGTGCCGTACCCCTCGCTTTTGACTATAGTTTTAAGATGTATTGTATAGTGAACAAGAATCCTCGGCTCTGTAAAGTTAATTCGGTTGAGCCTTATCAAATAAATTAATAATAATAAATAGCAACAGCAGCCAATCGCCAGATGAAAATCCACACCGCGGCCCCTTTCGTTCAAGCCATTTTCTGAACAAAATCTGGAATTGGCATCGTTCCAATAGCCGAACAATTCTATTTTGTTTACAAACTAGACCTACGTCTAATATGTGAAAGAGATAAACGGAGTAAGCCAAGGTGTAACCAGACTAAATTTTGAGGTGCAGTGAGTTACTCGCGATTTACTCGCTGCAAAAAAAACAACTGAGAGTAAAGCTGTCTCACCCCTTGGTGTAGTACTAGAACTTCGTTTTGCTTAGGACCAATAGGCTAGTCAAGTAGTGAACCAATTTAAAATCGTTGAAGTTTGTTGTCAAAAAGCCTAGACAGGTTTTGTCCGTCATTTAAGTTGACATGAACTTACGGCTTACTAATTATAATTATCAGTAAATGCTCTGACCTTTTTTCTGTTTAACTGGATTTTGGTAATGATAAAAATACTTATACTGATTTCCAGCAAAGTGTTATCTTGCTGATCCTTGTGCTGATCCCATTTCAGTAAATTGTTTTGCTGAAACTGTTGTGTGTATCTGAGGCAGCAACAACTCACTTGGGATTCTCCCAAAGGGGTGGTCACTCTACACACTTACTTTGCGCCAGCTTTTTTCTCAGTGTGCCGCAGTTGTTCCGGCAGTGCCGAGAAGTCATTGAACTTGGCTTGAATAATGCCTTGTTTGGCAACGTGGTATTCTGCAGCTCTTGTTTTTGTTTTGTTCTTCGAAGCATGAGACGACCCGGGACTCGGGAGTAGGGACAACATTTCCGTTCCGAGATACAGACCTTGCAAGTGAATTTTGCCAAGACGGTCCTGCAACATTTTATGTTGGACGATGAAATGGTTGGTGTAGCAGCAGCAGCCGCCATGGATGGTATGTTTTCGAGCAGTTCCTGTCAGAGGCGAGGTCGGATGGTATGTTTGGTTGTTGACTTTCCGACTAAAACTGAAAGCACCGCTGTCAGCTGTTCTGTCTTCTGTTCATCTAATGAACGGATAGGGCCGAGATAGGAGGAAATGTGGACGGAAATCTACAGAAGTTCTCCTCACTTCCTTCTTCTTCTCAGAATTCACTAATAATTTACTTAATCACGTGATGCTAGAATTTTCAGAATGGTTTTTGAAGAAGTAGGCTTTGAAAATCTGTCAAGCGCTTGTGGAAAATCAAAAGCTGGCATTCCCAGGCTAGTTCCCAAGCTGTAAACAGGCATGGAAAATCATTTGCATTCATTTCATACATTCATTTACATTCATTTGCCTCTAACTTTTTTTTATCAACAGCATTGCGCAAAATGATGTATAGAGCTTTTGTAGGTTTTGTTATTAGCTACAACTTTTGTTAACAAGTCAAATCCGTATCTCTTATGCATGACGAACCAGAGCGAACAGAAGCCACTACTGTTTTTCAGTGAATGTATTTTACATTCACTGAAATACAGTAACAAGTTCTGCCCGCTCTAGTTTGTGATGCATAAGAGATACAGATTTGAATTATGAGCAAAAGTTGTAGCTAATAACAAAACCTACAAAAGCTCTATACATCATTTTGCGGAATGCTGTTGATAAAAAAAAAGTTAGAGGCAAATGAATGTAAATGAATATATGAAATGAATGCAATTGATTTTCCATGCCTGGCTGTAAATACCACATTTAGAACCTAATAAACGTTAGTTGTAGTAGTTACGACTTGAGAGGGTCTAGTCAGCCCAGTAGCAGGCGCGTAGGCAACATGTTACAGCGGGCCCAGCACAGCAAAATAAATTATTTGAGCCCGGGACATCTGCCTACTGTCAAACGCTGCTGTTGGTATAGGCCTTGTCACTGGCCTGGGTCTAGTATAAGAGAGGAGCAGATTGAAAACAAATTACCTTGACAACCTACGCCTAGGTCATTTCTAGCAACACTGCCATGTAATCAAGATAGGTGCTGCTCGATTGGCTCTGGATTTGACAGTTCGTTTGGCTCAAAATCGGACTGGCTCCTCTCTTATACTAGACCCTCTCTAGTTATGACTGTGTCTTTGTCTAGTGAACAATATTTGATGTGAATTTCGCGAATAAACACTAGGAGCATTTCTTATAGCAAAACTTGACATACGAAATGCTCATAGTTCATTTTAGTAAACAAACTAACACCAACAATCAATACGAAACTAACGATTTAAAATTGGCTCACTACTTGACAAGCCTATTGGTCCCAAGCAAACGATTAACGTACCCCATTCTAGTCGAAATTCTAGTTCTACGCAATGTTTGTTTTGATTTGCTATGGAAGTTTGACAGATAAAATGAGGGGTTATTGGTTTTTCCTATGTTTCGAGGGGTGAATCGATTAGCTTGGGACCGAAGAGGGTACCAGAGCTGAGCCAAAAAGTAGAGCACGTTATTTCGGGACCTTCTAGTCTTAGAGTTACCTCTATGCTAACACCATAGAGGTAACTCTAAGACCAGAAGGTCCCGAAGAAACGTGCTCAACTTTTTGGCTCAGTTCTGGTACTCTCTTCGGTCCCAAGCTAATCGATGCATCCCTCGAAACATAGGAAAATCAACGAACGCCTCATTTTATCTGTCAAACTTTCATAGCGAATCAAAACAAACATAGTGTAGTGCTAGAATTTCGACTAGAATGGGGTACGCTTATGGATGTACTTGGGACCAATAGGCTATTCAAGTAGTAAGTCAATTTAAATTCAGCCACATGGCCACATGGCCGTTCCGGTGATACTGGTAGTGACGGTCGCTTAAAACGTAAGCGGCGACGACTGGGTGGTGAGAGTAGTGACACTGCTGAAGCCGCCCTTCTTAGCAATAGGAACACTGTTGTCGCATTGGTAGAGGATTTTGGCCACCTCGACCCGTCCTTCTGCGGTGTTCCGGTTCGTTATCGCAGCCGATTTAGATCCCCGGGAGAGCTTTACCCGTCATCGATCAGCTTCACGCTATCGTCAGTTTCATTACCTGCCAATAAGCTTGCTTTCCAAAATGCAACGTCGTTGGTGGTTCGAATCCATAGTGGCAACCCATTCCAGCGTTTGAAACATTAGCAGAAGCTTGCTGCAGCGGTTGTAAATTTCCAATGCCACCCGATGCGTTTTGATGTTGTCTTTGTTGAACGGTTGGAGGAACTTGATTTCGTCCGGTATCAGCATGGATTGTTATCTCTTGGTTTGGATTCTACTACTATTTAGTTGTGTTGTTGCTTCAAAACAAAATGTTTGCACTGTCAAATTAACCGGGTTGCCAAACATGCCATTATTCACAAGCTGGCACACAAGATGACTGGCACTCTCGGCACAAGTGAGGCACACTGAGAACAAAATTTGCACAAAATGAGTGATGTGAAACATATGTCAAATAGACAAGAAAAATTATGGAGCTATATCCATCATTTCCATAATGCTTTCAGGAGTGGGCTGTTTTGGGGGTTAGATTAGATTAGATAAATTTTGGGACTTAAATGAAGTCTTTTATCTTAGAAAGAAGTATATGTTTGTTTCAAGACTCTTAAACTTAAATCATTGTTACTTAAATTAAGGGGGCATCGGTTCTCTCACTGTGCGCATGGATTTTTTATAAAAAAGATAATTAAGAATTGGAACATTGATGATTTAGGTTAAATAAGTTTTTTATTCGTCTCAAAATAATAGTTATTTTTTTTTATTTGTTTATGAACTATTATAAGATTTTCCTTTAAGGCTTAATTAGGTTCAAGATGATTTTTCCGTGTGAATCGCTATCTGTCAAAAGATCGAAACGCATATCCACTGATCTAGACTATTTCGTAGTGTGTCCTATCGTCTTCTACCTCGTTTGGTCCGATGATGAACTGCCAAATCAAAAACAAAGCTGTACATTGAGATTACATAACCTGTGCTTCATCTGACACTTACATTTCTGCAAGGACTATTATTCAACAACGCTCGCCAAAACACGTCAAACACGTCAATCAACCTGGGGCCGTTGCATTCGTTGAATTTGTTCTGCATGCAGTCTCGTATCTGGGACAGCTCTATGCACTGAGCCTCGCCGTACTTGGAAATTCCCATGGTTAACTCCGGGTCCGAGATCACGTTGGAACATTCTACAGTGTAGTCGGAATAATTCTCCATGCAAACGTTGTAGGTGGCGCCTTCCACTAATTGCAATAGTATAAGTAGTAAAATCAATTGATCAATCAATCAAGCGTAACAACTTACAAAACAGAATCTCTCCGTCATTTTCGCAAATCAAATGCAGAGCCTCGTGCACCGCATTGTGCGTTGCAAGTAGAATTAGGGCATCATCGTCGTTCAAACATTTGCTGAGTTGTTTTAGCGGCAAGTCAAAGCACGAAAGTGCATTGCGTACCTGTGGACAGTACCTGATGAAAGTGGATGAAGGATGCATAAAATGACATATGAAAGTGTTCAAAGCACAATGACTTACTTGGGAAATATTTCATGCCGGGTGGAAGCGTTCAGGCGATCCAAGTCATTCGCGAAGTTGTCCATATCCACATGCATAGAAAAGCATAACGGAAATGCAGCGAAGGAGGCGGCCATGTCTTCAAAGGCCTGGTCGGAACCAGTTTTCTTGTAACAGCCAATCTCAAGATCATGAACAAAATCCATGGACTCTTCCGATGATGATGATGATGGATATGATACTCGAACGTAACTGTTGTCAACGACAAGGATCCTCGCGGTGCAAGCTGGAAAATGGGCATGGTTTCCAGAGATTGTTGAGGGATGTTTTAGATTACTTACTGGCTATTAGGCCCGCGAGGAGCAGGAATACAGTTGTGAGACTGTTCATTGTAGTCGCTGTACTTGTTGCTACTAGAACTAAAACCGGAATAGAACTGAACAGATTCGCATGTGCATGCCGATTTTATAAGCTGATAATCAGCTGCGCTTGTTTACAAAGTTCTCAAAGATTGACATTGGTTTTTCCCATTTATGAAATCTATTATCTGCTATGTGCATCTACATGTAGAATAGCAAGGCATAGGCATAGCAAAAATAATTGTGGTTTTTGATTGTTTGGTCACGTGTTTATTGCGTTGAATCACTTTATATTTATAATTTGTTTTAGTGTCATTTATTGCAACTGCTCTCTGTGTCATCATATTTCATTTGTTTCAACGGCTTTGTGCTCTTCAAGATTGATGAACTGCAAGTGAAACATTATTTGCTATCTATCTGATAAACGTTACCATCAAATCCACCTACCTTCTTACACGGACTGGCCTTCACCACCGGTCTGTAGAATAGATCAACCAGATCTATAACTCCCTGAGCCTTGCAGGAGTCAAGTTTGTCCGAAATGCAACCTCGAAAATCACGGAGCTCTCCACACTGTATCTCGCCAAACTTGGACAGGTACATTGCTTCGGTCGTATTGGACATCTTGCCCGCGCATTCGATCGCGTAATCGTCAAACTTATCCAAACATTTTTCGTATTCTGGTCCATCTAGTCCTGCAATTTTAACTCACATTGATTATAGCAATTCAGGACTCCCAAACTCAACGATCATTATTACTGAAGAAAATCTCGCCATGACCCTTGCAAATCAGATTCAGCGCCTCCGGCAGTAGATTGATCATGATGTCCAGGAATGCCAACTCTTCGCCGTCCCAGCATTTGCGAAGTAGCTCCAACATCGGGTTAACACACTGCAAGGATTCATTTACCTGGGGGCAGTATTTGTCGAAAAATTGTACCCGATTTGTATCGTTCAGCACTTCCAGATCGTCGCTGAGTCCGTCCAAATCGAGATGACCAGCGAAACATATCGGTACAAACGAGAAACCGGACATTAGCTGTTCGAACGTTTCCGTGGAACCAGTTCGCAGTAAGCACTGCCGCTCCAGGGTATTGATCGGTATCAGATCTTCATCGGAATCCGAACTATCGCCTACTGGAAGGGCAGCCGTTGGGGACGAAGCTGGGAACGATTTCAAATAATTTCAGGATAAATTATTTCTATTTTACCATCCAAAATGAACGTACCACAAACGGCAACCGCTAGCGCAACAAGTACCAACTTCACGGACATTTTTTCAAAACTGAAACGACCGTCTTCCGCTTTGTACGATCGCAGCGCAGCATGGATTTCGAATTATTGCTGATAACGCCCAAACGACCGTTCTTTGTTTGTGTCTTGACCTACCCATTCCGGCATTGAGCAGAACAATTCAATGGTGTCAAAAGACCATCTCGAAGTCAATGTCATGGGGAACAGGTCCGGCAATGCAAATTTGTCGTCCGCTGTTCTTAGGTAACGATGAGTGCGACGTCAAACTCATCGTTAAGGACAGCGGGAGACGACACATTTGCATTGCCAGACCTGATTGTCTCGAAGGGACGTATCCGTCACTATTGCGGCAAGCCACACACAGTATTGACACATGATTAAGAAGACTTGAGATTATTTCTTCGTCCATTATGTTCTGAGGAAAAGATCAGGAAAATGAACTTTGTAGAATGATTTATAGAATCGAACAGATCCGAACTCTTCTTCGATGTGGAGCCGCACAAGCTGAACGGAATAGAGAATAGAAGAGATGAACTAGCCTCTGGCTGAAAATCTCGCTAATAAAGATAACCTAACCTAACCTAGGAACATTTTCCTTGAAATTTCTGTTTCAATTAATTAATTTTTATGTTATTGTGAACCACCAGTTGGAAAACGGTTTCCTAAGAATGATGTAGCATCTGGTAGTGAAATTTAAATAAATCACTTTCAACAACTCGTACAGATAAGCATTGACTAGTCAAATAATGCAGGCTAATCAACTTGTTTCATGAAACTTGCCATTGCGATTTGTAGATAATGAGTTACGTATTGTTATTTTTACTGCGAGAAACACAGTAGTTACAACTAGTAATCCTAAATGCAGAGATTCGCGGAAATATTGTCAGACGAATTGGCAACGTGATTTGTTTTGTTTACAAAAGCTGATAACACTTGCCGCGGAGCAAAATGTTCCAGCTTTGTGCATTATCGTTGTCTACACTATGAGCTTGTTTGTATATATTGTTTGGATTCTCAGTGAACTGGTGAACTATTTCCAACTATTTCTAAGTCAAACGAAGTGTAACAATGTGAGTTTTCTTTCCCGGTTTCCGAAAAACGATGAACTTCGCAAAAAATGGCTGGAGTTTTGCGGGACTACCCGTGGATTTTATGCGTTTGTACAGTGTATGTTACAATGATAATTATTTGGTCTTATATAGTTAAAATTGATTGCTTCTTCCAGTACCACTTCAAGCACATGCAATTCCTGAAAAAAGCAACACAGTTTTATGTAGTTATAACATGCGGCAGCTAGTTATAAAATAGTTCGATATTATACCTTGTTTAGACTGCAGCCTTATGACATGTCGTACAGTCGAAATTCGCTGGTTGGGCCACCACCTCGTCCGATTCGTGTCAGCGCTGATCAGGCGAAAGCAGCCGAAAACTACGAAAGCGAACACACGCACAAGATAGAGAGCAAACTTAAAATACAACCGTATCCGAAGGGGTTCGAAACTGAACTCTGAGCCGCCATATAAACCTAACTCTCTCTAATGTACATAATAGAATAATATAATTATTTAAATAGAATATACTGTTTGATTCAAACCCAAATTTCTCAAATATATCTCAATATACTTCTGAGATATTTTGAAGAATGATAGTCGTTCACTTGCGCTTGAAAAAAAAACCGTTCTGAAAATCATGCATTTTTTTCTCCAAATTTCAGGTGATAGGGGAAATGTTGGCTTCGGCAATACCTTAACCTATTGTCGTCAGGGGGGTAAACAACGTCCTTAAGAGCTCAATTTTGACATGTGAATACATTGTGTTTCAGAGCATCTATTGGCCAAATTTGAGTGCTCTAGGACTTTGTTTACCCCCTGACGATAATAGGTTAAGGTATTGCCGAAGTCAACATTTCCCCTATGTATTATTTAAAACTCTAAACATAAAAGTATTGTTCTGAAAAAGATTGGTTGGACCAAATCCGATCGACGAAAAATGATAAAAGTATTCATTTGAACATCGTATATCTCTGTTGGTTGAAATCGTACAGCTTTTGTATCTGCAGCAATTTTTCATTAGATTTCACCTAATACATCTTTGTCGAACGTCAAGCGGCGCCGGTGGGGTAGTGGTAAGCGTGATTACCTCTCACCCCAGCAGGCCTGGGTTCAATCCCAGTCGGCACCGCCGGGATGTTCTGAGGCATAACATCTCTGATCACGTCTTCCTTCGGAAGGGAAGTAAAGCCTTTGGTCCCCGGTTCATGAGTTGATGGATCGATGGATGCGCCATATTTGCAGCAAAAACTTGAAATATACTTATCCATCAAATTATAATCCTAACTAAGTTAAGAAACTTTTTCGAAGACGTCAACTCAATTAGATGCAATGACAATCCTGCTAGATTTCATTCCTGGCATTCGGTTGAGTTGTGAACTACTGTACGACACAATTCAATGTTAAAACTTAAGGTATCCTTCCCTACTATCCCAGTCACCATCAAATTCCATTTGCTTCGGTGACAAGAAAATACCGACCGAGCTGCAGGCAACGAGACAATAGTTTCTACCGGCTAAAGGCCGACTAAAAGTGAATTGGCACGCACAAAAAGACCTGTAATGCGTGATTCAATAAATTTAAAAAATCCATTAATGGTTGCTTTAGATTACTTTTATTAAAACTTTAAAGTTGCAGCTTTACATGGTTACATTTCTCCAGTTCGAACGAAATCTCGAACCTTCCTCTTGATGGAGCCCATCAGCGCCCACATAGTGGAAACGGACACGAATTTCTTCCATTTTGCCTGCATTTACTGGATGTCCTTGACTGCCCCGCCGCTTCGTCGAAGTCGCTGCTTTAAAATTGCCCAGTATTTTTCGATTGGTCGGAATTCCGGGCAATTCGGAGGATTTATTAGCTTGGGGACAAAATCGATCTTGTTGGCAGCATACCACTTCAGAACCAGCTTCGAGTAGTGGCAGCTGGCCAAATCGGGCCAAAAGATGACTTTGCCCCTATGCTTGCCGATGAACGGCAATACACGCTTTTCCAGGCATTCTTCGATGTAAACTTGGGATGTCATCGTTGAGGATGTGACGAATGGTTCCATTTTCAGGCAACAACTGCAGATCACTTGCCAAACTATGGCCTTCTTCCAAACTTGTCGGCAAACACGAACTTGAATCTTCCCGGCACGCGTCCAGTCGCGATGTAAAACTTTTGACCGGCTGCTTAAAATCGAGTTTGACGTATGTTTCGTCATCGATAAAAGTGCAGCCCTTGTGTAAAACACGGTCATACAATTCGGATGTTTACTTGTGTTGTACGACTTGTATCCTACCCTGGCAAGGATGTTCCGCACCGTTTGAAAGTTGGCGTTACACCTTCTGGCCACATCTCGGATAGGAAGACTGGGATTGGCTTTAACGCACCTTGCTGCGCAGCGGACGATCCCTGGTTCCAGCTTTTTCGTAGGTCCGCTGATACCTTTCCACACTCAGAGTTTCCTTGTAGGTTTTGAGCACTAGACAAACTGTTGTTTTCGGCATCTTCAGCACTTTAGCCAGCTTGGAACAAGACCACTCCGGATTTTCCAGGTGTTGGTGCACAATATTTTTTCTTCTTTCGAGTTCCATTTGACGTTATTTCTGAACGCGATCGACTACTTCGATCAAACTTGCACCAGTTGTTCTCTATAGAAGTGTAAACAAACCACTTTTAAAAGATTTTCAATTCCCAACACTAGAGGCGTGCTAGTGGCGTGCGAGGGGCGTACCAATTTTCTTTTGGTCAGCCTTTATATGTGATCGCGTGATCTACACCCATAGGCACAACTGCACCTGCCTGTTGTTTTGACAGCAGCTTGTAGATAAATTCTGTTTGTTCACTCCTTTGGTGGATTTTGGAATTTTGATGGTACTTTTTTTTTCAAATTTATGGTTTTGACGTTTAAATGCCTATTGTGTCGTTTGTATGACCTTTGTGCCGATTTTCAAGCTTTCTGTCAGTTTTATGGTTTGTTTGGCGTTTTGTACAAATACAAAAGACGGCGTTTTAGGGCTTTTTTGCTTTTTTTATGGTTGCCTTTTTGGCTTTGCGTGGCCTTTTTTACAATTTTATGGTTTTATGGCGAGGTTTTCATAATCTTCAATGGTCTTTTCATACTTGTTTGTCGGTTTCAAGTTATTCTGGGTCTTTTCGGCTGAAAACTTCTTTAAGAAGACAATCAACTAACCAACCTTTTGGCGTTTTCTTGGCCGTTTTTTGAAAATTTATGTTTTGTCGTTTAAATGGCTATTTAATGTTTGTAAGGCTTTCATGCCTTTTTCAGGCTTATAATAGTTTTTTTTAACGTTATAATGACTTTTTAGCTTCATGATCGCAGTAAAGGGTGATACGGTCAAAATTTGGTCAATATCAACTTGACGTATTTCTTTCAATTTTGCATTTAAAAAACCTGAACACCCCTCATTTTGAAGGTGTGTGTGTGTAGAATGTTGCTCCTATTTTGATTTTGGAATTCACTCTTCAGTTGTCAAAATGCCGTCCAAGCAAGAAGAGCAGCGTATCAAAATTTTGCTCGCGCATCGCGAAAATCCGAGCTACTCGCACACAAAGTTGGCAAAATCGCTAAACGTTGCCAAATCAACCGTTACAAATGTAATTAAAGTGTTTGGGGAACGTTTGTCGACAGCCAGGAAGTCTGGATCGGGGGGAAATCGAAAACCGGAAGCCGCTGAGACGACAAAGAGAGTTGCCGGTAGTTTCAAGCGAAACCCTAACCTCTCTCTCCGAGATGCCGCAAATAAGCTGGATGTATCGTCTACAACCGTGCATCGAGCCAAAAAACGAGCCGGACTATCGACTTACAAGAAGGTAGTGACTCCAAATCGCGATGATAAACAAAATACGACGGCCAAAGCGCGATCCCGGAGGCTGTACACGACGATGCTGACGAAGTTTGACTGCGTGGTAATGGACGACGAAACCTACGTCAAAGCCGACTACAAGCAGCTTCCGGGACAGGAGTTTTATACGGCAAAAGGAAGGGGAAAGGTAGCAGATGTTTTCAAGCACATGAAACTGTCAAAGTTCGCAAAGAAATATCTGGTTTGGCAAGCCATCTGTACCTGTGGCTTGAAAAGCAGCATTTTCATAGCTTCCGGGACTGTCAACCAAGAAATTTACGTGAAAGAGTGTTTGAATAAACGTCTGCTGCCTTTCCTGAAGAAACACGGTTGTTCCGTACTGTTTTGGCCGGATTTGGCATCTTGCCATTACGGTAAAAAGGCCATGGAGTGGTACGCCGCCAACAACGTGCAGGTGGTTCCCAAGGACAAGAACCCTCCCAATACGCCAGAGCTCCGCCCAATTGAGAAATACTGGGCTATTGTCAAGCGGAACCTAAAGAAGACCAAAAAACTGCTAAGGGCGAGCAGCAGTTCAAGGCAAACTGGCTTTCTGCGGCGAAGAAGGTGGACAAGGTGGCTGTACAAAATCTGATGGCAGGGGTCAAGCGTAAGGCCCGGCAATTCGGATTTGGAAAAGCGGAAGCCTAACTGAATATTTTTCCTGAATTTTATACTAATTGAACTTGAAAAAGAAATTTAATTTGTAAATAAATAAACGATTTCACCGATTTACACGCGTTTTCCCTTGAACAAATTTTGACCGTATCACCCTTTAGGCCGCGCTTGAAAGCTGACGAGTTTTTCTTTTGCTGCGTATTTTTCGTCAGCGAATTAAAAAATTTTGCCTTGAATTTGTAAATTTTTGTGCTGAAATTTAATTTCAAGTGTTCATAAAGTTATCATTTAGTGATATATCGTGTTTTTTCTAGTGTTGAGGCGTCCAGTTTTGAAGCCAAATTAGATTAAACAAAGAGAAGAATATAGCAAGTGAAAAATAGAAACATGCTGTGACAAAAGAAAGAAGCAAGAAAACAAAAGGTCCGCCTTGAGTGCTTCGGTTGATCTTGAGTTTAACCTCCAAAATCTACGTCGCAGTTTCAGTTCAATTGTTTGTTGTCGGTTTAATTGCCTCCCGGGAGCCCGGTTCTCCGAGTTCGGATGCCACACTTTCGGCGCGTAGTTCTATTGAGAGATTCGTCACCGTGGACGAGTTTTAATCCGGTCCGATTGGTGAATTAGACCGGGAAAGTGCTTATAATGTGTCCGTCACGAGTTTTGGTGGTGATGCGGTGGCAGACGTTGCCGTGAATCAGCAAGTTTTCCGCTTGCAAAAGTGTTCGGCTGCTGGTCTCTTGACGGTGTCGGAGAATGCGACTAATCTGAAAAATGCCTCACTCAGGACTTGACGGGGTGTAACTGATGGCCACGAACGGTTCCTAGGGAAAGCACTAGACGCGAAATGGAATTTTGATTAGTTCAATTCGTAAAGACCTGAAAATTTGATCAATTTGAGGCACAAGAGAAAGTAGGTAGATCATCTTGCTCACAAACTTAGGTATAACTTTGTATTGTTGAAGTCCACAGATGTTTTTTTCTTGAAATCAAAACGTCGATTTTTACTATAACCTAAATAATAAATCAGTTTCTGTGGTTTTACCGTTGGGTTCATAAAAGATAAATGATGATGATTATGATGATGACGATATTTTTCTAGCACTCATTGTAGCACGGAAACTAAATCCGATAGCAGTGGGCTCTCCTCACTATTTGATTTGATAAAGCTTAATAACCTTTGATTGTCCTCAATATGTCACTGTTTGAAGGGCCAAAAACGAGAGTAAATTATCTCCTTCCAGCAACATGATCATACAATGGGTAAAAAAAACATGCCGTCAAACAGAAGGATGTGGAGAAGAGCCTGCCATTTTTCCACGAAATGTTAACAACAGGGAGTTCACATCACTCTCCCCATCCAAATCGCTTCAATTGGATACCTCTCACAATACCCAACATGTATAAGAAATAATCAGAGTAAAGTAATATGGTTTCTGTCTCAAGTCATTAAAGTTGCCATCGTCCAATTGGTGCTGGATTATCATGAAAAGTTCCATTAGAATCACAGGCACAAATTTTCTTTTGTATAGTTGCATTCATTAACAAAACATTCCGCATCGAACGTTCGACTGTTTCGGTCTAGTGTTGCTTGCACTCCGTTATCAGTACTAGTTTTTTTTTCAATCCGCTTTCACACTGAGTGGTGTTATAGTATACACAAGTGTAGTGAGCATCGCGGAATTGCATTTGCCGCACAACCGTTCGAGAAAGGAAGCAGTCATTTCCGGCCGAGTCCGGCAGATGAGCTGTTCATCTTTAGCCAACAAATTTCATCGCATCACGCCACTGCAACATCAAGGTCATCGAGTTCACCAGCCGGCGAGCCACCCGGTGCTTTGTTGAAAACACTCGAGGGCAACAATAGAACGATCATCACCATCATCCTCACATCAGTAGATCATCGTCATCAGCCATACTCCGTGCGCTTGTGTGGAGAGTTAAGTAACAAACGGTTATCTTCCGTTCTCCGCAACCTGATTAATCTCCATACAGCGTTAATTAACTTTTCTGACACCTTTTTGTTTTTTTCCTGAAAAAGTTTTCCTTGTTTTTTCTTTTTCACTTCGGTTTTTTTTTTGCTATCTGATTAATCTCCTTATAGTATTGATTAACTTTTCTGACACCTTTTTGTTTTTCCTGAAAAAGTTTTCATTTTTTTTTTCACTTACTGTTTTTTTGCAGTCTTATTAATCTCCCTATAGTGTTGATTAACTTTTCTGGCACATTTTTTTTGCTTTGTTGGATTAAGTATTATTTTCACCGTTATATTTCTGGATAAGTTTTTTTTTCTTATATATTTTTTTTTTCATTATTATTTTATTTTTTTTTTTTTTTGTTTTTTTACGCATATTTTTTTTCTTGTTTATTATGAAATCTGTTGCGGAGGTACTTAAGACCCCGCAATGGATGAAACAAATGATGGCGGGGGTATTTCGCTAGCAGATATCTCCGATGATGAGTCTGTTGATTCTCCATCATTCAAAAATCTGCTTCTCACTGAAGAGAAAATGGATACCTCAGGGGACTCTACTTCGGACCCCAAAACGAGCACTGGAGCTTATCCAAAGGTGATGTCTAAACAACAGCCTCCTGCACCCCCTGCCCCCCTTCTTCACCATCGCCCCCTCGTCCACCTGTTCCCCCTACTCCAACCGTTCCCTTAAAAATTTCTGCGACCCCCCGCCATAAAGCTTACCCAAGCGGCTCAAAAGGTCCGTGGGTTGTTTTTTTCCGGCCCAAACAAAAACCTTTGAATATTCAAAACATTTTTCGGCCGTAACCGATATATTTAAGGTGACGCCAAACAAACTGCGCGTTACCGTTGATGACCTGAAACAGGCAAACCGGATTGTTGCCTATGAGCTTTTTACGATGGAAAATCGAGTCTACATCCCCAGTTGCGACGTAGAAATCGAAGGAGTGGTCACCGAAGCGAGTCTAACTTGCGAAGATTTCCTTAATGCCGAATCCTTCGGTATTTTTAAAAACCGTGCCCTTCCGAAAGTGAAGATTCTGGATTGCATCCAAATGCAATCAGTGTCTCTCATTGGCACGAAAAAAAACGTACTCTCTGTCAGACTCGTTCCGTGTGACCTTTTCAGGATCGGCGCTACCTGACTACGTCTGAATTGGGAAGGTTCGACTGCCTGTACGCTTGTTTGTACCGCGGGTAATGAACTGCTCAAAATGCAAGCAACTTGGTCACACCGCTGACTTCTGCTCCAACAAACCGAGCTGCGATCAATGCGGCGAGCTGCATGCAGATGGTCCTTGCCGGGCTACCCCAAAATGTGTTTACTGCAAGGATACTCTGCATGCTTTGGTTGATTGCCCGAAGTACAAACAGCAGGGAGAAAAACTTAAGCGGTCTTTACAAGCTCGCTCCAAGAGGTCACTTGCAGAACTCTTAAAAAACACCGCTTCATCTTCCCAAACCACCCCAAAAACCAAAACACATACTCCATTTTGCCAGATGATGATCAGGGCTCTGACTCAGAGGTTGGTGAAGGTAGTCCCTTTGTCTTTAAAGGCAACACGAGAAAGCGATTAAAAAAAAACGTCACTCAAAATCCGCGTAAGACCTCTCGTATGGACTCCCAACCTACCTTGACAAATTTAAGAGGTAGCGGAAATGTACCGAAACCCCCACCACCGGGATTTAAATCTTGTAATTTTAACAAGGACTTTCCGCCTCTTCCGGGATCATCTAAAACCCCAGATATCCCAGTTTTTCAGCCAGAAAAACAGCTGAATAATCAGCAAGAACATGATGCCATGTTCACGTTTTCTGGAATTGTGGAGAGCTTCTTCAATATATTCAACGTCTCTGACTCAACTCGGAACATTATTAATTTAGTGCTTCCATTCGTGAAAACTCTTTTGAAGCAACTAGCTTCTAGGTGGTCCTTCCTTGCATCGATCATATCCTTTGATGGATAATTTTCCGAATGAGGTCGGGGATATGATCTCTGTTCTTCAGTGGAACTGTAGAAGTCTTATACCGAAACTTGACACATTCAAATTTTTAGTTCACAACTCACTTTGTGATGCATTTGCTCTTTGTGAAACATGGCTTTCTTCAGACACCGATCTCCCTTTCCACGATTTTAACATTATTCGCCTTGATCGAGCAGATTCGTATGGAGGGGTGCTTCTCGGGATTAATAAGCTCCATTCCTTCCATAGAATCGATCTGCCTTCCGTGACAGGCATTGAAGTTGTCGCATGTCAGGTAAATATTCGATGTAAAAGCCTCAGTATTGTCTCAGTATATCTTCCTCCAAGAACTGCGATTTCTCGCCAAGGTCTCTCAGATATCTGCTCAGCTTTATCTGAGCCTCGGTTGATATTAGGAGATTTTAACTCCCACGGTACAGGCTGGGGGGAACTGTACGACGACAACCGCTCAACCCTGATATACGACCTTTGCGATAACTTCAATATGACAATTCTAAACACTGGGGAAGTAACACGAGTGGCCAAACCTCCAGCAAGAGAAAGTAGATTAGACCTCTCCCTCAGTTCGAGTTCACTATCGTTGGATTGCTCGTAGAAAGTAATTCAAGATCCCTACGGTAGTGACCACTTGCCAATCAAAATTTCTATTACCAATGGTTCATCTTCCACTCGCTCGGTTGACATCGCGTACGACCTCACGAAAAACATCCACTGGCAAAAATTTGCGTCCGCGGTTCTCGGTGGTACTGATTCGGATGAGATACTCCCTCCGCTAGATGAGTACTCCTTTTTATCGCGACTTATCGTTGACTGCGCTCTTCAAGCACAGACGAAACGCGTTCCGGGTGTTTTCGTTCGCAAACGACCTCTCACTCCGTGGTGGGATAAGGATTGCACCGACGCGAACAGCGAGAAGTCCGCCGCGTTTAAACGCTTCCGCAAACACGGTAAGGTCGAGGATTTCGAGCGGTACACCGACCTCGAGAAAACTTTTAAGGGCTTGATTAAAGCCAAAAAACGCGGTTACTGGCGTCGGTTCGTCGATGGTTTGTCGAGAGAGACTTCCATGAGAACACTCTGGAATGTCGGCAGGAGAATGCGCAACGCGTCATCACCGGTCAACGAAGACAAGGAGCACTCAGACAGTTGGATATTCAGCTTCGCGCAGAAAGTTTGCCCGGATTCGGTGTCGGTTCAAACCAACGTTCGTGATAGTCCGTCGGGTAGTAACGAAATATATTCTCCGTTTTCGATGGTGGAATTCTCACTTGCTCTCCTCTCATGTAACAACTCAGCTCCAGGAATGGATAGAATCAAGTTCAACTTGCTCAAAAATCTCCCAGACGTCGCGAAGAGACGCTTGTTGAACTTATTCAATCAATTTCTGGAGCACAACATTGTTCCGGATGATTGGAGGCAAGTAAGAGTTATCGCCATTCGAAAACCCGGTAAACCCGCGTCGGATTATAACTCGTACCGTCCCATCGCGATGTTGTCCTGTATACGGAAATTGTTGGAGAAAATGATTCTTTTTCGTCTAGACAAATGGGTCGAGTCGAATGGTTTACTTTCAGATA
Source organism: Ochlerotatus camptorhynchus (assembly GCF_037179485.1). NCBI lineage: Eukaryota > Metazoa > Arthropoda > Insecta > Diptera > Culicidae > Ochlerotatus > Ochlerotatus camptorhynchus. The sequence continues at coordinate 1,327,980 of NW_027040515.1, read as the reverse complement.
CGCAATTTGGATTTCGGAGAGGCAAAGGAACGAGCGACTGTCTTGCGTTGCTTTCAACTGAAATTCAACTGGCCTATGCGCAAAAACAGCAAATGGGTTCAGTTTTCTTGGACATTAAGGGGGCTTTTGATTCTGTTTGTATCGATGTCCTTTCGGATAAACTCCACGATAGTGGGCTTTCACCAATTATGAACAACTATTTGAGCAACTTGTTGTCTGAGAAATATATGAGCTTTTCTCATGGAAACTCGACAACTTCACGAATTAGTTACATGGGTCTCCCCCAGGGCTCATGTTTAAGGTTGTCTTGATGAAAATTGCTCGCTAAGGCAGCTTGCAGATGACGGCGTTGTGTCCGTTATAGGGCCAAGTGCACCGGACCTGCAAGGACCATTGCAAGATACCTTAGACAATTTGTCTACTTGGGCTATGAAGCTGGGTATCGAATTCTCTCCGGAGAAAACTGAGTTGGTTGTTTTTTTCTAGGAAGCATCATCCTGCACAGTTACAGCTTCAACTAAAGGGTAGAACAATCACTCAAAGTATATCTTTCAAGTATTTAGGTGTCTGGTACGATTCCAAATGCACATGGGGAAAACATATTGCGTATCTAAAACAAAAATGCCAACAAAGAATCAATTTTCTTCGTACAATTACCGGAACTTGGTGGGGAGCACACCCGGAAGATCTTATCAGGTTGTATCGAACAACCATCTTGTCGGTTCTAGAGTACGGTAGCTTCTGCTTTCAATCCGCGGCGAAAACACATATCTTGAAGCTGCAACGAGTTCAATACCGTTGCCTCCGAATCGCGCTTGGCTGTATGCACTCGACGCATACGATGAGCCTCGAAGTACTCGCGGGTGTTCTCCCACTGACAGATCGTTTCGCTGAGCTGTCTTTCCGGTTCCTCATCCGTTGTGAAGTATTGAATCCTTTGGTAGTAGAACACTTTGAGAAGCTGCTCGACCAAAATCCTCAAACAAGATTCATGAGTTTGTACTATGAGTATATGACGCTGGAGGTTGGTCCTTCTTCATTAATCTCCAATCGTGATTGCTTTCAAGCCTTCTATAGTTCCTCTGTAAATTTTGATCTGACCATGATGCAAGAAATCCATGGAATACCAGATCACCATCGGTCGATGGTTGTTCCCTCAATTTTTGCAATCAAGTACCACCATGTAAGTAACGATAAAAGATTTTTCACAGATGGGTCAACCATAAATGCTTCCACTGGATTTGGTGTATTTAATCAATTTCATAGCGCCTCTTTTAAACTGCAGAAACCATGCTCAGTATACGTTGCGGAACTCGCAGCTATATTTTACGCAGTAGAGCGAATTGTCTCACTACCTTCTGACCATTATTTCATTTTTACGGATAGTCTTAGCTCATTGGAGGCTATTCGTTCAATGAGGCCGATGAAGCACTCCTCGTATTTCCTAAACTGAGTGCTTTATCTAACTGCTCCTATACTATCACCTTAGCTTCGGTCCCATCTCATTGCTCAATTCCGGGTAATGAGAAAGCGGACTCATTGGCTAAGGTGGGCGCTATGGAAGGCGATATTTTTGAGCGACAAATCGCCTTCAACGAATTTTTCTCCATTACTCGCCAGCAAGTCCTCATCAGTTGGCAACAAAAATGGAATGATGGTGAATTGGGAAGATGGTTACATTCTATTCTCCCACAGGTGTCGAACAAACCATGGTTCAAAGGGTTGGACATGAGCCGCGACTTTATACGCGTTATATCAAGGCTTATGTCCAATCACTGCTCGTTAGACTCGCACTTCTATCGAATTGGGCTCTCAGGCAGCAATTTATGTGCGTGTGGCAGTGGTTATCACGATATCGAGCATGTTGTTTGGTCGTGTACCTTGCACCGTGTTGCCAGATCTGAGTTATCCACATCCCTCAGGGCCCGAGGAAAACAACCCGCGATACCCGTTAGAGATGTCTTGGCGAGCCGAGACCTTGACTATTTGAATTTAATTTATGTGTTTTTAAAACGGATAGATTTGAGGATTTAGAAGTTAGTGTCATCTTGTGTTCTCCCAAGTTGTTAGCTACCCATCGGTATACCCCCATGTTTATCTTTTTCATCAGAGTGTCGCCTAGTTCGAGATCAAGAGCACGTTGCTCTCCAAACCTTGTGTTCACAATCCCTACCCTGCCATCCATTTGTTACAATTTGTTACCCCTAACCTCGAGATAGCCGCGAGTAATCGGCCCCCGTTTTACTAACGTTAGTTTTAAGTAATTCTGTTATCTAAACAATGAATATCGGCTCCGCAAAGCTACAGCAAATGAGCCTGGAAAAATAAACGAATTATTAAAAAAAAAATTAACAAAACAAAAAAGCATAAATTCTACAAAAAAAAATACAAAACGTTAATTAAAAGTAATTACCCGAAAAAGGAAGCTGACACCATTTTGAAGATCTTTTATTATGATCTACGGAAGCCATGCGATTTTTCAGTGGCCTTATTGCACCATAGTAAACATCCTTAATAATTAAACATCCATCTTGAAAATGAACGAGAAACATTTGAAATTACGGTTATGTTAAATTATTGGAAGATAAAAGTGTGATGAGTTGGAGGGGCTGACAAAATCAATGACTGTATAACCTAAATAAATCAATTTCTGGGTTTATACCGCTGGGTTTATAAAAGATAAATAGACATAAAATTAACGTTCTGTCCAACACCAATGAAATGTAGCTGAAAAACCAACCTTTGGTTGATCGAAGGTGTGAAGTTCTCGGAAGAATTCCTATCCAAAACTAACGAATGGTTCTATGCTAATCAAACTTAAACGCTGTCCAGACTGGAGAGTTATAACATGTTATAACGGTTGTCAAATAATTGCAACACAGAAACCACCATCAAGATAGCGCTATAACATGTTATAACTCTGTAGTCTGAACGTACTATAAATGAAAAATCCACACATTTAGCAGTCATTTGAAGCACGTTCACAGATTCGTCAGAACGTGTATGATCAAGGAACTCTATATGCACCCATCCTTAAATTCAATGCATCACGGATGCACGAAGAGTCAAAGGCTTTTATCGCAACATAGCCGAAAGATTTCGTCATATTGTTCAATCTTTTCGCTGCCTACTTCGATGAACCTACCTTCTGTCAGACTGGTGCTACCTTAATTAGCAGGTGGTTCGCTTGAGTCGCGATCAGCAAAAATCGTTTTTTTTTTCTCTTTGCTTTATCCATCTGCTTCCTCCACTTTCATTCATCAATGCTCGCCCGAAAGACATGAATGAATTGAGTCCACACTGGCAAGCACGCATACACTTACATGATCGGTGGTGAAATGGGCTCGCAGCGATCCTTGAAATTGGCGAGTGATGCGAGCATAATCACGTATTTTGGAAGTGAATCACTACTAGAAGGAAACAGATCACCGAGTGACCCGGACAAGTGCCGGCGTCGACCGCTTAGCAACTGTTGCCATGCCACGCTTTAGGAAGGGGCGCACTCTTTTTCGAATCTTTCCTACATCCAGTTTCGCGCAAGATTCCGCGTGATTCACCGTGACAGTGCGAATTTCAACTACAGCACGCATTGAATGTTCAGGGTTTTCTCTGCGCTTCATGGTTTTATTATTACCACTGTTTACATCACATCTTGTTCAATGACCTAATAATTGACAAACCTCCTGTTGCCAACCTAGGGGCGGGACAACTTGGGACAAGGCAAGGGTCAATATATCAAAATATTTTTTGATATTTATCCTTACTTAGAATAGCCTTAAAAACGAACAAACATTCTTCAGTTCAAAAAGCTATATCTTTTACATGTATTAATTTTTGAAAATGCTATTGAAGAATCAAAGTGACGATTGACTCACAAATGGCGAGAGGGTGAAAATGGTAATAATGTTTTGATATCTGTCAATTCGCATGATTTTTTTTTGTACATCATTTTTGTAATTGCGGATCCTAAAACTAGGTGTCGCATGACCAGTTTTGGCTTTGCTTAGATTCGCCAATAGTTTTTAAAATTATTTAAAGATACTTGTTGTCTTGCCCCTTTCTGCCAACCCAGATCAACCGGGACATCCATGTGAGATTTTTTTTTTTTCTAGGAAGCGATCAATCTCACTGCCTGCCATGACGACGACGAGCCTTCTTTGATTTTTCGGGTGAAGAAACTTGGTGGATTTTACTCATATGATAGGAATTCATCTGCTCATACATAGAGGGCACTTTGCAAGCGAACAGCTGACCTTTTGCACTTTTGCATTATCACTATCACGTGCAGATTTTGTGTGGAGATAATTGTATTTACAAAGTGTAATAATATAATCAATAGACTTCGTCCGGTAGTAAACACCAACATCCGATCAGTTTTGAATGATCCGTGGAATAGATTAGAGCAAAGTTCCCTAGAATGATGTACTATCATCTTGCAACAGTCATATTTGCCCTGTTGGCAGTTGGTATGTAGTATTTTGTTCATATTTGATCCATTTCCATACATTTAATTTAAAACAATCACCTAAGGCAACGGCAAGCCTGCCTCGGATGACTCAAGTGAGCAAAACACTTCGGAAGAACGGGGAGCCATTGGACGATTGAAACAGCACTTTGAAGATGCTTGCACACGAAACAGCAACTCTAGTGTCACCTATGCCGACGTCATCGAAGCCGTTTCCGAGACCACCGTTTGTTTTGGATTCAAACTAGATTTTGGAGAATTCCTCTCAGGCTGGAGACACCTCAACGATGAAAATCGTGAGGAGTTTTTTACGAAATATTGTCCGCTGGTTAAAAACACAACGCTGCAATGTTTAGAACCGGTGGAGGAGCTCAGCAAGCTGTGCCTGAATCCGGGAGCTCAGCGTGTCGAGGCTCCGGATTTTCCCATGTACCTATTGCCCCAGGTGGTGGATTTGGTGTGCGAAGATAATGGTGCAATTTTTTTCGGTAGATGATTTGCATTGTGTTTGCTTTGCTGTTGGGGGTTATAATGTGCATATATTTTTTTCTGTTTGCAGCTAGTAGTGCCGAAAGGCCATTTGACTGCTTTGAGAATTACTTCGGCTACATTCAACGGTGCATGAAGAACTTTGTCAGCGAGACAAGCGCCAAAAGTCGAGGGGATTATGGTGAACCTGAGTGCAGGTACATTTCGGGTAATGTCTTGGGAAAACAGTTTTACTACAAGACGTGCTTTTTTGTTATTTAAGAGTTCTGGAAAAATCACGGGAATGTGTGAGAAGTAATTTGGAAGACTGCGGAAGCTTGGAACTGATACGGATGTTTGACGTGCCGTATAAGGCAATCGTCAGGGAGACAGAGTGCAGAAATGTAGGTTATAAGATCTTTTTTTTATTTTTTTATTTGACATCCAATTTTACTTTTCCTTTCAGTTCTTACGTATTCCTGATAACAATTGAAAATCTATGCAATATTGTGATGAAATAAATATATTTTTGCCGTTATTTTTCTTCTATTTGGTTGGTAAAATCGAATTGTATTACTGTAACATTCCTCGTTTACCGATTATTATTTTTCGGTAAAACATTACCGAACAAAGCTTAGTATGTAGAGTATCATTCATTTATAGAACAATACAATGTTAATCTATCCTAGGAGCTATTCACGATCAACATGGGCGTGGATCATACCGAAAATCACCTCCTTCGTCCATCTCTTCGCTTTTGGCTGCCACTGAACTTTTGCCAAATTTAGCGCCAAGTTAACATGACCTAATAACCGCGTTATCAGTCGGTAGCCGATATGGGCTGAAAATATTCAGAAATTTACTCCAAAATTGTAATCGCTTCCAGTTGTGCACGTCCGCACGTCCGAGCATCGTCGTAATCTAGTAGTCACCTTATTCCACCGTGATGAAACCGATTTCTCAACGCTTACTATGGCTGTTCGTGGTGGCAGTAGTGGTATCCACCACAGCCGATGCCAAAGTAGGCCGAGCCGATTCGACCAGCACCGAAGACAGCGAACCCCAGCTGGATCCACTGGAGTTCTCCTATCTAACGCTATGGAAGTACACGTTAGCCGAGTGTGACAAGAAAGGAGTGAATGGATCGATCATTACCCATTCCTGGATCGGGGTCCGAAGTTGCCTCCGCAGCAAGCTGGATGTGATTGCATTCAACATGGATTCAATGCGATTGGACGTCGACAACCAGCAGGCGATTCTGGAGAAGTTGTTCTTGGGTGGTTTGTGTAAGCCATTAATGGTCATGGCGTTGCTTTGCTTTACAGGCACTGTCCGAATCTGCGACATGCAAAAGGTTGCTTCGAACCATTCATGAAGAATGTAAAGTCGTGTGTTCAAGAGGACGACTACGAGATTTTCGAAGCTATGCGAGACTGGATCACGGGGGTTTTGGAGCACATTTGTGAGGATAATGGGGCGCGCATTAGTAAGATCATTCGAAACCGTCAAGTCAACCACGATCTTACGCATGTTTTCTTCTAGAATACTCGGTATTCGCTGCAGCTGGTCAGATTTTCTACGATAACTTTATCCATATAACCTCCTGTGCCGTGCCGCCCCCACCGCCATCAATTAAATCCAAATAAATCTAAATTGGTTTTCAACCCCCTGTCAAACGTTCATTCAAGCTATCGAAAGAGAAACATTCCTCGCATAGCATTCGGCACTCGATTATTCCGACGAATTATATAAACAGTTGGTTGGACATGGATGTGAAGTACATGAAAAGAGTCCATTTCCCTTTTTGCAGCTCTTCTAAAGATGCTAAACGATTTCAATCTACGACATTTGTTTATTTACTGTTTTGTGTGTTTGTGTACATTTTCAGCGAACGGGTAGAGAGACTGAAGGTGTTGTTAGGCATAAATATTGTAATATACTTCCAACAATGTGCTAAATTTAGGACGCCATCACGCCCCTTAATAATAGTGCCTCCTCGAGTTCCTCAATTTCTATTTTTGCAGTTTATAATTAGATTCTGATCGGACTAATAATTGGGTTGGGATTCCATAGCAGCGTCGGGGAAGGGCGGGAGATCATTCACATTTGACTACGGTTGAGTTAGCTCTGGTCCCTCTTTGGGGCGCGAGAATTACTTGGCGGCATTGGGCTGAGGACTGGGCGATGTGCCACGTCTTCGCACCATGATCGGTGATCGTTTCGGAGACTTTGCCAGGGTGATCCCATTTTCACCCTCAGGTGATGGAGATGATCCACCACCGGTGGCCGAGTTACGACGGGATGCAGTCAACCGAACCATGGTGTCCAGATGACGGAATCTGAAATTGACAATCAAGTTTAGAAGCTAGAAGTTATCGACACTCCGCCAGTTATAGTATACCTCAGCGGCATATCATTCTTGGGTCCGTCTTCGGAATTGGCAAACAGGAATGCCAATGGCCAACTGATCCAGGAAGCCGAACCGGGAGTCCTAGAACACAAACGATCATTAGATAATCCATATAGTGGGATTATTAGGAGAAGTACAAACTTTGGGGACTGCACGGTGACGACCGTTCCGTCAGTGGACGGGGACGCCACCTCCGAAGAAATCCGGGGCGTTTGCGCCTTGTTGATAGCTGGATTGTAGATCTTCGGATCGCTGACCATGCGGACGAAGAACGATCGCTTCTGGGCCAAGGTGTGCGTCTTGCGGCGATCGACGATCTCCGTTACCTCGTCGGCTTGTTCCTTTTCAAGGATCTCCGCTGCAAAATCGGTTATGACGTCCCAGGCGTAATCTGCGGTTATGAGAGATGGTGTTGAAATTAGATTCCCAAACTTTACAGCTCTGTCCAACAAGTTCGAGTTTTTAGTTTGTTGATTTAAAAATTTAGATATCTCAATAGGGCAATGTGAGTTTTTGACCCTGGTTTTCCTGTAATTAGCCCTATTTTAAATTTTACATTTGTTCATTCCTTACTAAATTTATTTCGACACAAAGTTTGCCATATCGGATACCAGAGAAAACCACGAAAATTTATTTCATTTATGATTTCGGTCTTAGGGCCGAAAACTGGAGCACTAGTGTCAAAACTGGCTTACTTACCCTAGCTTCTAGATTAAATTAACCGAACTTTCCATGAAGTCGAAAACCGCTCAGGAAATCTTTTCGAAAAATGTCGCCCACATCTCTCAACCCTTATGTACGTGACGGAGTACTCTGACACCTATTTTTATGTTCAAATTGGTTTAAAACAAATTTTAAAACATTTCAAAAACTAATGTCCGTAGATGGATTGCAGGACTTCAAATTTTAAAATGTTATGCAAAAGTGTTCTGAATTTAAAATCACGCTGGGATATTCAAAACTGAGCTAAAGGGTGCTACGATCAAAATTTGGTCGACCTAAACTTGGCGCATTTCTTTTAATCGAGCATTTAAAAAACCTGAACACCCCTCATTTTGTAGATGCGTGCGTGCAGAATGATGCCTCAATTTTGATTTTGACATTTGCTCTTGAGTTATCAAAATGGCGTCCAAGCAAGAGGAGCAACGCATCAAAATTTTGCACGCGCATCGAACACGCCGAGTCAACGAAATCGTCAAAAGTGGCCAAATCAACTGTCGCCAACGTAATAGCCAGAAAGCCTGGATCGGGGGGAAATCGTAAGTCGGAAGCCGCAGCGACGACAAAAAGAGTGGCCAGTGGTTTCAAGCGGATCGTGTATCGAGCTAAAAAACGAGTAGATTTGTCGGATAATAAGCAGATAGTGACTCCAAATCGCGACGATAAACAAAACAAGACGGCCAAAACACGATCCCGGAAGCTGTACACGACGATTCGGATGCTGACGAAGTTCGATTGCGTGGTAATGGACGACGAAGACTTCAAACAGCTTCCTGGACAGGAGTCTTATAGCAGGACAGACAATGTCAAGCATATGAAAGTGTCGAAGCTCACTAAGAAATATTTGGTTTGGCAGGCTTGAAAAGCGACATTTTCATTGCAACCGGGACCGTCAACCAGGAAATTTACATGAATGAGTGTCTGGAAAAACGTCTGCTGCCTTTTCTGAAGCAACACGATTGTTCCCTGCTATTTTGGCCGGATTTAGCATCCTGTCATTACGGAAAAAGGTCATGGAGTGGTATGTTGCAACGTGCTGGTGATTTCCAAGGACAAGAACCCTCCCAACACGCCAAAGCTCCGGCCAATCGAAAAATATTGGACCATCGTCGAGCGGAACCTGAAGATGACCCAAAACACTGTTGGAAGCGAGATGCAGTTGAAAGGCAAACTGGCGTTCTGCGGCAAACAAAGTGGAACAACAGGTAACTATACATAATCTGATGGCAGGAGGTCAACGAAAGGCCCGGCAATTTGGATTTGGTCAACCGGAAGCTTAGCTGAATATTGTTTGATAAAATGAAACTTCAAAAATAAAAAATATTTTTTTAATAAAAAATTTAATCAAATACATGCATTCTTGTCAGACCAAATTTTGATCGTAACACCCTTTATGATAAGAACATGTGTGTTCCCTACTTTTTTTTCCTTTGGTTTGTTTTTTCCGTCGATCTTGTTTTCCGTGCTGAGCACCAATGCAACCGACGTGCCAGGAAGGCAGCTCCCACACCTGGACCCTACCTATCGACCCACCAACTCATGAACCGGGGACCAACGGCTTTACTTCCCATCCGAAGGAAGGCGTGATCAGAGATGTTATGCCTCAGAACATCCCGGCGGCGCCGACTGGTATTGAACCCAGGCCTGCTGGGGTAAGAGGTAATCACGCTTACCACTACACCACCGGCGCAGTTATGTTCCCTACTTGTTGTTAGTTAAAACGGCTTGATTTACAAGTTATTGGTTCACTAATTTCCTTTTGATTCCCTTAAATAGTCTAATTTAGATAAATATGTTAGTTTTTCGGGGTCCTTAGGTAGTCTAGTCATTTAAAACACGGTATTACCAATCCGGAGGCAGTGGGTTCGATTCTGGACCAGGATCTAGGAAATCTTTCTTTTCTGCTTAGAAATTTTCCCGACTAATCGAACACAAGAACCAAACAAATCGACTTCCAGCAAAGTTGGATGGCTTTTGTGTCACCGTAGTGGGGTTTCCCTGTCATCCTTCAACGGCTACCAATATCCTCACGCAAGTGAGGGATAATTCCAAAAATACCACGGAAACAAAACTCACCGATATCCTCCACGATGGCGTTCTGAGCTGTGGCGCAGAATCGAATGACGTATCGCTCGTTCACCGACGCCGGAACCATGTGAATCTTCCCGGAGGCATTGATGCAGCTCAGTAGCTTCTCGTTGATCCGATCGGAGCCCTTCAGTCGGAAGCACACCAACCCAACCTTGACTTCGTTGCACACCTCGAAGCGATCGTCCTTCTGCACTAGCCTTTCGAACCGCTTAGCCAGCTCAATATGGTGGCGAATATAGTTCTGCAGTCCGGTGATGCCATAGCTTCGCAGAACGAACCACAACTTCAGCGATCGAAAGCGACGACTCAACGGTACACCCCAGTGACGGTAATCGATCGCCGAATCCGAGTAGCCATGCTTCAGATAAAGAGGGTCGACCTATTGATCGAGATTTATTTTAATCCTAAACAAAGCAATCCATTCATTTTGTAACCACCACTTACCACCAGAGCCGACGTCAACCGAATCCTATCGCGAACCCACAGCGTTGAACAGTCGAAATTCACCAACAGCCACTTGTTCGGATTGGTGTTGAACGAGTCGGCATAGTCGATTCCCTTCAGTAGATATTTCAGTTCCGGGCAAATGAACGCATTCCCAGCGTAGGCTGCATCCACATGCAGCCAAACGCTCGGGAAGCGCTGCAGAGCTTCTCCGATCTCGTTGATGTCGTCGAAAGCACAGGAACCCGTCGTACCCAGCGTAGTCGACACGTAGAACGGAATCAGCCCTTGTTGTTCGTCTTCCTCCATGGCCTGTAGATTGCATTAAGTTTCAATCATTACATCACACAGCGATGAGCTTCATTAAACGAATTCACCTTGACCAAAGTATCAGCCCGTAGGGAACACTTTTCGTCCGGTTCCAGAATCCTTAATTTCACAAAGCAAATCATAGCAGCCTTCTCGACGCAGCTATGTGCCTCCTTCGAGCAGTAGGCCATCAACTTGGACAGCAGATGGCCTTCCTCGACGAAGGGGTGCTGCTGCTTGAGACACTTGATGGCTTGCGCTCGGGCGGCCAACATCGTTACCAGAACACATTCCGAGGCAGATGTCTGTCCAGGACCCAATACCAAGACAAGTTAATTATCCCCGCTAAATAGATTATGTTTTCAATTATTGCCACTAGAGCGCGGTTAAATTACCTGAATAACACCACCGCCCTTGCTGCCCGGTTTCAGCGCTAGGAAGTGATCCGGCAGACCGATTGCTTTGCCTGGAAGGGGGAAAAAAATACAGCGGCTATTAAATAACGTTTATTTTCCTTCTTTTCGTTACAGACGAGATCGTAGCAGGCGTTGACTTTAAACTTTCCTGAAGAGAAAAGCCGGTAAGTGACACTTTGTGTTAATGGGATAATACTTCGGTCAACCTAATGAAATTAAAAAGCAATTTACGGATGCGATGGGAAAATTTTCTGCTCCTCAACAATTCATCGAAAGACAAAAATGTACTCCACTTCCTTCGAGCCGGATTTGAACCAGCGACCTATGGATCACTGAATGCTTTCTCGATCGCTTCATACTACTACAGTCCACCGCTCTACCAACTGAGCTATCGAAGGTTGTTGCGATTGAAGTTGCTATCAGCAATCAAGTCCACCAATATTCCTCCGAACAATCAAAACAACTTAATCATCCGCGATTGCCAGTAAATCAATCAAGACATGTGGAAGTGGAAGGTTGCGTGTGGGCTTTTTCATTTATCCCGCCAAAAGTGAGACACACTGGTATATCATTAGAACGTGTGAAAGAAAATGCTCGAACATCCAACATCTATTAAAAACTAATAAATTATCTCGACGGGTCGACGACGGTCGGTGAGGCGGCGCTTTTCCTACAACACATCTGTTGTCGGTGGTCGGTGGTGATGGTAGAGGAACCGCGATTTATTGGTCTTTCACCTAAATGTACACATTTTAAAAATGATTATTTTTAGAGCCCGTCGACAACACGCTCTCGCACGTTTAATTAATGATTTATTTTGATTTGGTCTTGATTATCATTATTTCTTTTACTTTATGGTTTGGTGCAACTTTACAGACACCCATTCGGGGTTGTATTGCGTTCGTTATGCGGATATCGAAGCGCGTAGAATGTAGAACGTGGGGAATGGTGTTTTGTTTATACATAAAATTCGGAAAAATAACATTCCATCCATTAACGTCAGAGGTGTTCGGTGGATTGGAAATCATGTGAGGAAGCATCTCGAGAATTTCTTATGGTTCCGGGAGTACATTGAGTACTTTGAACCGTAATTACTGCGTATTACAAGTGCCATTACTGGCGAGTATCCGGGATAAAAGCAGAGTGGATTTGAAGCGAACTGCCTTCGAAAACATAAACCTAGGCAGTTTCTTGAAACACTGCCATTGAAAACAAGATAATCAAGCATATTGCTGACATTGACAGTTCCTTGGCTCTCAGAACCAGTTCGCTCCACTGTTATACTTGACACTCTGTAGTCATCACCAGGTTTGCTTCAACTAGCTTTATATCGACCGACCTGTGTATGTTATGAAGTTTTTCAATTCAATTCAATTTAGTTTTATTTTTCATATGAACATTGTATAATAGGTAGTTAGCTACTGGCATAGAGATTTGGAATTTACTTACAACTATATCATCGTCAATTCGTCGCGGCGATTGTTAATTAAAAAAAACTAGAAAATATATGTCATGAAGTGAATTGATCACATAAACACGATCAATATCCCAAGCAGTGTTGGGTGCCGTCACCGTAGTCGACGCATTCCCTGTGATAATTGACTGCCTTTGCTTTCAATACTATAAGCTATCAAAGTACAGTACTAAACTAAAATGTCATATGACAGTCTCTGTCATAAGACACGGTTGCCGAAGACCGTCACGTATTTATGTATTTTAGTTTTTCTCATAATAAGAGATGCTAATGTTGTGCTTGTGTGGGCGGAAACTTAATCATATTTTGTCATGGAGTGTTGTGGTTTTGAGATGCTCGATTACCCTGGAGGGATCTTTTTTTTCTTACTGAGTAGAAAATCATGGGAAGTATTTATATTCTACATATTTTCATAATATCATATAGATTCATTGGGTAGGGATGGGACGCCGATTTGGATGGGGAGAGTGGAATTGTCATGTCCCTGTTGTTAACATTTCGTGAATTGAAGGTGGGCTCTTCTCCCCACTCAATGGGGCATGATGCCCAAGTAACAATTTTGGTTCTATGAAGGTTCTGTAGACCATGATTTAGACTTATAGAATGCTATAAAACCTCTATAAAATTGGAAATGTTGCTTGGGTGGCTTGTTCTGTATTATTTTGGAACATTTTTATCATTGGAAGGAGATTTTTATTGCTCTCGTGGATCACGCGTAAGTGTCTCTGCTTACGGGTCCACCCTCTGTTTTTGGTCCTTCATATAATTGTAAATTGAATACAACCAGATATCGTACTTGATCAAGTCATATGAGGTGGACTGTGTTACCGCGGGATACCTGTTAATGTTTGTTGCCTCTGTTATGACATACATAATTCTTCCCATGTACATCTAATAGAGCTAATCAACAACAATTAAAAAAAAAATATAGAATTTTTTTGAAGCAAGCTCTACCAGCTTACACTCTTCACCACATTTTAGGGCATTACTTTAGCTTACTACTACTACTTTACAAAAAAAAATTTATTAAATCGAAGGGGGCCCCAGGTTGAGAAAATCAACGTTTTATGTTGTTTTACTATAAATTTTCTGAGTTTTTTTCCTTTCAGCTTATTTTTTTTCTCAAAGAATATTTCGACAGTGAGTGTTCATAAAGGTCTAATTGCAATGATCGATTCTCTTCGTTGATTTTCTCTTTTGTAAATAACTCGCTTGGATTAACATTTCTAAAGGGCGAACACGAAATTATTGCGACACCGAAAATGTCATGCCAATTTTCTTATAATGTTTAGAATCAAACTAAAATTTTAGGGTAGTTTTATACATATATTTACTTCAAAAATCAAAAGAAAAGTTAATCGATGGAGCCTTGAGTGTAAAATTGAACGCATTTTCGCTTGATGCCCTTCATCAAAGTCTTTACAGTGTCATCCGGTACCAGTTTCTAAGTTTTTTTCAATTTTCTTAACATGTCCTTCTCGTCTTTGACTGTCTTCTTGCTCTTCCGAAGTTCCCGCTTCATTATTGCCCAGTACTGCTCCACGGGGCGCAACTCCGGACAGTTTGGCGGATTCATGTCCTTTGGAACAAAATGGACAGAATTGGCCTCATACCACTCCAGGACACTTTTAGAATAGTGGCATGATGCCAAATCTGGCCAAAATAGCGGAGCTTCGTCGTGCTGCTGCAAGAACGGCAAAAGGCGCTTCTCGAGGCACTCAGATTTGTAGATCTCGCCATTTACTGTGCCCTTTGTCACGAAAGGCTCACTCCTCAGTCCGCAAGAGCCAAATGAGATATTTGGAGGCGAACTTCGACATTTTCTTCTTCTTAAATTTGTCATCCACATCGAACTTGCTCTTGCCGGTGAAAAACTCCAACCCCGGAATTTGCTTAAAATCGGCTTTTATATACGTTTCGTCGTCCATCACACAGCAGCCATATTTTGTCAGCATCTTCTCGTAGAGCTTCCGTGCCCGAGTTTTAGCCGTCGATTGTTGCCGCTCATCGCGGTTTGGGAAGTTCAGTACCTTGTATGTATGTAGTCCAGCTCTCTTCTTTGCATTCTGGACGTAGCTCTGCGACATGCCGATCTTTTTAGCCAAATCACGGCTTGAGACGTTGGGATTTGCTTTAATCATCCGCTTCACCTTTCCCTCCGTCTTTTTGTTCTCCGGTCCCGGTTTTCTTCCAGCTCCTTTGCCGTGGTCCAACGTCAACCGCTCCTGGAACCGCTTCAACACTCTGGAGACGGTTGAATGGTGAATGTTCAACATTTTTCCCAACTGCCAGTGCGACAGGTCAGGAAATTCCAGGTGTTTGGAAAGAATTTGTTCTCTCAACTCGCGTTGGTTCACCTCCATTTTCGTTGAATCGAAAAACACGACTTCGAGTTTGACAGCATGTACACAATACACATCAATGAGAAAGTGTGCAAAATTTGGCTGATTTTTACCCAATGGTAAAAAAGTTATGCCCTGTTGAATGTGTCGCAATAATTTCGTGTTCGCCCTTTAGGTGCGTTTGCTGTTGCTTTTGATTGCCAATACAATCTGTATTGGACAAATTTCCGAAAATTGCTTCCCTTATCTGTAAGAATTTAAAGAGAAAATTGACGAAGAGAATCGACCAGGGTTACTGATATTCACATCGTACGGCTCAAAATCACTCTTCTCTCCGAACGCGTTCGAAAGAACGAAGCAAAGCAAGCATTCTCGAGCGATGCAAACGATGCTTTGATTCGAGTCTCTGTAAGTGATCAGTGAGCGAGGATTATTCCTGCTGTTCTTGCTGTCCTCCTCCTCCTTCCAGTCTCGTTCAATTCGCATCGTCCGTATGAATTGATGTTATCGGTTGTAGTTGCGTGCGATGCAAAACGATGCGAAGCGATGCGATGAATATTCGCGGTGAATATTCGCGGTGAATATTCGCGACGAATATTCGCGTGAATGCTGTGTGGGAATGTTAACTGTGAAAAGTTAAGTGCCACATTGAGAAAACGACACCATTACCATTCATTATTGCTTTTCTCTTCAGTTCCAGTAGCTAACGCATTGCTCTGAAGCATTCGTTGTGAATGTTATTCGGCTGCGAATCGAATCGCTGTCGAATGCATCTCTCAAGTCTTCGAGCAGAAGTAAGCAGCTGGTAAGTGACTCAGCGAATGATAGCGAAAAGGAGAGGGAGCAAAAAAACGAACCATTTGTGCAGCACTGTATTTGTGCATAACTACACGGTAACCGCAAAATACCCAATAATGACTACAAAGTAAGCATTTTCGAGGGAGACTGGGACTACCCATTAAATGAGTAAAAATATTACCCATTTATGAGTATTTGTTACTCAAAAATGAATACTTACTACTTGTTTTTGTAGTTGTAATTACTCATAAATGGGTAAAATTTTACTCATTTAATGGGTGGTCCCAGTTTCCCTCAAAAATGCTTACTTTGTAGTCATTATTGGGTATTTAGCGGTTACCGTGGAGCGCAACGTTTACTGTGACAGCATCTGCTGATGAGCAGCAGACAATGCGATGCATGATTCGTTGTGAATATCTGCAACCTTGGAATCTACCATCGCAGTTAGACCCTTATGCATGCTCACTTTCGACCGTGGATTCCCGGTAATCTGGCCGTTCTGAACACTTTCTAGTTTGAACCCTGCTAATCTGCACGTCGTGCAAACTAAAAATGGCTCAAACATCATCTAGCAGATGGAATAGAGTAAAACGAAATGGAACGATGTGGAATGGAACGCAGAATTAGTACAAAACAGCAAATTCCACGTGATAAACCAGCCTACGGCTAAAAATCACGATAATAAAGAGATGAAAAAACAGCAAATAGGGCTACCAGAAACTCGCTTTTATGATGCCCCCCTCGAGTTAAGTGATGTTGGACATAACATAAAATTAATATTTGAATCAGCCTTATCTCAGAATAAAGTCGAAAATTTCTCAAAAATTTCCGGAGTTTCCCTCAATAATTTCATGATTCTTTCCGGTATTCGCCAAAAATACAAATCGCTTTAGGAATTCCCTCCAAAAACATACAATATTTCCTCGTAACACATAGATATTGGAACATTTTTGAAGTTCCAGAGTGTTATAAATTGTTCCAAGTTTCATCTTTTACTTTTCAAAATTCGGCCTAACGGCGCTACACCGTTGGTCAGACTATCTGTGTTTTTCATTGTACCGGAAAATCCAGATTATTATTTTTTAGCAAAATTTACCAGAGGCCAGTACTCTTTTAGTTGTGCAATTAAAAATTCAACCATGTAGCATTCTAAAGTCTGGGAATCGGAATCCGGACACATAAAACCAGGTGCTTCTCGGGATTGAGTTGACGTAACAAAAATTTAATTTCTTAAAAAATAATGCAAAATACTACGACGGTGTTCGTATGAACTCGCGGACTTTC
The DNA here is from genome assembly GCF_037179485.1 of Ochlerotatus camptorhynchus. Classification (NCBI taxonomy): domain Eukaryota; kingdom Metazoa; phylum Arthropoda; class Insecta; order Diptera; family Culicidae; genus Ochlerotatus; species Ochlerotatus camptorhynchus. The sequence continues at coordinate 1,310,759 of NW_027040515.1, read as the reverse complement.
TTTGGAATTCTCGGCATCATCTGCCGCACATTAAACTGGTCAACTTCAGCGGCCATTTTGGTTTTCCAACATCGAGCCATCTGGGCAGCGTCCTGAGTCGTCTTTCCAGTTTCGTTGGGTGGATAGACATCCTTGTCGTCGAAATCCACCATATTGTCGCGACTGTAGTGGCAGCTTGCCAAATCTGGTCAGAACTTCACTGGACCTTTTTGAGCCTTAATGGAAGGTAGTATACATTTCTCCAGTCTCTCTTGCTTATACAGCTTCGAGTACATCGTTGTTGGTGAAGAAAAGCTTGGTTTTGAGTCCGCAGCTGTAAATTCTTTGCCATCTTTGATCGTCAGTTTCCGGGCGAATTTATCGGCGAAAACAAACTTGAATTGGCTGGGGACATCATCCCGTCCCAGATAAAAATTTCGTCCGGGTACCTGCCTGAAATCCATTTTGACATTTGTTAGCGAAATTTCGTGCAGGATCAATTTTCTTTTTCTCGTCTTCCATCTAGTACAACTTTTTTAATACTGCACGTATCGAGAAGAAACTTTCACCACTGAAACACGTATACCTTCAAAACAAACCGGTGTCAAAACATTCCAAATCCGACGACAAGAGGTGCTGCTATAGAATAACTAAAGTGTCCGGATTCTAAGTGGGCCAGACTTTACTAGATATTTCAATCAAATATCAATCAGATTTAGCTTGCCGTTTTACTTGTCTACCGAGTTGAATTCCAGGCCAATCTGAAAGAATTTCTGGGATATTTCTGTGGCAGGAGAGTTCAAAGTGACAATCCTGACACTACCACTAATGAACACCTGGCTGAAAATCTCTTAAATGTTAGTCAATCATTTCTAAACAGAGCTCGAAGGGAATATCGATAATAATTCCATGGGAAGATTGTTCTGAATATACCTCATACAATTCTTTCTCTTCTTCTTCGCATTTCAATCTAAATGATTGTCACATTTTAGCTTATTGTGTGCTCTCAACTTTGAGATTTATGAAGAATACTCATAGATAATTTTAAAGAAAATACATTTTTTATTAAAATTATTCAAAACACAAAGATAAACGTACACACTTAGAAAAACTCATGTAAATGCAGGTGCTCTGAAAGTGATATATACGAGTGTCAATTTTGACATAAATTTACGTCATAACAGACGCGAAATATAGCTCAATCAAACGTACTTTTCGTTGAGCAACGAACTTTTCAGTCTCAGAGCACTTAACATGATATGTTTGTTTACGTCTCATCTTTTACGTCAAAGATGGATTCCCCTTCCTTCTCTCATTATAATTATAGGCACTTCCAACAGTAAATATATGAAAGTAGATCCCAGCGCAGCAAACATGGAGCTGCATGTGCAAAACGCGAAGTTTATGTCCGAGATTTGTACTCCGGAAAATTTGAAGTGATAGTGCAAGTCTGTGATCATGTCGATCATATTTGGACTCCGTCAAGTAGGATTAATATTCCTCTTGTCGGTCTAAGTGTCCCTAATATTGGGCCCATACATTCATTTCGAAAGAAAGCATTTTTTACAGTGCTGAATAGCAGATATTTATCGATGGGCTCAATCTTTAGATCCATAGACCAACATTAGAACCATTTCCCCAATGTCCTCAAGTTGTAAGTAAGTAAGAAAAGTAAACAATTTCAGCCTAATGGCCCATTTGGCCTAATGGAATTCTACCTAATGGCGTTCCGCCTAATGGCATTCAGTCTAATGACCAACATATTATTGCCAATTCAGAGAAAAATTAGCATTTGGCGTCAGATTATCAGCTTTAATAGCATGTTGTGGCTGTCAGTTGCGTCGAATTGTTTTCCCTAAAACGGTAATATAGAAAAGTCGAGAAAATATCGGATGGATAAAATCCGAGATGTATCATTTTGTAAAAAGTGTCGAGTGGTGCTCGAAAAGTTAACATCCTCTACATTTCTCCTCAAAACTGATGTTGCAAATCAAAAAAAAATGTGTAACGAAATAGTGTTAGGTTTTGAACGCTTATAACATTGTCATTTATGAATTTAACTAAATTTTAATTTACATAATTTTATTCAGATATAATGTAAGATTTGTTTGGTATAAAGATGATAGGTGTTGATCAAAGGTTAACTATTGAAAATTAATTCGCTAGTGTGAGATTTGTTGAGCATCTAGAATTGAGATTTAGATGTGTCGCCCCCCTTGGGTTATCCTGAGGTTAATTTCTTATTTTTTTTTCGCATAGAATTTCGTGGATCTGGGAATTTTTGAAAATAGTCAACCTAATTATTTTAAAAATCACCCAGCTTAGCCATTTCAGATCGAAATATTGTATTCAATTTAATGCATTTTAAAATCAAGTGGCTTTGCAATTTTAATTTGAAATATTTATATGTCCATCAGAACCTCAATTCTCATGAGTTGTTTTAATAGAGCTTATTCTGAAATGATTTTTATGTGTGAGGGTATTTTTGAAATTAATTGGGCTAATTTAATTTATTTTCGAAATCACCCGGGTTTGTCATGTCAACTATTTGTAAGCAAAATTGAACATCTATTCCCATTCATGTTTTAAAAAGAATTTGAGATTATTTAAAGCATGGACTTGCATGTATAAGGATTTTGAAAATAGTTATGCTAATTTAAGTTATGCCATTTCAAATTGTAATATTTATAAGTCAAATTGAACCTTGATTCTCAATAGTTGTTTCAACAATATGTGAGGTAATTTTAAACAGATTTCAGCATATATGAGGGTATTTTTGAAAAGAGTTAGAGAAATTTAATTCATATGACCAATCACCTGGCTTTGCCACTTCAGATTGAAATATTGATATTTAAAATTGAATTTCCATTCGCATGAGTTGTTTCAAAAGTATTTGAGGTTATACTGTAAAGAATTCCGAATATTTGGAGCATAGACTTTCATGTTTATGGGTAATTTCGAAAAAGTTATACATAATTATTTAATTTATGTTAGAAATCACCCGGCTGTGCCATTTCAGATTGAAATATTTATAAGCAAATATATCATATTAACAATATGATCCATTCATGCCTTTTCCAAATATTGCAATGGCGACCCGCAAAATATTGCTTCACAATCATTCAATTACAGGGGTGCGAATATAGCACATATTACAAAAGTAAGAGTCAAATTATTTTCATTAATTACATTGTGTATATTGCTATAAAATTTGTCTGACATGTCACTGTTGTCATCAAATAAAATGAAATACAGAAATACATTCATTTGAAATATTAAACAAATTTTCATTTGGTTTACCCCTCGTGACGATAAACAAATACATTAGTACCCTTTTTGGCCACAGAGGTGCTTTCGTCGCTAAAAATTCGGTTCGCCAGCTAAGCGAAAAAGTGGATCATACTGTTAATATAATATATTTGTTATAAGTCAAATTGACCTTCAATTCTCTTTAGAAGTTCCAAGTTCCATTTTTGGTTAGTCTGTAAAAATTTCTGCATAGCTTAAAGAAGTATTTTTATGTAAGAGGGTATTTTTTTAAATTAATTAGACTAATTTAATTTATTTAATTATAATTCATGTGATAATGGAAAGTTTTGTAATTGCTTTTCATGACCTATTGTTATCGAAAGGTGAAGATTATTTTGACATTGCAATTGCTGCTGGTCAATGATTAGTTGAATCAATGAACCACAATCTTATAAGACCCAAGTTAGCGACATGTACCCTAAATACCTCTTTTGAATTTGATTTTGTTCTAATTTGAGCCAAGAAATCATCGATAATGGTCAGTGTAGTTCTGGTAACTCATTATTATATTTTTGAATGTTCGATGCGTATAATAGTATCGGGCATGATATTGAAAATTGATATGAATTATATAAAATCATCGTGTCACTTCTACGGCAGCACCCGGAACATGTATGGTTGTAACGCCAAATATAGTCACAAATAAACTAATCGGGGATACCCAAAACATGTGCGTATGGAACCATTTTGCTCTGGAGACTCAATGTGATCAAAAATGTTCTTCTTTCGTAGTCTCATATGGTTTGATAGGTCGTATGATTAGCTTTGACTCAAATAAGATTTTGACCACGTCCTCGAAGGCACTCGGAACATGTCGGATGAGGTCATTGAGATCTTGGCTTTATCAATCTCTCTTTGAATTTAATTACCATTATATGTACTTTTACTTTTTTACCATTATATTGGCAACACTGCCAGCGCTGTCTCGCAACATGTTGTGAGACTCTCTTAGAGAGACAACACGTGGTTACTCAACGGTTAAATGGCTTTAGACCTTAATGCCAGTAACGCACCACGAAAAGGTACTCTACCAGGCGATCTACTAGGTGTTACTGGGTAAATCCTAATGCAGGAAACCAGTATTGTTTTAAATCTAAAAATAGCTTTCAGGATCACAGCAGGTGAAGGTATTGTCAATTCAGAGAAAAATTAGCATTTAAACTTACAATCGCAGCATGCTCCGTTTGTCAAAAATTTGACGCATGATGCTAATTTCTCCCCTTAACTGATAATATTTCCTTGTAAATATTGGTCATATGGGAACTAATATCAAGATTATCTATTCCTTTAAGGTGAAAGTTGATACAATCCACGAATGGCCATTATTATGTTTTTTTAACTGCCATTTTGAACTTTGACTTTACGAATCTTAGAAACTACAAATATTTGGCGAAGCCAATCTCCAATAATAACGGCCATTTATGGATTCTATCAAGCTTCACCTTAAAGTTATACGTACCATACTATAAGGCAATGAATAACAGAAAATTATTTACGAATTAATATTGAACATCACTCACCCAACCAATCCAGCACGATCGTCTCCAGCTCGGTGCACGCCGGACTGGCAGCCCACGAGAACCCGATGCATCCGATTCCGTCGCTCAGCATGTCGCCGAGGATGGACGGAAACGAGTTGCCCGACGGAAAGTACGCATGAAACCGCGGATGCTGCCAGTGTGTCACTCCGGGCATGATTTTGCTCTCCACATCCTCCATGATCTTTTCCCACGGTTCCGGATCCTCCGGGGCTTCACCCGGCAGCAGGTGCCGCAGATAGCCCGGTTCAACGCTGGGCGTAACCCGGCGCTGTTCCAGCGTTTCCAGATAGTTGCAGATGTACTCGACCATTTCCGTGCCGCGACGGCGAAACTCCCGGCTGTCCATATTTGGTGCAATTCGGTGGTGCGCTTTTTTTTTTCTCTGTGCTTTCGAACTATATTTGAGGGCACCTACATATATGGCCGGAGAGAAGAGGAATGGAATTTGTAAATAATGCCACCGCGCTTTGACTATGACCATTCGCGCTACGTGAATGGTCCATGCGTGTGAATGTGGAAATAGATCCGTGAATCAGTTCGGACAGAATGCTTTATTTACATACATTTTAAAAATAGACAGAGGATGCTTTTAATGACTTTTCCGTCAATATGTGAACACTGCGAACATTCATCGAGACTCGAATTACAATAAACGGAGTAAAAAATTCCGCCAGCATTCGGTGGAAGTGAGACTCTTGGGTTCAGGTTCAATCGTTGTTGGCTTGGCCTTTGAAATACATACGTCGTCAGGCTGCATAGGGGGGTGTAAAACTGTCGGTCCAGTTTTTCGCGGGAAATGATTCACTTTCCAACTGCGATGTAATGAGATATTATTTGTAATATCAGTTCGGTCGGAAATAGAGCATGATTGGTATCGATAAACGGCGTTGATAATTTCTTGAGAATCGAGAACATCTGTCTTATTGATTTCAGGCAGCCAGTTAATATATTCGTAATGGCATATATTTTCAACAATTTCATCTGGTCTGTACAATTGTAATGCCGATCAATTTCGGGAATTTTCTATGACATATTACAGTCTAATGTGTCTAACTTGCATACTGACAGATGGACCCCGGGAAAGTTTATTCGAAATTTTTCTTGGCGAAGAAAGTCTACGAGTAGGCCATTTGCTGTTGGCGCAGCTCCACTTGGTTATTTGGGTGAGATCATTCCTTTTTATTTATTTATACAGTAACCCATCCCTATAGTTAGGACATCAATTGTGCTTATCGTTTACCAAAACGAACCCTGCTGCGAACCCTACCCTCTTATCCAACATCCCAGTGATTCCTCGTGGAAGTGCAGAGGATTTCTCGGCTTCCATCAAAGCGAGTGTCACGTCAACACATTCCTACCCATTCCTTTCTTGACCTGCGTTCGGACGCGGCCGGCGCTGGTATTTCCTAGTTTGAGATCAAGAGTTTTTACACATTGAGGATGATTGCTAGTCCCAAGCATCGTCTATTGGTTCTCTGTGTAATTACAGCTGATCTGGCAACAACAGAGTAGCAACCGTGGGCGGTCAATCATGCTCTCATGCAGTGCAGCAAACGTGGAGTAACAATTTGAATTTTGCACGTGTCGTAGAAGCTGATATTTGAGCACTTAAAGATTCGAAGTTGTTTCGAGAATAAGGATGTCACAGCGATTCACCTTAATGCTCATGAACTTCTAGTCTAGTCTAGGTTTTGATCACTTCTCTGGGGGGTATTTGGAACATTTCTGGATGTATTTTATTGCTCTGAGCACTCGTAAAACAGTTTTGATTTGTTTGATGATACGTTCTGGTATGAATTACAAGTATAGACCATTTTCCCGAGGACATTAGGAACATGATCGGATGTAGCCTGGGTACTCAATATGACTGCTAGTTATAATGTTAATAAAGTTTCTTTACATGTAACATCAGAATCACAGAATTCAGAAGTTCTGCCTTTGACATATCGAATTATATGTAGAATCAAAATAAAACATCATAGAACATCGACCAAAGGAGGCATGGGCTTGTAGAAATATCGACTTATGGAGAATACGATATTGCCAATTCAGAGAAAAATTAGCATTTGGTGTCAGATTATCAGTTTTAATAGCATACAGCGGCTGTGAGTTGCGTCGTAATGTTTTCCCTGAACATGGGAAAATGAAGGGATCGCTGAATCTATCGAGTTATAGAAAATATCGAGTTATAGGATATCGAATTGTAGAGATTTGACTGATAATTATTGGTTACTGGCAAACATTCATCAGCTAGCAACTTATTTTGTTACAGTTTGTCAAAGGAGAAATATGGAATTTTATCAAAAATCCAAAAGTCACTTTTAGTTAGCGAACAATTTCTTAAATTAATAAGCCTTCAATGGTTAGGCCCTTTTTTGTGGTTGTCATCAAAGTGGTAGACCATTTGCTAAGCTTTTTCTTAACGTTAAATAAATGAAAAACAAATCATCGGCCCTGTCTCAAGCAGTAGGGCCTAGCCACAGACAAACAGACATAACTCTTAGAAGTCCTTAAAAGTTAGAAATCCTTCAAAAATATCATCAAGCGTATTTTGCATGCACACTAGCACTCTCTATCATACACATTCCCAAGCATTGGTTTGCATCCCTCGATATCACAGCCTTATTGCCCATGATTTAGACTTATAGCTTACTTTAAAACATTGGTAAAACTTGCAATACTAATTGGGTTCAGAAAAGCCGAGAAAACTGGAGCCAACGAACAGGCGGCGTCCAGCTTACTGGTGGAACGAGGAAATTAGCACCTTCCGTGCTACTTGTCTTCTAGCCAGAAGGCGTGCTCAGAGAGCAAGAACAGAAGCCAGGGCTGCACTGAAACGAAAGATAAAGCTGAGCAAGTCAAATAGTTTCAAGGAGCTGTGCCGCGACACCGATGCCAACCCCTGGGGCAACGCATACCGAGTCGCGATGGCGAAGATCAGAGGTCCATCGAAGCCGGTTGAAATGTGTCCCAACAAGCTGAAAGTCATCGTGGAGGGACTTTTCCCACAGCATGACCCAACGAACTGGCCACCTACGCCATATGGCGAGGTAGATGAAGACAACGTTGAACAAGTCTCCAACGAGGAACTCATAGCAGCAGCGAAAGGGTTGAAAGCGAATAAAGCTCCCGGCCCGGATGGACGGGCGTTGAAGGCGGCGATCCAGACATTCCCGGACATTTTTAGGATGGTGCTGCAGAAATGTCTGGACGAGGGTCAGTTCTCTGATAGGTGGAAGGTACAAAAGCGGCCAATATGCTTGCTGGATACTGTCGGAAAGCTCTTGGAGAGGATCATCCTGAATAGGCTGACGAAATGCACGGAGAGTGAACATGGATTGTCGGAGAGGCAGTTTGGATTCCGGAAAGGGAGATCGACGGTGGATGCAATTCGGACAGTGATTGGCAGAGCAGAGAAAGCTTGAAAACAGAAGCAGAGAGGCAATCGATACTGCGCCGTGATTACGATTTATGTGAAAAATGCATTCAATAGCGCCAGCTGGGAGGCCATCGCCAAGGCGCTCCATAGAATGAGGGTTCCAGACTACCTCTGCAGGATTCTAAGTAGTTACTTCCAGAACCGGGTCCTGGTCTACGTGACAGACACGGGGCAGAAATCGCTTAGAATCACGGCGGGAGTTCCACAAGGCTCCATTCTAGGTCCCACGCTGTGCAACGGAATGTACAATGGCGTGCTGACTCTCAAGCTGCCCAAAGGAGTTGAGATCGTTGGCTTTGCGGACGATGTCGTCTTGACGGTAACCGGTGAGACGCTGGAAGAAGTGGAAATGCTGGCGGCCGAGGCGATAGATACGATTGGTAACTGGATGCAAGGAGCGCTTCGCAGATAGCCCACCACAAAACAGAAGTGATGTTGGTCAGTAACTGCAAAGCAGTGCAACGGGCAGAAATCACCGTTGGAGAGCACACCATTGTTTCGAAGCGCGTGGTAAAGTATCTGGGAGTGATGATCGACGACCGGCTATACTTTAATAGCCACATCGAATATGCTTGCGAGAAGGCGGTGAAGGTCATCAACGCAATAGCCAGAATCATGCCGAACAATTCTGGTCCAAGCAGCAGCAAGAGGCGTCTTCTGACTAGTGAGTCCTCATAGATACTAAGGTACGGAGGTCCAGCCTGGATTGAAGCGCTGAAAACGAAGCAGAACCAAAGGAAATTGAGCAGTACGTTCCGGCTCATGGCCATGCGAGTCGTGAGTGCGTACAGAACCATTTCGATGGAGGCAGTATGCGTTATCACCGGTATGATCCCAATCGGCATCACCTTGGCGGAGGACTACGAGTGCTATATGACGAGAGAAACCAGAGGAGTACGAAAAATGGTGAGAACGGAGTCGATGGCTAAGTGGCAGCAAGAGTGGGATGCAGCAGAGAACGGTAGATGGACACACAGGCTAATACCGACTCTTTTGACCTGGGTGAACAGGAAGCATGGAGAAGTCAACTTCCACTTGACGCAGTTCCTGTCTGGTCATGGCTGCTTCAGAAAGTACCTGCATCGGTTCGGACACACAACGTCACCCTTCTGCGTGGTCTTCGTGGTCTACGTGGTCTTCGAATGTCCTAGATTTGATGATGTGCGAGAGGATATGCTCGCCCTTAGCACGGAGAATGTCGTCGAAGAAATGTGTCGAGATGAGGGCACCTTTAACGCCGTCAGCAGAGCAGTAACGCAGATCATGTCAGCGCTGCAGCGAAAATGGCGAGAAGACCAACTAGAAAGTAGTAATGTGCTAGCACAAGTGCGAACTGAAAGCCGAAGCCGGGAGAACTCTCCGTCAGAGTAGGCTGAATCCACCACCGGGGATAACCGAGTAGAACGTGACGCTGGGAGCTAAATGGCTCACAAATTGGAGAGACGATCAGCGAAATGGAAGCGCCAATTAGCTGAGGTAAAGTGAGGTGCGTAGTGCACGGCCCCCTCCGAAGTAATACGACAAGTGGTTCCGCGGGAAAAGGACAAGGCGTCCAAGGAGGTTTTAGTGCGGTAAGAATCCCACACACCGTGTCACCGCGACTGTTGTGCGCCCAGTCGTCAAGCGGTGGCACGAGGTTTCCTCCTTGCCAAAAAAAAAACACACACACACACACAGTTTAATGTAGATCACAATCTTCACCAACTTGAGTGGTTCATGATTCAAGGACTGCAATATATTATTACAAAATGCTTCGTAAGTTTCCTTCCACCTGGTTGCTCCATCTTATCCTAAATCAAAAGTACCGCAATTCTAGACTCTTGCCACGAAAAAAAAAAGTGAGACGCCTTTATTGCGGTATTTTTTATGTATGCCTGATTTTTGTAAATCATAGGTCTGACACAACACGATTGTCCTGTTCCCGTGAAGCGAGCTAGATCGTAGCACCGCCTCGCTTTTTGCATTTTTTTAAATACTGCATTCCCAGATTTCAATTCCAATATAAAAAGTTAAAGTGTGAGCATTAGGGTGTTTCATTTTGAAAAAAGTGATGAATTTTTGATAGGCCACCCTCCAGTTCGATTCATAGCCCCAAAATATGAACCTGTGCAAAAAATGGTAAAGATTGATGAAGGTTTAGAGGTCGCGCCAATGATTTGGATTTTGTATGGAGATTTTGGTGAATTAGTATGGGAAATTATTGATTTTCGTTTACATTGCTCTAACTTTGGTTGTAGTTGTCCAAACGTTGAAAAAAAAAATATGTGGTTTTCATGACAATGATCAACAAGCCTGTTGTTGTTGCGATGAAATTGGCGTTGTTGCCTTGTACATATTCATCTGTCAATTTACCCTATTTTGCCATTTTTTCACATTTTTATAATTCTTGATACGCTGCAAAACTGAGCGTAGCAACTGTAGGCTTTTTGTTTATTGCCATAGCAATAACATACTAATTTTTTTCGACATTTGGACAAGTAGAAGCAAAGTTATAGCGATATAAGCGATTTTTTAAATTCTTCCATAGTAATTCCCATACAAATTTCAAATCATTGGCGCGACCTCTAAACCTTCATCAATCTTTACCAATTTTTGCACAGGTTCATATTTTGGGGCTATGAATCGAACTGGAGGGTGGCCCATCAGAAATTCATCACTTTTTTCAGAATGAAGCACCCTAGTGAGCATCTTAATCATTCGGTACTGGTAATCATACTTCAAAAAAATTTTTAACTGGAAAAAACTGTGCGAATTCTTAAAAACTGGAAGATTTCAAACTTTAACTGTGTGACTGGATGTGTATAAAAAAATAATAATTCACTTTAAACTGGAATATCGCCATAACTGCTCTGTACATCATAATACACGATAAAACTAAAATCAAGATATTTTTTTCCTAAAAATAATTATAAACAATTCGCGCCATTTAAATTAATTCCGCAATTTTTGTGACAGCACATCAGTCTTTTCGCGATTTTCGCAACATTATTTAATGTTTTCGCTATTTTCACGACTGAAAGATCAAATACGTGAAAATCGCGAAATTCACGCATGTTGTAACAGCCCTGCAAATATTATTCCGAAGAGAACTCCCAGGGAATTCTGCAAAGTATTCTGAAAAGGAATGGAAAGGCTTTGTTAGGAAAGCTTCAGGGCAAGTTAAAGGTAGTTTTAAGTAGAATTACATAGCAATTTTGAAGAGAATTCCAAGGGGGTTGTAAGGAAATGTATTGGAGAATTTAAAAAAAAAAATATCTGAGAATAATTTAAAGAGAATTTAGAGGATAATTCCTAAAAATATCCGAAACTCATAAACTCCAAATAAATTCTTACAAGAGCTCCAAAGCAATGCTGACGAGGGCTTGTAACGGTAGACATTTTCGTTAGGTCATATATTTTTGTTACTTGTTCTTATTTATTTTCAAATATCAATTCTTAAATTAATCGTCGTTCAATTTATAATATTAACTGAAATGGACTGAAGTTAAGCTAAATGAAACGAATTGTAGTTTGCAACTTGTATGTAAGTCTGTTGCCTACGCGTAAAGAGGTTAGCGAAAACGTATTGCTTCTCCGAAGAGTTTCACTATTCGCGTTTTTCGTTACTCGGATAGAGAAAATTGAATGGGATAGTTCTGAAAGTTGTTAGCTGTAGAAGGGAACAAGGTTAACAGACCGAGTTCGATTGAAGAGGGAAAGAGATACTTTATTTGATCTCTCACGATCGTGACTAACAAAATCCGTTGGACTTCCATTTCCGGTAATCATGCCTTGGGACTTTTCTGAGGAAAATCAGTAATCGCCTCTTCCACTTTGATCCTGACTGTGATAGAACAAGGGCGCGATTCTATAGTTTGTTCCGCGGTGTGACTGGTTAGTAGTAGGAAAACATGAAGTGTCCTCAGATTTATTTTAATCGAATCTTAATGTTTACCGTATAGGCTTAAGCTAGATATGTTTGTAGTGCGAGTTTTGTGTAAGCGTTCCAGATAACTGCAAGTGCTCAACAGCCAACCAAAGCGACCGCTCATCAATAGCGCTGCCTCAATTGGCCTCGCACCGCGGCTTTGTTTCTCATCGCCAACCCTGACCACGCTCGGGTATCAAAGCTTCCATTGCCTATCGGAAGGGGGTTGCCTGCGTTACCAAGGCACTCGGCTAACATCCAGCAAGCCACCATCCGCTGACTGAGTTCGGCAACTATTCACCATCACCGAATCGTGAAAGTACAAGCGCAGTAGGACGACATCAGCCGTCGTTACAACGACGGCATCGGTCGGGAGAAAGCCCGTAAAGCTCGCCAACGTAAGCTTCAATACTGTAGGTAGCGAACCCACACTTGCATGCAAGGCCGTTAGCACGGACACACAATGATAGCGCGCTATTGTTCTTCTGTAATCTGACAGTATAGGAGAAATGGATGTAATGTCGGCGTAAATGCTCCTAATTTGGGCCCATACATAAATTCAGCAATCGACTAAATAGCGACCAATATCCATTAGTACCGGCCCAATGACGCATTCATCTAGATAAAATTGATAAGTAGCAGATTTTGAGCGATGGGCCCAATTTTAGATCCATAGGCCAACATTAGAACCATTTCCCCTATGTGAGAGTTTTAATTTTTATTTTCACTAATACAAAACTAATCAACGATTAATTTTTGGAAACATATTATTGGCAACACACTACGAAAAAGACATGTAAATTTCAGTGCCCTGAGACCGACACATGAAAGCGGCCTTTTTAACATAACAATCAGTTGAAAAGGACGGGAAAATCAATTCAATCAAACGCACTTTTCTTCGAGTTGCCTATGTTTCAGTTTCAGGACACTTAATTTTACATGCCATGTTTGTTTACGTTCCATGATTTACGTCAAAGCTGAATTACGTCTCGTGTAAAAATAAGAATTTCTAAGTGTGAAGGTTATGATTGATGTCACTGAAGCGGGGGCCCCCTCCAAATTGGCGGCCTTGGTTTTAGCCCACCATCGTCCTACCGTTAGTACGGCACTACTTCAAAGGGCCTAAGCTCAATCCCTGTCGGCGCCGCACAGTGGGGCCGTTCTGAAAAAAGACGGTCAAAAGTCTTTTCTCATCATTTTTGACGTTTTCGAGGGTAGGTTTCTTCAGAGAAGTTGCTGAGAATGGCGATCCGGTCCTATTGAAACAAACACCGGGTTTAATATTAAGAGGGTATTACACTTAGAAAAACTAACTTTTTATACAAACGAGATAGACATATGACGTCTTGAGCAAAGTTGTAGATCTAATCATTCCATGAAATTTATCCGAAGACACCAAATTTCTATATCTTCAAACTAATGAGATATAATGATTTTTCTTTCAGGAGTACCTTAAAAGTTAAAAAAAGTTAAATCACATTTTAATCAAGTTTGACCGGTTCACTATATTCGAGAAAGTTTTAGATATCATCAAAATATATAACTTTTCTGAAGACGTCAACAACATTTATTGACTCTTGTTTGCTGTACTGTGATTTTGAAGGAAAAAATCATCAATTTTAGAAAATAAATTAAAAAAATGTGAATGTTTGTGAAATGACACTAAGCGTCATTGAGTTTTTTATAACTTTGAGCATACGTGTAGAAAAAATTAGCTTCGGGAACCCTCGGGAACAAAATTTATACAGCTATTTGATACAGCAGTTTTTACCATATAGTCTACATTATTCTCATATAGTTCTTTATGCAAATAGCTCCAATCATTAATACATGCACCGTAGGTTATTCAATGAAATGAAGGCACGTGCTGATGGATCGGAGGATGCGGCTAAGTTGGTTCATGAAGCATTGCAAACAACTCCCACTAGAGCAGTATTGGAAGTCACACAATGATTTCAAATGTGAGCGATCTATGACTGAAGATGAAGGTTTGTCTTTATTTAATGATGGGGACTTCTCTAAGGACCAATGGACCTTATTACGCAATACAACAAGGCAATGCAATGTGGCACAGATTTACCCGTCATATAAAAGATTGATTCAAGCTCGTGAAAGATGTCTCCCAGAGAATATAACGGTATCAGAAATATCTGCTGAAACTCAGCTTCAATCTTTGATGGACCATACTGTCAAACGCATCTTTTTGCTAGATATTCCGGTAACCAGTGAAGACCTGGAACTTCTGTCCAAATGGGGTTTCGATGGATCATCTGATCATTCTAACTATAAGCAAACATTTTCAAGTGATGATTCTGATGACAGCTCTATTTTTATAACCTCTATGGTCCCACTTCAATTGTGAGTTCGCAATAATCCGGGTAAAATTCTTTGGATGAATCAAAGACCAAAGACCAGATTATGTCGGCCAATGCGAATGTAATTCGTCAAGGAGACGGCTGCACTTTCCTTGGAAGAAAAAGAAAATTTTGATGACCAAAGACTTCAAGCGGCGCATCGGATTGCTCATTGATATACCGAAGCATGGCTCAGGCTCTTCCAATGACGGGAACACTGCTCGTCGTTTTTTGAGAACCCAACTTTGACTTCGGAAATTACTGGATTGAAAAAGTAACTAGTAGAGAAATTCGCAGTAATTCTAAGTGTTCTGGCATGTGGCCAACCAATCAAAATAGATGCATTCAGAGACTTCTGCCACGAAACTGCACAGTGCTACGTAGAGTATTACGGATGGTACTATATACCGTCATCTGTACACCGCGTCCTAATTCATGGCGCAGATCAGTGGCGTCGCCCTAACCTCAATCTACCTGTTCAACAACTTTCAAAACGTGAACTAACAAAACAATATTGGTTCAAATTGATACAAATCAGTGAAACTAAAAGACCCTGTGCTCTTTGAAACCGATTGGAACGTTAACATGACCCTAAATAACGTTTTCAAAGTTGTTGAACAGGTAAAACGTGAGGTTACGCGACGCCACTGGCGCAGATATAATAGCAGCTGCCATGGTTCCAATCGGATGCCTGTCGGAAGAACCACAGGAGTGCAGGAACAAGGACCTGAAAAGATTTCGCAAAAATCGTTCAAGAAAATGTTCAAGGTACGCAGTACTTTTAAGCTTCAGTTTGGAGTAATTATCTTTTATATCTTTTAATATTTAAATACATACAGAGACGCCACCAATCATGATGTTTATATAAGGCTGTTGATGACCTCAGATCCATTCATAGCAAGTTTGCGACAACAGCGAAAAAAGAAAGTTCAGTTGTTGACACCAACTGCAATGCAGTTATTACAAGCGCAAGACGAGAGCTCTGATTGCGAGTCAGAATCAGAAACTGAATAAACAAATGTGTGGCTTTTAGTGTATTAAGAATATCCGTTAAATAAAAAATTTGTGTCTTCAATTTCTTTCAAAATCTTCAGTTTTCAAAGGCCATCCTCATCAATAAAAATTGAATAACCTACGGTGCATGTATTAATGATTGGATCTATTTACACAAAGAACTATATGAGAATAATGTAGAATATATGGTAAAAACTGCTTTATCAAATAGCTGTATAAATTTTGTTCCCGAGGGTTCCCGAAGCTAATTTTTTCTACACGTATGCTCAAAGTTATAACAGACTCAATGACGCTTAGTGTCATTTCACAAACATTCACATTTTTTTAAATTTATTTACTAAAATTGATGATTTTTTCCTTCAAAATCACAGTACAGCAAACAAGAGTCAATAAATGTTGTTGGGGGCGACCCCGGCGTAGTGGTTAACATCCATACCTCTCACGCCAAAGTCACGAGCTCAAATCTTACCCCCGGACAAGTCACGAATGGCCCAAGAGTGTTAAAGTGAAGTGTTAAAAAAAATGTTGTTGACGTCTTCAGAAAAGTTATGTATTTTGATGATATCTAAAACTTTCTCGAATATAGTTAACCGGTCAAACTTGATTAAAATATGATTTAACATAAAAAACCACTTTTAAGGTACTCCTGAAAGAAAAATCATTATATCTCATTAGTTTGAAGATATAGAAATTTGGTGTCTTCGGTAAAGTTTCATGAAATGATTAGATCTACAACTTTGCTCAAGACGTCATATGTCTATCCCGTTTTTAGAAAAAGTTAGTTAGTTTTCAGAACGGCCCCACTGTGCGCCGTCGGGATTTTCTGAGGCATAAAATCTCTTATGAGGAAAGTAAAGCCGTTGGTGCCCGGTTCATGAGTTGATGGGTCGATAGGTAGGATCCAGGTGTAGGAGCTACCTTCCTAGCGTCGGTAGCATAGATACTCAGTACGGAAGACAAGATCGACGGAAAACAAATCAAGAAAAAAAAATATTGGCTCATCTTCTAATATGGGATGACTGTAATCGTTCGAAAAATGATCGTGAAGATAGTTTTTTTTAAATATATCATGCGACCGAATTATCGCAATGCTATCAGCTTTACAAATTCTCGCTGCAGTGTTGCTACTAAAGATATTTTTTCCTAAAAATCACTTAGAACATCTATACGCGTTTTTTTAAATTTATTATAGAGATCGTTAGCCACAGGCTACGTCATCTCTTTATTTATACGTGGTTTGCAAAATATTAACCGGGAAGTTTTGGAATTTGCACTGGATACGGAAATTGCAAATACGGAAATTTCATTTGATAAAAATGATCTTAGATATTTTAGATAAGATAAGATTTTCAATATGTGAAGGGAGTTTAGTATGTAGAGGGAGGTTTTAGTCCAATAAGAAGTTTTCTTAGAATATCAAAATAACAATTTTTGAAAAGTTTGATTGTAATCGGTGATTTTGACCACAATTTTGTATAATGAGCTTGAATTTGTTATTGTAGTATCAGTTCTAAAAACTCCAAGATACCCAGAAAGCTAAAATAACCTTAAAACACTGAAATCACTTTGAAAAATAACATTGAATATGAAAATGCTTTGAAATTACCTAAACAAGTTTTATTGTTTTCAAAATAGCCAAAATTTCCTTTAAAATTCCGAAACCACCATGACCAAACTGGGTTTGAAATTGGTAACATGGCTTTGTAATCGGAAAATTAATCTAAAATAGTCCTGCAAAATCCACAATATCCTAAAAACGCTAAAATCCTCTTTAAATGATTAAAATAGCTTTCCAATTTACCTCAATTACATTGAATCACATTAAAGGTAAGGTCAACAAGGCCTTAAAACGCCATCGCCAAGATGTCATTGAAGAGCTTATAACTGTTTTTTTAATCTATTAGGATAAATTCTGGTCAACCATGAATAAAATCCTGAATACGGCTCTGAACCGTTGTTTGAAACTTTATGAAAATATATGTTGGACACACTCGATTTTAAAAATAGTTTAATATACTGGCATAACATTAGAATATAGCAAAACCCCCAAGATCCCGGTGGGTTATCAATCGCTAGTATTTGTCTGTTCCTTAATATCACGTTCAGACTACAGAACTCAGAACTATAACATATTATAATAATTATCGACTAGAAAAATGTATGTATGTCCAGCGTTTAAGCAACTGAACTGATTTTTTTTTGTGGGTGATTAACTGTACTCATATGTGGACATTTCACATTTTTAACCATTTTCAGTTCACCACTTCCAAATTCACGGATCTATTCCAACACCTCAGCTGCCAATTGTTTTGAACACTGTCTAATCCACCTCGGAGTGTATCCTCCCGGTAAAGCTATCCGCACGGCAGTTGAATCCTTGGGAAGTGAATTTCACAGTGGAAACCTCTTCGCTAATCTTCAAAGTGGGAAACTTCACCAATATCCTATTGAAACACCACCTTTGGACTGTCCTTATAGAAGAAGCCTCCGAGACTTGCAAACTTTGCGACCGATCCGTCCGACTTCCCGAGAACTACTGAACCCGGTGCGGGATGCTGTGTGCCTATATGCCATGCCACCACGGTTATTATCCTGACGAGTTGAAGTCCTTTTGAGCAACAAGCGTCATCATCATCATCATCGCCACATTCTACATAGAAGCAGTCGTCGTCGGTGTGGTTGTCGGCTGTCGTCATTGCGGCGCGGACATCATCCTTCGCTGGGTGGCATCCTTCAGTGTGCTCTGGCAAAAGACGGAGAGATAAGTGACTGATAAAGCTAAAGCCTAGAATGGCGAGTTGGAGGGGGTGGTGGAAGGTTGGCATTCCTGGGCGTTTATGCGTTGCCTCCTTCGAACCAACGAACGGAACGGACCGAAATCAGTTTGCACTTTTTACCAACATATGAAAGGGTATGGACGATATGATGGATCCGGTGTTGTGGGTAGTCAGTCGAACATAGAATTGGACATCAGATGATGCGTTCACATATGATTGTTCGGATGGTGGACAAAAAAACCGGATTGCACCGGGATCTGTTTGATAGCTGAAGAGAATTTTAATCGATGTATATGAAGTTTGCTGTAAGCCGTAACTAATGCAAAAAGTTGGTCTACCCGTTGTGAGTTGGTGCCCATAGGGTTATTTAAAATATTCTGAAAATATATGTGTACGAATGAGCTACGCAGCAAAAGCAGTTTTTTCGTTTAAAACCAAAATTTTGTTAATGAAAATGTGTTCACTGTGTTCCTGTAGGCAAGTAGAATGCAATGAACACATTTTCAGGAACGTACTATAGGTTTTCTACGAAAAAAACTGCTATTGATTCTCCAAAAAATAATTTCCGAACTGTATATTAGTCGTACATCAGCCTTATATTGCAAAAAGTTCAATTAGCGGACTTGTTGGTTACTTAGGTTGTTTGCAGAACAGATACCGCTGGAAAGCAGACGATCAAAAAGGTAAAGGATAAGTTCAAAATGTTGATGACATTCCCGCATTTTCAAACAGATGTTGAGCAATTCCACGCCAAATGACGAATGAATCTGATGTGACCTTCTCCGATTTGCATGAAACTTTGCATGATTGTTTATTATGGTCAATCTTTCACATTTGAGCTAAAATTTGGTCATTTTTAAATTCGCAAAAAATGGCTTATTCGAAAAATTTTAACAAATTGTAACTCTAAAATGTCACTTCCAAACAAATTTACATCTGAGACAAATCTAGAAAAAATACACTTGGTAAAAAATTTCAATTTGGAGAAAAAATCTAAAACAATTGTTAAAAGCTTTTGAAAAATGTTATAATTATTCTGTGACATTTTCAAGTTGGACACTTAAAAATTAACATAAATCGTAGAACAACAACTTTTGGACACATTTTTTAATTTTTTGTTTGGACTTTTTTTTTTTAATTTACGCTGAAAACCATTTTTTAGACTTTCCGTTTTCTGGTGAAAAATCAACAAATAATAATAAAATTATCAAAAGTTTAAACCTTTGACCAAGGGTTATTGTTGTATGATTTTTGTTGACTTTTAAGTGTCCAATTTGAAAATTTCACAGAAAATCTAATTTTGCATAAGCTTTTTAATGAAAAATATTAAAAATATTTAAGAGAGTAAATTTTTGTTATTTTTATGATTTTTTTTTACCCTAAGATACATTTAAAAATATTTTTTTTACCGTGCTTATTTTTCCTGAAAAGTAATTATTTTTTCCTACAACTTTGTCTCAGACGTAATAATTGAAAGTGACGTTATTGAGTTATGATAGGGGCAACTATCACCTTTCCGAAAGTGGTATTGGTTTGCGTGAGCGTACTTTGGTTCGCGTGTAAAGGGCCTTAGAAAGTTTGTTTACAAATGCTTTTGTGCCGTTATCAAATGTTATGCCTGATATGTTGAAAAATATCGAATACACCATTTTGAAGTTTCTTGCAGGAATCAAAATGGCCGAATTTTGGCTCAAATGATTGACCAAAACAAACAATTATTCAAAGTTTCATGCAAATTGGAGAAGGTCTGAAATTGTTTGTTTTTTTGTTATTTGGCCGGGGAATGCTTTTTTCCGGTTAAGGCTTGCATGACAGAAACGAAATTTAAGACTTAAAACAGAGGACAGAGGTTTCAATTTTTTTTATTGTTATCAATAAAACGCAGTTTCATGTCAATTTATTTAATTGTAATCGTTTTAAAAATAAGAAGGGTAAAAATATGAACGACAATCAAACATGGTTTGTTGTCGTTTGGAATCAAGGTAGGCGGAGATTGCTCCTATTTGGCAGCTACATCCCGCATTGCATAAAAATGGCAAGACACCAGAAAAATTATGTTATATCTGGCGTAAGCAACACAACATTAAAATTGCTTAAAAGATGTATGCAAGTTTGTTGTTTTGAACAATGTTTGACATTAATTTACAAGAACTATAATAATCTGGCGTTCATTCTAAACTCATTGGAAGTTGAAAAATCATTGGACGTAACAAGATATTCAACTATATAGGGGAAATGTCTCTAATGTTGGCCTATGGATCTAAGATTGGGCCCATCGCTAAAAATCTGCTATTTATCAATTTTATCTAGATGAACGCGTTATTGGGACGTTACTAATGGATATTTTTGGTTGCTATTGAAAATTTAGTCGATTGCTGAATTTATGTATGGGACCAAATTAGGGACACTTAGGCCGACATTACCTGCATTCCCCCTATATATGTATATATAATGTAATATATGTATATACATGTATATAGCCGCTGACTTGGTCCTGCTTGCGGATCAGGGCGTGACCACAATGAGGAATGCGATACAATGAGGAATGAGGAAAAGCAATGTATGTAAACCCCCTCCCCCTTCACAACAACCTCTCTCTCCCCCCCCCCCCTCAACAATAACCCTAAAAAGACAAAGACTTTGACGATCACTTTTTTTTCCGGGAAATAAATTTTAAACAAACCACAATTATTAGTAAAAACAGTAGTTTTTCCCTTAATTTCTTCCCGCACCAAAACTTTCGAATTTGAGAAAAAAATTGCTTGAAAGACATATTCGATGATATTAAGTTGGTGAATTACACTCAACTGACGGTAAAACATATCTGGTACTCCTATATATCAGTGCCAACATTTCAAAGGGGCGTAATTGCTTTTGTAAACAATGGCTTTAGCCGTCAATTTCTCGCGAATGAAATCTCACCCCTCCAAAATAACAATGCTAGCTGGTAGAGGAAACATTCATCTACATCCAAAGTCCAGAGGAAACATTTATCTACCTGTTGGTGTCATTATTTTTCATGAGTGAGCTTTAATTCGCGAGAAATCGACGGCTAAAGCCATTGTTTAAAAATGCAATTACGCCCCTTTGAAATGTTGGCACTGAATATTAACATCCAAAAGTCCATCCTTTTTTCCATATTCTGCACAAAAGAAACGTTCTGCCCCGCTGCCTGCCCATAAATGAGAAATTGGCTAATGTGCCTGAAGCAGAAAAAATGGAGAAAAATGCAATTTTAACATTTTTGTTGGTTGAATAAGTTTTACTAGATAAAATTGTCTTTTAAAATATACATAACAGTATTTGCCTATGCCGGAAACATGCCGTTGAATAAAAACAACGAAACTAATAGCCATTTTCTATAAAGGCTGATTTTTAATCATAGTAGCCATTTTTTCAATTACAATCTCAGGGAAATTCGCCAAACGGTCATTTGTTTTGGCTAACGTGCATACGTTCTCGTTTATTGTGGTGTGAATTCCAGCTAGATATGGCTTTAAATTATCAACAACAATACGGAACCACTAGTGAAAGTGAGCAGGAGCCAGATGACAGTATTCCGCGTCGTAAACCCACAAAGCGAGAAGCAGTAGCTCTGGAGACTAAAACGATTAAGCGAATAAAACACACAGTGGTGCCTGGAAATTGTGCAGCATGTCCTCTGGATTGTGAATCTAAAATAGATAGAGAAATGCGGCTACGCATCAATGAGTCGTATTGGAACAAGACGCCTGCCGATCAAAAAGGTTTTATCCGGGAAAACGTTCTGCAGATCGAAGTTAAACGTAGACGCATACGTGCCGTTGTGCATCGGAAATGTTTTACATATAAATATCATTTGAAAGATTCCTTTTTCAGTTCGCAGAACGTTTGTGCAACATTTTTTCTGAACACAATTGGGTATGAAAAATCTTGCAGGTATGAATTCTGTTCTTAATAGGCGTAGTATTTGTTTGTAGTACATCAATTGTAAATTTCAGTAATACTATCTCTCGCGCGTTCAAGAAAGAAGCATCGCGTGACTGGAATATTGATAAGAGGGGTATGCTTCAAAAATTAAAGAGCAGAGATCTGAAAAAGATGGTCACGGAAGACATACTATTACATAATCCTACGATATCTCACTATCGACGGATCCATGCTCCAAATGTTAAATACTTGCCTTCGGACCTTTCAGCCAGACGCTTGTTTGATGCATATATTGCAAAGCAGACCGATGAAAATCGAAGTGTTCATACCAATATTACTGCGGGTATGTTTTCTTGTATAAATCTGTGGACATTTAAAAAATTATATTTTTTACTACAGCATACTTCGAGCTATGAACATCAAATTCACCAAGCTTGGACTAGAAGAATGCGAAGTATGTGAAATTCACCATCAGCATGTAGCTGAGGCTGGCCTTAATCATGATTCACCAACAAACGAACCAGCCATTGATCTTTGTGAAGCCTGCAAAATGTGGCACGATCATAATCTACGGGCACGCACATCTCGCGAAGAATATCAAAAGGATAAAACCAATAAGAAAGCAATAATTATGTCCGTTGATCTGCAAAAGGTATTTTTTTGCATTCAATAACAACACATGAATATTTATTGAGTATTGATGCTTATTACAGGTGGTTCAAATACCAAGGATGGACTCTTATAAAACCGTCATATTCACGAAGCGAATAAACATTTTGCACCAAACGTTTGCTCCAGTTGGAGGAGCAAAGCATGGTGTAGTTTATGGTTTCGTTTGGGATGAATCCATTAGCGGCAGAAAGGCATCAGACATCACGAGCTGCTTTCTAAAATATCTGCAAATTGAGCGGAGCGCTAAGCATATTGTGTTTTGGCTAGATAATTGTAGTAGTCAGAATAAGAACTGGAATCTGTTCTTATTTATGATCCTTCTTGTAAATTCAACGTTGCTTGAGACTAACGTTATTGAATTTAAGTATTTTGAACCGGGACACAAAGAGGTGAAGCTTATCGTATTTTCAAGAGGATCGTATAATTTTACGTACGCCAATGAATTTTCTGGAGCAACAAAATTGTGCAACTTCTTCACCAGAGAACAAATCAGGAAAGTTCAATCAGCTGATTTCGACATTTCATCTACGATGCATTTCCGGATGTTACCAAAAGGAGTCGAACTTACACGTAAGCAAGGAATAATACAAAAAATTCTACCGTTGTTGCCTCCCGACAAAAAAATGTACTGGTATAACCTTCCAACCCACGATGACATATCGGATGAAGAATCATAATACCAATGAAGGAGCATAATAATAATGTGTGATTATATTGTAACATTTACCATTTTCATTTTCCTTGCTCTTTCCATTTATTATACATCAATAAAGCTGTTATAAATAAATAAAAACATTCTTTCCATAATATATTTAATTAAAGAGTCTTGCGATAAGCTGTAAAACCGAAAAATTTCTGAATTTTCTCGATTTTGACAAAAATGGCTTATTAGCCAATTTCTCATTTATGGGCAGCGCTCCCATTCATGATAAAATGGTGGGAAATCATGTCAGTTGCGGGGCTTAGAAATTATGTTTTCTGCAAAATATGTAAAAAAGGAGGGGCGTCAGATGTTAACCTAAATGCATATATCATGCATCATAGATAGAGAAAGATAGAAAGATTCTCCGTCATACTGCGGTCGTGTCTAGGACACAACCCTTTAATTTTTTTTTTTACGGAAAAAAATATATCAAAAATTGCGGAAATATCAAGAGAATATTATACAGCTGTGAAAAAAATAAACAAACTACACTTCTGTAAATTTTACATGACTTTTGAAAACTTTTTCAAAATTCAGCAAACTTCAGAAATATTAAATGATTGTCAAAGAAGAATTCTTGGAGTTTCATTATTATTCCTGAAGCTCGTAGAAGTTCTTCAAAATTTGCAGGACTTCTCTAAAGTAAGTATTTATTTTCTGAACTTCTAAAAGCGTCTTTTGTAGTTCTTAGAAGTTGTTTTATTTCCACGGATATTGTCTGAAGTTAGCACAGTTTGCCTGCATTTCTTCGAAATTCGATGAATTTCACTGATGCTGATAGAAAGTTTTTTTTTTTAATTCATACATTTTCTGTGTCTATGCCTTAGAGATTGCAAAACTTTTCTGAAATCCGCGAGCTTCTATGAAATTTTCAGTAATGCTTTGATTGCCCTCTTTTCGCATGACTTTTCCTGAAGCTTGCATGTCACAGTAATTAATTGAAAGCTTTCTATGCCAACCAATGTTGCTGAGCTGGCAGCAATCAACTTCGCATTGGGGATGATTTTCCAACATGCCCGCAGACCATATCTTCTCGGATAGTCTCAGTTTGATTGAGGCTATTCGGTCGATGAAACCAAGTAGGCACTCATCTTATTTGCTTTCAAAGGTAGTGTACTGATGAGTGTACTGGTCGAAAGATCATATATGATCCTTTGTATGGGTCCCCTCACATTGCTCAATCCCAGGCAATGAGAAGGTGAACTCTCTCGCAAAGGTGGGCGCGCAGGAAGGCGAATTTTATGACAGGCAAATTTCACACGATGAATTTTACCATTTAGTGCGTCAGAGTACCCTTTCGAGTTGGCAAACCGATTGGGACAATGGAAATCTTGGACGGTGGTTACATTAAATTATTCCTAATGTTTCTTCGAGAGCGTGGTTTAAAGGCTTGGACTTAAGTCGTGACTTCATTCGCGTGATGAGTGATGAGACTTATGTCCAACCACTACTCGCTAGATGCTCATCTCAATAGAATAAACCTCGTAGACAGCAACAACGGTTACGATGACATCGATCACGCAGTTTGGCAATGTACGGATAATGACGCCGCCAGAGAGCGACTTTTGAATACCCTTGAGGCCCAAGGAAGACAACCCTATGTTCCTATCAGAGACGTGTTGGGAACTCGCGATATCTGCTATATGCATTCGGTTTATGTGTTTCTTCAAATGTCTAGTATAAGAATTTAGTTCCTTCGTCTTTTGTCTCTCTTTAATAGTTTTTGTTTGTCTTGTCCCCCCGTCTCGATGAGTCTCATCGTCGCCCACTGGTCACCATAGCCGGTCGAACTCCAGACGAAACTAGAACCGCACTACCATTCATACTGGCGACAACGCTCTGATGAGACAACGAAACCTTACCCCCAAACTCCTCCCCTGATCCTATCCTTCGACAATGTACCTCTCTAACCTCGAGTAAGCCGCGAGTATTCGGCCCAATTCCTACTAGACATAGAATTAAGTGAATTTTGTTACAAACAAAGAACAATGAACTATCGGCTCCGTAAAGCTAACGCGATTGAGCTTTCCAAATAAACGAACTAGTTAAAAAAAATATGCCAACCAATGCATGAATCTGTATTATTACAAGCACAGTGATACTCTATGCCCAGGGAAGTTGAGAAAATGTCCAACCTGGGAATGGAACATACTGAGTTCTTAAGGTGATACGATTCAGCGTCCACAAATCATAGGCACTTTCACTGCCACTTCAAGTTTTCTAGGGAGTTAATCTCGGGCACAATTGCGATTTGAGGCACTAAATTGTCATCACAGTTTTGTTATTGTATGTTTTCTGGTAGCAGATAATGGACTCCAGGAAAAAGCGAAGTGGAACCAGAGCCCGAGGTTCTGGATCGTATCACCTTAAAACAATTTCTATGTTCTGCCTCCCGCTTTTCATTAGTCAGCCAAAAGATCCCTTCAGACCGATCGCGTTTGTCATAGTGGTCTTTGGTTTTTTGTTCATGATACCGTTAAAAAAAAATCTGGGACTTTGAACAGTTATCTGAAGTCTATGACTTGGAAAATTGGTAACTACACTGCAATGCTCATTTCTGTTTGTCAAACTTTGTAAAACTATCAAACAGAAATGAATAAATAGTGTATTACTGAATTATAAGTGGGGATGGGTAGCATTCACTAGCCCGAGATTACCCTCCAGATGCTAGCCTCTTCACCAACCATACATCAGTACACACTTATCCAGTCAGTAATTTTTACCGAGTTTTTGAATTGCGGAACTCTTCGGTAAAATTTAAAAAAATCTGTGAAAAATTCAAAGTTGAGAAAATGTGTTACGAAAATTTACAGACTTACTTCTGTTAACCCCGTGTAATGATGAAAAATAAAATTTGTCGATTTTATCTAATCTTTACGAATATTACATTTGAATTTTAACCGTGTTTTTCAGTAATCCAAAAATCCAGTAAAAAAAAACTGACTCCTGTTTTTTTTTTTTTTATACAGGGGGGAATCTGCTCACAGACACCTGAGAAGGAACTCAGGGTGTGGGGATGGGAGAATTTCACTCCCGACCCACTAAACCTTACCCTGTGCGCTTGGCCCTTGACCTCCCCGGAACCGCCCGAAGGCATTACTTCGTGGGAGGGGCCGCTGTAGCGCTATGGCGCCTCTCTAGCAATACTCTAACGATCTGGTCGGGCAGTAGGTAACTGCTGCTCGGCTCGCCACTGTCGTTATAATACCGAAACTATGTGGGTGACCGCAGTCACCACCGCGCTCCAGTTCTCGGTGGTACCACACATCCTATGAACGATGTTATCCGGACTGGTATCCGCTCCGCATATCGCTAGCATAGCGCTCGATACTGGCTCGAAACGTGGACAGGCAAACACGACGTGTTCGGCGGTCTCCTCGACACCAGCACATGTGGGCAGATGGGAGTACTTGCATGTCCGAACCTATGCAGGTAGCTCCTAAAGCAGCCATGGCCTGACAGGAACTGTGTCAGGTGGAAGTTTACTTCCCCATGGCGCCTGTTGACCCAGCTTGATACGGAAAGTATCAAGCGGTAAGTCCACCTCCCCTTTGTGGAGTTTTCCCACTCCGATTGCCATCTCGCGGTCGACACAACTCGCGCGTTGTTGCGCACCCCTCGAACGGTCCTCGCGTCATAGCACGCCACATCCTCCTTAATGATAAGGCTGATTGGCATCATCCCTGCTATGACACAGACGGCCTCTCTCGAGATAGTGCGGTATGCACTGGCCACCCTTAAGCACATTAGCCTGTGTGTACTCTCTAATTTCTGCCTGTGGCAGTCAATATCCAGTACCGCAGCCCACGCAGGGCCGCCGTATCTGAGGATAGATACTACGACCCCAGCGAGGAGCCTGCGCTTACTGGCATTCACTGCCGAGCTGTTTGACATCACACGGGATAATGCCCCCACAGCCATAGACGCTCTCTTGCAAGCGTACTCGACGTGGCAGCCGAAGCTGAGCTTATCGTCGAGCATGACCCCCAAGAGTTTTAGAGAGCGCACAGACCTAATTGTGCTTCCGC
Source organism: Ochlerotatus camptorhynchus (assembly GCF_037179485.1). Taxonomy (NCBI): domain Eukaryota; kingdom Metazoa; phylum Arthropoda; class Insecta; order Diptera; family Culicidae; genus Ochlerotatus; species Ochlerotatus camptorhynchus. The sequence goes on along the minus strand of NW_027040515.1, from coordinate 1,283,127 downwards.
CGACTGTCAACGTCGCATGCTGTACTGACATGCGATTGTTGACTACGACCACTTCCGTCTTGTGATGGGCGAGCTCCAGTTTCCTGGTTCTCATCCATTCCTCCACAAGCCTGACGCAGTGGGCCGCTGTGTATGCGGAGCTGCACACTCCTCCGTCGAAACAGCACCACAGCTGAGCTGCGAGTGCTATGAAATAAAAAGGACTTCAACTTATTCCACTACCTAGTTTCCTCCCTTCCGCTCACAGAATTCGCCGATTCGGTGTCTCTCGTTGTGTGATCTGCTGAGACTGAGCAATATTCGATACCACGAAATATCTCCGCAGTTGTGTTTTCTTTCGGCGCAGGAGATGTGCGGTAATCGAAAGTTAAGAATGTAGCTCAACATTTACAATAACATTCCACCAAATTTTCATGTGCATAGTCCACTGCAACAGCCGAACGTACGAACGAATAGGGTGACCATGGCGCATTTTAAGAAAACGTCACAAGTTTTTATGGCTGTTTTAAATCAATAATTACGAAGAAACCATAAAGCCTACAAGGTTACTACCAAAGGCACAAATCTAGGGAACTGCATGGAAAATGTTTTGTAGAATAACTAAATAAACAGAAATGAAAATTTTCAACTTAAAAACACTAAAATGTATGAAATTTCACCAGTTTTTTTTTTTGGTGCTTTCAACATACTTTTCAATTTTAATGTATGATAATTAACTTTAATCGAGTTCTTTTCTAAAGAGCACTGATAGTTAAGACTTAAATCTTTCATTTGGTATGTTGAAATCATTAAGATTAAGATTAAAAAAATATAGCTAACCAAAGTTGGCATTAAAAGAAAACATAAAATGTTGAATAACTCACTTAACAGTCATTTCCGACCCTATGTTCATGGGGATTTTTTTCATAACTTTAGAAGCCCTATCTACCCTGAAAATATGTAAAACAAGGAAACAAACTCCCTGTATAGGAATTTATCTCCGGCTCCTTGAGTTTCTTTTTTTTGCCACAAAACCACTACCGATAAAACTCGGTATTTTAGTTACAATATGACGTTTTCTCGATCCAGATTCGAAAACATTATTGACTGCTTACGGGGACCACCTATTGTTATCCTATCGCAAAAAAAAAACAACGCAAAAGCTCGGAAGCCACAATCGAATTTAAATCTACCACCTCACAACATCCTTGCTGCAACTGAGTGCGCCCACGCAAAACTATTCGGAGAGAAATATTCTTGAATGAAATTCTTGAGCGTCTTTCGCATAACTTGGCACCTTCTTGCTCGTTCGACGCTGTTGTGCCATTTTCCTATTCCATTTTTATTTTTTCGGTCGTCGCTTTTTCACACTGCACACGTTTTCCCTATATGAACCCAATGCCTATAGCTAAATGGATCCTCTTCCGATCCCCTGACGAACGACGGTGACATCGATGATGAGATGGTGGGTGGAAAATTAAATAACCCGAGTGATGATTTCAATGACAATGCCAGGCGAACCGGGTAAATGTGTGCCTATTATGTGGATGGATGACTATTTAACTGCGAGCATGAATGAAGGAAGACGCTCCCGATAGAGATCCAACCAAGACGGTTAGCAACGACGTCAGCAACAGGCCGAACCAATGCGCGAGAAGATATCGATGAATAGTTTGTTGGGGTGGTTCAATTCAACCACATATATATCTATATAGTAGATTCGAAATGGACTGGAGAAAGGAAGGATCTCGACGCTCTCATCGACAGCAAACGCGTTCATCGTCAGTGTCTAATGGATGCGGGAAGATGCGTGGTTCAATTAACTTTTTTTGGCATTCTGAAAACGCTCGATTTGACGTGAATGGGAGAGAAAGAGCCGCACATCGAAGACGTCAAATTCAAACTTCGTTACGCGAAAGTAATCAGCCTCAATTGGATCGCTTTGAGCGACGTCATTATTGAATGCATGCGATCATATCTTTATCTAGAATTTGTGATACCGTATTTAAAGTATTATTTGGCGCAACGTTTCTACAACCATCACAGATAAATATATTTTGTAATTTGTGAGTACCTACTGGAGCAGGTTTTTAAAATTACACGTTAAACGATCTAAAATTAATTGACGATATCATTGAAAATTAAATCAATTTCAATCGAACTTTTGGCTTGACTTTCATGTAAAAATTAATATTGTATTGCTGTATGTTTCGACTACCGGCCAGAAAATACCTCAATGTGCCACAGGTAAATTTAGAAAGTTTGTGCTGTGAGGCAAATCTTTTCATCCACTTGGGACAGAATAAAAAAAATAAAAAACCCTTCACGGCGTTCCGGGGCAAAATCCAACCCTACGCACCCCGTGCAATTATGCTGAACAATCACTTGCCATTCATCGGCAGCCATCCATCGATCCCGGGTTGCACACCCAGGCTAGTCTTATACCGGTCACGACTGCCATGCCGTTCAGAAGTTAATTGAATTTATTGAAATATCATTTACACCCCACCACTTGAACCTGATCGGAGAGTGCGAAAGGAAAGAAGGAAAATTCAAGCAAAAACCGAATGCCGGTTGCATCGAGTTACGGTCGGTGGCGGTGGGAAATTGTGGGTGGCGATAATGTAGTGTTGACCGCCATTATCATCGGTTCACCAATCATGTGGGTGTGAAGAAATGGCAGTTTTAATTTGTGTGATTTTTACAGTCTCTTATGCATCGTCACATAATAAGCCAATGAATGGAATAAATTGAACAGGTTTTATCGTATAAATCGCTATTATTGATTGCATTTACGTAATAACAGTAATGAATGATGTTTAAAAAATAAATAAATATGGGGATGAAAAACAAGACTGTGTTGTTGAGTTATTTTGTTTGGGTTCTTTTGGGTGGAAAGTCTACCGGGAAAACCGGGAAAAATGTCGGGAATTTGAATAATCCAGCAGGAAAATAATAATTTCAATAATTTAACATAAGAGATAATGGCACATATTTCAAAACTAATAATTTCGTTCGAACTAAAACTTCTACGCAACTAAAACTGTGCTGCAAGTTGAACCATGTTTACCTCAAGTAAGGCTTTAGTTAATTTTTTTTTTTGTTTATTAATTTATTTGATAAGGCTCAACCGAATTAACTTTACAGAGCCGAGGATTCGTGGTCACTATACAATACATCTTAAAACTGTAGTCAAAAGGCACAACACAATAAACATTTTATCTTCCGCTATCCAAAAAGCCTCCTCCATCAGAACTGGAGCCGCTTCCAGTAGTTTCATTGTATGGCAAATTGTTGTACGCCAACGAGGGTCAGAGCGCGTCCATTGCAACAATGGGCGCAAAACGTGGTCAGCACTCACACACTCATCACGAAACGGTTGCTTTCCAAAGTCGACGACGCATCGACTGAAAGAACTGCTGATGAAGAACAATGACGAGGACCACACAATGGTTGCTGCCGAGAAAACAGACGATCGCGTAGCACACATCGAGAGTTGCCTGCTTTTGTCGACAGCCGAGTGAACACTGGCTTTAGTTAATGTATTGCGTATTTATCGTTATTTTCATGATTATTTTTTCGAATCAATTGCATTGACGATAGGGCAAATCACTCCTTGCTTTAAACATAATTTTGTTCGTATTGACACCAAGATAAGTACTATGTTTTAGTAAATAAAAGTAATCTCTCTCACTCTCTAATTTTAGTTCTAATCGTTCAGTCGGTGAGAAAACTTTTCATATTCTTTCAGTTTCTCGCCTGTTTCGCTTTAGTATGAACCAATTTCCGAAGTGTCAAATTTATCTCTGTACCAGATGTGAGGGCATAACTTCAGCTTCTTCCACAAAAAAAAAAAAATAAAAAAATGGAAGGTGTGGTCTTTTGAGAAAGTTAAAGAAAAGTGGGAAACGCGGGAAAAAGTCACCGGGAAATATGCGGGAAATGTCGAGAATCCATTTGTTCCATCGGGAATTCAGATTTTTTTTTTCATTTGTATGAATGTAGTTTTTAACTGAGGAGCAAATTGAAATCATGAAAGTTAAATAGTATTCCCCATCTTCTCAAAAATTATTTGTCATGACCAGTGATGGCATAATTATTTCAGGGCTGGTAGCGAGTCACTTTTTAGTGACTTAGTCACTTTTTTCAAGCCAGCCACTAAAAAGTCTCTTTTTTTAAGGCCAAGTCACTAAAGTCACTATTTCGTGTAATCAGTCACTATTTTCAACTTTTTTAGCGTGAATTTATTTCAAGATTGATCATTCTTTGCTTTAGGCGTTTAATCGTCTTTCTCTATCTACAGGGTGTCTATTCATTTTTCTAAATAAAATTGTCTGACTTTTCCAGGTTTTTCCAGTATTTTAACGGATAAATTCCAGGTTTAAAATAAAGCTAAATTTTTAAATTTTAAGTTTTGAGAATTTCAGAAAAGAACAAAGAACCTCAGAGCAGTTCCGTTAGAACATTAGAAAAGTCACATAAATTTTAAAGAAGTTTAGAGAACTTCAGCGAATTGTTAAACGTTTCGAGGAGATCCATGATCATTGAAAAAAATTAGGAAACTTTAGGAAGTCCAAAAAAGTTCAGGGAAGTTTAAGAATTTGATGAGAAGTATTGTGAGTCTCACGCTAGTTTCTCAAACTACAAAAGAACTTCAAGGCAGTTTCATTAACTTCAGGAAAAAAATGGGAACATTCAAGTAGTTGCCAAAACCTCAAAATAGTCCATTCCATATTCTACGGAGATTTCCATTGAAATATTCCTTAAAATTTTTGTGAAGCTATCCTCCGAATTCAATTTTCTTTTAGTTTTCCTTGGAATTCTCCACAGTAAGAAACCCTTTCGAAAGATTCTCCGAATATTCATTGAATTCATTTCAGATTTCCTTTTCAATCACACTCCTTCCCTTGGAATTCTACTCACATTGAAAGTCTCCTAAGAATTAATTGGCATTTCTCCTCACAAATTACTTCGATTCCTTCTCATAATTTGTTTGGCAAACTCTCCTGAATTCATTTTCCGAATTCCTGTGAATATGTCCTGGAGTTATTCTCAGATTTAATTGTAATCCTCCTTTAGTGTTTAAAAAAAAATCCAAAGACTTATGGAATTGTTTTCTCCCACAAACTTTATGAAACTATGCTCAGAATGCCCTTGGAATTTTCCTCTGAAGCTCCTCAGAAATTCCTAAGAGTTTTCATTAAAATTTACTTGTAGGTCACTTTTTAGTCACTATTTTTACATTTATAAGTCACTATTTGGTCACTTATTTCATCAAAGTGGTCACTAAAATCACTAGTTTTAACAGCAGTGATTGCGACCAGCCCTGTCATTTGCAAAATCATATTTTTTTGCTCTCAACATATCATGCTTGAATTGATTTTACAAGCTCCACTGATACTGTGAGACTACTCACCTACTGTGAAATTGAAGCTAAGAGTTGACTCGTCGCAAAATTAATTCACATCGTTTTTTGACGTGGACTACGTCTTATGGGGTAGGCGGTAGGCTGTGGAGTTTTGACGTCTTCATAAGAGTTGTTTATTTTATCAAGATAAACAACTATGCCAAAATCGTCAAGTCTTCAAAACGCCATTTATGATTAAAAGTTATAGAAAAAAAAACATGTTTCACTAAAATGTAAAAATCTCAAAAACACCAAAATATTCCTCTCTCAAATTTTAATATTTTGTTTATCGAGTATTGCTTAATTTTTGCTGAAAATGTTAGGTTGCGATTTTTTGCGCTTTAGAAGATAATAAAGTTAAAAAATAGCTGTTTTTTCATTTTTTTTTTTCAAAAATATCTTTAAAATTTTAAACTTAAACCAGTATGTTTCTTCACAAAAGTTATTTATATAATGTTTTTGAGAAGAGAAAAATATAACATTATATGATAGTAAGCAAAAAAAAACTGAAACAGAAGGAAAAATCATATTTTCAACATTTTTTTCTTTTAACTGCATGTAACTCGGAACCAGTAGGCTGTGGAAATTTTTTGTCTTCAAAAGAGTTGTTTATTTTGTCAATATAAACAACTTTGCCGGAGACATCAAGTGTCCAAAACGCCAGAGAAAGAAATTAGATTGTAGTGCCATCTTTCCGGAAGAGTTTTGAATTATTTGTTTATGTCAATAGATGGTCCTTATTATGATGTGAAACTTTGCCCAAGACACTCCCAAGTAACAATCTAAATGCTTGAAAAATTTATTCTTATTTTATTATTGTTTTATCATAGCATCCCTTGCAGCCTGTGGTTGTATTACGGTTTTGTGTGCTTGTCATAAAATCAGGCCGTCAAGTCGTCTATAAAACTGTTTTATGACTACTAAATTAAAACTCAGACTTCATAGTTTTAACGGTAGCTGTAAGGTGGTTCTGTATCACTACTTATAACTACAGAATAAAACCAAAACAAAACATACAATTATGTTTTATGGCATACTTTTTATGACCGATATAAAACATGACGCAGTTTGAGACCTTCATTAAAGCCTCATTACAACTATCATCTTTATCAGAGGCCTAAGATTCACAGATAAGAAATATACTACAATAATAACAAAAAATACTCTGAAAATTGTTACCAATATAAAAAAAAAAAAACAAATCTATTCAGATACCTACATGAAATGAAAACCCCTTCAGTGCTTTTGAACACGATGAAGATGAGTCGATCGCCAATATGAAACTCCTGGAGGATCTACAGTTATGGGCTCCCTCATATAACATAAGGCACCGTGCGGTGAAGGAGCTCTTAAAAAGATTGAACAAGCGGCTTTCCGATACACTTCCGAAAGATCCACGAACCCTTCTTAAAATAACGCAGACAGTTTCACTAAATCCGGTTGGAGATGGCCAGTATTGGTATCACGGCTTTAAACCTTGCATTGAAAAAGCTTTTAGTGGATCCAATAAGCATTTCTTACATCTTGATTACAAGAGAAAATAGGAGGATCACTTGGAATGTTGACTTTTTGACAGGTTCCCATGGTTTTTGTTTTGTTTTGATTCGCTGTACCGAATAAAACCAGCAAGCTAGTTATAGAGCTTATAGGGTATACGTCCCTAACCTCGGTCTAATATGCAGCCATAGATTACGTTTTTAATCATAACTCATCAATTAATTTACCTGCAAACGATATTCTACTGCTAAATGGTATGCTTAGATATGCTTATCATGTCGTTTGCTATCAGGAACCGCAAAAAGTTGAAAAACTTACTTTTTTTAAGACAAAAACTCACCAGGGAAATGTATGTAATATCGGTCTATTGTCCCCAAATTGGGTCTATTTATGGATGCAACTTCGTCCTATCCTGTTTGATTCTCAAAAAAAACGCTCTTGGTAACGTTTTCTTATGTATTTTTTTTTATCACTATCACTGTTAACTTAATACTCTTCATTCCTCAAAACATTTCTTAGAGAAAATTTTACGAAAACTACATTAAATCACTCAAGTTAAAAATTAAAAATTAAAAATTTCGCTTATCGTCTTTCGACCGCAGAATATCTAAATCAAAACATTGTGATGTTCATTATACAGATTTGGCAGAAAAAATCTCCCTTCCTGTTCGTTCCTTATCATCCAAATGCAAACCACATTGTTGACGTTACTCTTATTGCTATATGCTGTCAAATGAATTTCATGGGCCAAAGTTAGGAACATAGAAAAGAAATGTGTCCCTAAAGTTGGGTCCATGATTTACTTGTGAAAACGTTGTTAAACAATTAAAATAAACATAAAATATTCAAACAGTAACTGTGAGTTTTACGTCTAGTGTGTATTATCAGGTAATTCCATTCAATAAATGCCATAATCAGGCCATTTGATGATCGTCAGTGCAACCTTCCCATCTTAACCTTAGAAGTCATGGCGGCTAAAAACTCCGAACAGAGTGATATTCTCAACCAGTTTTATTACTTACGAGAGCTGAAAATGTATTGAAATGTTGTGATATAAATTGATTTGTGTGTGGTACACATTTATCAATCATCAGTGATCAATATTTTCCTTATTTTTTGTGTAATATTCCTTAATTAATTATTTATTTGCGTGATAGGCCGAATGAAAGGACTAGACCCACATTACATACCGTAACCCTATATAACTTAACGCTCTCAATTTGGACTACGAAATGCTAAGATACAACCATTAGGTTTATGTTATGCTATAGAATTCCAATCTTGGAGAATATTTCATATTGAGGTATTTTTAAGGAGTAGCAAATTATAACGAAAAAAATGTCGCCGTATGAACAAATTTCACACAGTATGAATAATTGCGCTTTAATTGATAGGTGATAAAACACTTTCATACATCTATGTATATTTAAATAATATGTGACTGGTTATTGCTCAACAGTAGTAACAGTTTTGTACTATATAGATAATCTTTTAATGACTCTTTAATGCATGGTGCTAATGTACACAAATTAAAAATCTCCCTATATTTTAGTATTCATATGGCGCACTAAATTTATGATCCTATTTGGTATTATAATCACCACACATATTGAACGGCATGCTCTGAAACATATACAGATTGGTTCAAAATTGTAATAAAGTCGTCTTATTTTTAATATACAACAATGTCAGCTATTATTGCAAATTGACATTGATCATGATTTCACATCAAACATCGAAAGAATAAAACCACAATAAAATATTTCTCTATATTAACTACCACCAAAAAACCCCAACTTAAAACCTTCAGGGTTGTCAAAATGTTTTGCGTATCATATGTTATCAACTTCTTCAGGAGCGATTTATGCGGTTGTAATATAGTTTTATGGTAGTCATCAAAAGGTTGTTAAAACTTTCTGACCTGGAGGAGGTTTTATGTTTTCATTTTTAACAACCACGTAGTGTGATAAAACTGGCATAAAACCTATGCTCCTAAGGTAGTTCGCATATCAAGTTTTAATGATTGCATTAAAACTGGGCCAATTGGCCATGACATGGCTGTATAGCGGTTCTCAGGAGGTTGTTAAAGCAATGTGGTCGTCAGTGAAGGTTTTATAATTTGGTTATATCATCTGCTATAAAACTTCAATAAAATAAAAACTGTTGCTTAGTACTATCATAGAGGTAACTCTAAGACCACTGGGTCCCGAAGAAAATCATTATTATTTTTGGCTCACTCAGTACCAGAACAACGGTCCCAAGCAGTCCCAAGCTATTTCACTCACCCCTGCATGTTCTGCATGAATCCACACACCCCTGATGTTATCTGTCAAACTTTCATAGCGAATCAAAACAAACATAGTGTAGTAATAGAATTTCAACTAGAATAGGGTACGTTAATCGTTTGCTTGGGACCAATAGGTTACTAAAGTGGTGAGCCAATTTAAAATCGTTAGTTTCGTATTGATTGTTGCTAGTAGGTCCCGAAGAAACGTGCTCATCTTTTTGACTCAGCTCTGGTACTATTTTCGGTCCCAAGCTAATCGATTCACCCCTCGAAGCATAGGAAAATCCACTAACCTCTCATTTTATCTGTCAAACTTTCATAGCGAATCAAAACAAACATTGTGTAGTACTAGAATTTTGACTAGAATGGGGTACGTTAATCGTTTGCTTGGGACCAATAGGCTAGTCAAGTAGTGAGCCAATTTAAAATCGTTAGTTTCGTATTGATTGTTGGTACTATGTCGCGGAAATACTTGTTTCGGTGTTATTAATTTTGCTCCGCTAGATTGCATTCTTGGCCCAGTGTGCAATGATGGTAACAAGCTAATACCAACAATCAATACGAAACTAACGATTTTAAATTGACTCACCACTTTAGTAGCCTATTGGTCCCAAGCAAACGATTAACGTACCCTATTCTAGTTGAAATTCTATTACTACACTATGTTTGTTTTGATTCGCTATGAAAGTTTGACAGATAACATCAGGGATGTGTGGATTCATGCAGAACATGTAGGGGTGAGTGAAATAGCTTGGGATTGCTTGGGACCGTTGTTCTGGTACTGAGTGAGCCAAAAATAATAATGATTTTCTTCGGGACCCAGTGGTCTTAGAGTTACCTCTATGGTATTACTCCATCACTATTGAGAAATGATGAAGCATTCGATTTTTTTACAGTTGCCACTCTTGCATTTATCGCAAGGATCCGAGTCTAATTGAAAGGTCCCGCTATTGATGAAGACAACTAACTCATTTTTTTTGCCTTGTTTCAAGATCATCCTCGGTAGACAAAGCCGAGTCTTGTCTCTATCAACAAGGCATAAAAAGTAACAAGGACTAAGATGTGTTCCTTGGATTACTGAAAAATCCTGTTCCCCTAGTTTGAAGTAGTCGGGACTAGGAATCGGTGGTAGATCTTACATCCCGTAACGTACCACGAAAAGGTGAGCTACCCACGTTACGGGTTTTTCTATGTTTCGAGTGGTGCATCGATTAGCTTGGGACCGAGGAGAGTACCAGAGCTGAGCCAAAAAGTTGAGCACGTTTCTTCGGGACCTTCTTGTCTTAGAGTTACCTCTATGATAGTACGGTGATAGAGGAAATGCTTCACCAAACCCGAACGTCTGTTCACCATGGAGGTGTGGCTCAAAACGGCGTGTGTTCTCCATGTTAGAAGCGGCTGATCACCGTCCTAGTGCCAGCGTGGGACTCTAAACAGAGCTGTGCACGATGGTCCCCCGGCGAGACAGAGGGGGTTGGGGCAGGCCCAACACGCCGCCCTGGAAAAAAACATAAAGTTGCAAATACTGAAGAAAGAAATACGAATCGGAACAATCGGCACAGGCCTACGTGACGAAATAAGGACTATGATTGGAAACTCGGAACATGGAAGTGCAAATCGCTCGGCTTCCCGGGCTGCGATAGGTTAATCTATGATGAACTTCAACCACGCAACTTCGAAGTAGTAGCACTGCAGGAACTTTGCTGGACGGGACAAAAGGTATGGAACCAGAACTGTGGCACCACCAACGAGCTGGGAACCGGCTTTGTAGTGCTGCTTTGGCAGCTGATCAACGCGAAGATGTGCATGTTGAGGATTAAGGGCCATTTCTTCAACTACATCATCATCGTGCACTGGGGAAGACCCGACACGAAGGGAGACCCGACGACGAGAAAGAAGCGTTCTATGCGCAGCTGGAGCAGGTGTACGGCGGCTGTTCGCAACGGGACGGCAAAATATGAACGCTCAGCTAGGACGGGAGGCAATGTATAAATGCCATATCGAACGACAACGGCCAACGCAAGGATATCCACAAAGCCACCTGGAGATCACCTGACCAACACACAGAAAACCAAATCGATCACGTTCTAATTGACGGGAAATTCTTCTCCGACATTATCAACGTCCGCACGTACCCCAGTGCGAACATAGATTCGGACCGCTACCTAGTTGCAGTACGCATGCGCTCAAAACTCTCGACGGTGCATAACACACGTCGAAGTCGAACGCCGCGACCCAACATTGAGCAACTACGGGACGCCGGAGTTGCCCAGGACTACGCGCAGCAGCTGGAAGTTGCACTACCCACGGAAGAGCAGCTTGGCGCAGCTTCTCTTGAAGATGGCTGGAGGGAAATCCGTTCCACCATAGGTAGTACTGCTGCAGCGGCACTAGGTACTGGAATCCCGGACCGAAGAAATGGCTGGTTTGACGGAGAATGCTAGTAGAGGAGAAGAATGCTGCAACACCGCACAAGATTGAATGTGGAGCGATACAGACAAGCGCGGAACAGACAAAACTCGGTTTTCCGAAGGAAGTAGCGTCAGCAGAAAGACCGAGATCATGAGGCAATGGAAAATCTGTACCGCGTAAACGTCACACTGAAGTTCTACGAGAAGCTAAATAGTTCGCGCAAAGGCTACGTGCCGCAAGCCGATATGTGCAAGGACTTGGACGGTAGCCTTCTCACGAACGAGTGTGAGGTTATTGAGAGATGGAAGCAGTACTATGACGAGCACTTCAACGGTGATGCCGCAGAAAACGAAGGTGGCACGGCAACAGACTTTGGAGCACGCGCAGAAGACGACAGGCTGCCGGCCCCTGATTTTCAAGAAGTTGAGGAGGAGATCGGTCGGCTGAAGAACAACAAAGCAACTGGTGTAGATCAACTACCAAGTGAGCTATTAAAATACGGTGGTGAAGCACTGGCTAGAGCGCTGCACTGGGTAATTGCCAAGATTTGGAGGAGGAAATATTACCGGAGGAGTGGATGGAAGGTCGTACGCCCAATCTACAAAAAGGGCGACAAGTTGGATTGCTGCAACTACCGCGCGATCACACTTCTGAGCGCCGTCTACAAGGTACTCTCCCAAATTCTATGCCGCCGCCTGTCACCTGTGCAAGAGGGTGCCCGCGCTACCACGGACCAAATTTTCGCAATTCGGCAGGTTCTGCAGAAATGTCGCGAATACAACGTACCCACACATCATTTGTTCATCGATTTCAAATCCGCTTACGACACAATTGATCGAGATCAGCTATGGCATATTATGCACGAGTACGGATTTCCGGATAAACTGACGCGATTGGTCAAGGCGACGATGGATCGAGTGATGTGCGTTGTTTGAGTATCGGGGACACTCTCGAGTCCCTTTGAATCTTGAAGGGGGTTACGGCAAGGTGATGGACTTTCGTGTCTGCTGTTCAACATCGCGTTAGAAGGTTTGATCAGAAGAGCTGGAATAGACACGAGTGGCACGATCTTCAGGAAGTCCATCCAGCTCCTTGACTTCGTCGATGACATCGACATCATGGCACGGAACTTTGAGACGATGGCGGAAACGTACATCAGACTGAAGGCTGAAGCTAGGTGAATTTTACTTGCCATCAACGCATCGAAGACGAAATACATGAAAGGAAGAGGTTCTAGGGAAGACAATGTTAGCCTCCCACCCCGAGTTCAGATTGACGGTGACGAAATCGAGCTGGTCGATGAGTTCGTGTATTTGGGCACACTGGCGACCGCCGAAAATGATACCAGTACTGAAATTCAAAGACGCATTATGGCAGGGAATCGTGTCTATTTTGGACTACAAGACGCTGATTAGACCGGTGGTCCTCTACGGCCACGAGACGTGGACCAACGCGCTCTTGGTGTTTTCGAACGGAAGGTGTTGCGTACCATCTACGGTGTAGTGCAGACGGATGACGGAACGTGGAGGAGGCGAATGATCCACGAATTGCACCAGCTGCTGGGAGAACCATCCATCGTCCACATTGCAAAAATTGGGCGACTACGGTGGGCTGGGCACGTCGTAAGACTGCCGCACGTCGACCCAGTGAAAATGGTTCTAGAAAGCGACCCAACAGGAACAAGAAGAAGAGGCGCGCAGCGGGCAAGGTGTATCGACCAAATAGAAGGCGACCTGCGGACCCTTCGCAGACTACGAGGCTGGCGAAGTGTGGCCATGGATCGAGTAGAGTAGAGACGACTTCTTCGAACCGCAGAGCACAACAAGGCCTTAGCCTGATTGGTAAGGTAAGTAAGGTATCTTAGATATCAGTTAGATGTTTTTATGTACATCGTAATAAATACAAAGCTTAGAGTGGGATGCCCCTAGAGTCATAATAAAGATCTTTAAAATGCCAGTAATTTTACTAAAATCCGGCGCCCACAAGGAAAAAAGTTGAAAATGGACCGTTTTACTGAAATTACTCAAACTTGTTCAACCACTAGCCATGATTTTAAAAATCTATCTACTCAAGTCTTTCAAAAAATTGTCCATTCAGGTGTACGCTCAATTTTGAGATACACTGCATGAAATCTTCGACTTACGGAATACCAAGCAGGGAGTTTACTTTATAAAAACAAACATCGAAGATAGATAACTGGTTGTACGATTTTCGCATCAGCATCTACAATATAAAATAATGTATTAAGATTTCACCACCCTCTATATTGATTAATTTTCCCCAAGGCATCAAACGAACCATTCGAGCTTCGATACTCAAAGATGCGATGAAATGACACCAGCATCGGATAGAACGCGCATATCCTCGACATTGTCGTCATCATCGCCTCTCTTCCCAGCTCTCACAACGAACATTGGAAGATTGGCAAAACGGCAAACGAGACAATAATAAAGAACCAACATTCCATTGCGAATTCCAAAAACCCTCAAACTACGTTCTATCTCGTCCCGTAACGGTACGGGCGGCCGATGATGGTGAATAAATGCGCACATACAAAGTTGTACTGCAGCAAATGGAAGCAGCCAGTACGACAATCCGCTGCGATCCGGTTCCAATCGATATCCATTGTGAATGTGTCTCGTTGTCTTGTCTACTTTCAGGCTGACGGCACTAAATGGACCAAAGATGATGCACTACAAGAAGGGTAAAAACGTCGAGGAGGAGCTCACCAAGGAGCAGATTCCGATCGAAGTGCTTCCGGGGCAGTTTCTGTGGATGCACGTGAAGGGTGGTTCGCGCATTTTCAATCTCGTGGACTATGCCAGGAAAGCGCTGGAGTCCGGCGACCAGCGTACGGTGGTGTGGAGCGGAACGGGCGGTGGCATCGGGAAAACCATCAGCTGTGCCGAGATCATGAAGAAGGACTTCGAACTGCACCAGATCACGCGGGTATGCTACCGGAAGTAAGTCATTCGTGCAAAGCACACATTCAATTACTCAATCTTTCGAATTTCATTTTTCTAGAGTCGAAGAATACTGGGACCCGCAGCAGGAAGGTCTGGAACAGATTGTGGCCACCAGAAACATACCCAGCATCCACATCCTAATGTCGTTGGATGAAATCGACCCTAAAACACCTGGCTATCAACATTCGAAAACCCGCACCACGTTTTGGCTGGAATCGGATGGCAAGGGAGGATCCGGGTCAGGTTCGCGGAAGGGTGGTAATTACTTCACCGGACCACAGCTCAACAAAAAACCGAACCGCCACTATGGGGATGATAAAAATGGAGCAGCTAATGGGAACGGCGGGGGCGGTGGTGGTCGAAAGAAAAACAGAAATAAGAATAAAGCTGAAAAGACCGCGGGGGAGAAAGGTGATGGACAGCAGCAGAAAGTTCAAGCCAGTGGGAGTGGAGAAAATAAGGCCAAGAAAGTGAAGAAGAATGAGAACAAACCGAAAGCGGACCCTGGTGGAGGAGCCAAGTCGGACAAAGCTCCGGCTGACAAACAGCCGATGGAGATTGGTGAGTAGTGGTTTGAAGCGTTTGGAATTCAATACATGTTGTTGAATGAAACTGGATGTACGGGTAATTAATTTTAGAGAAATTTCCTGCACCTCTCAATGACAGAATATGGCAGTTGAAAATTGTGCATAATAAAAACATCCACACTGCTTACTATTATAAGCAAACCCCACACGTATCATTACATTGGCGCGAATAGGAATTATTGACAAAAATATTGATGATGTGGATCGAGATGTGGAATCAGATAGATATAGATAGTATAATATAGAATGTATTGACAATACAATTATTGTCAATAAAAGCAATCGTGTAGGCTTCAGTTTAGAGTGTTCGTATTGTCAATACATCGGTATTGACAATGTTTCTGTATTCACATCATCAATATTAATGTCAATAATTCCCCTTCGTGTCAATATATTGATACGTATGTGGTTCGCTTTCCAGAAGGTATAAGAAGTATTGATATTGAAGATAAAATGCTTTATTTTTCAAGGAAATTTAATTTTCATTTCATTATATTCTCCACAGTAGTCGTTTGAAACTGGATCAGGGACAGGATGAACAAATTTCACGATTCCATTAACCCTTTCTTGTCGAAAAGGTTTTACGTTAAGTGGACCCTACACGATTGCTTTTATTGACAATAACCGTATTGTCAATACATTCTATATTGACGTCATTACATCGTTATTGACAATATTTCTGTATTCACATAATCAATATTATTGTCAAAAATATAATTATGTAAATATATATTATGTCAATATTTCCATCAATATTTCGGTTTAATTATCAATACAGGGTCGCGCCTCTCTTAAATTGTTGTAACTGATGGAATATTTCGAGTTTCACTTATAGCGAATTCGTTTATTATTCAGTTCCAACCTGGATCGGGAATCAATAGTGGGCCTGTTTGTCTTCTGAAAAATGTCAGTTTGATCGTTTGTTTTTAAAACCTAAATCAGGTTGAGGTTCACACTGACAACCCCGATAATGAACGAATTCGCTATTAATCATTAAAAAAAAAAACAAAGATAGGCACAAAATGGGCGATTAGGCCGAAGTAGTTCTCTACCCTAATAAAAAAAAAATTAAAAAATTTCTCAAATCTTTAATGTTTTGGTTCTATATCTTCTATAATATATTCGATTCCGGGAGGAACTGAATAATAAACGACGACAGAGAACGCCAAACAATCGACAAGGACGGAAATCTCAAACGGATGCAAAAAAGTAAAAACTACAAAATGGCAGTTCATCAACATCATTATGATTACTTTATATTTCATCTAAAACATTGTTTCCCTAACCCTAACCCTCAGTTGCAAAGCCCTGCACTATCTTTAGACGTGCTTCTCAAAGTCCCTCAACTGCTCACTGTACCCGTCGATTTCGTTGATCAAACTCTTGGTCAAATTAGCTGGCGTCACTTCCCTGCCGAGGAAATTCGACACCAGCAGTCTGCTGGGAATGCCACCGCCGTAGGCCAGACATCCCCGTCGGTACTTTTCGCCTTGACTCCGACTCAGGGGGTCCTTCTCGAAGTAGGTTTGCCAAATCCAGGATGCTACGGCCCGGGAGATCAAATACGAATAGTACTTAGCTCCGTAGCCAACCAGGTGCGAGAATCGCAACTGCCAGGCGGTGTTCTCCACGTACGGTAATCCGTAGAAGTGGTCCTGTACGATGCGGAGCGTTTCGGTGGTACTCGCTTGATGACGGGCTGGATCACCGTGGTAGACCTGATCAAGGGCGGAGTAGAATACCTGCAGTTGCGTTTCGCTCGAGGAGAAAAGGTGTTTGGAGGCACACAGGCGTTCCAGCATGTCCTCCGGCATAGGTTCCTGAGTTTGGAAGTGTTTGGCGAAGGTTCGCAGGACCCGAGGGTCGCTGGCAAAGTATTCCATTAGAACTGAGGGAACTTCTGCGAAATCAGTGCTGCACCGGGTCCCGGTGACGTGTTGATACTCGGTTCGGGCCAGCATCGAATGCATGGCGTGACCCATTTCGTGGAACAGGTTGTCCACCATCGACGGTGTTAGGAGAGTGGGACCGGACCAACGGGGCTGAGATAGATTGAGCATAACTACGACGATTGGATTCTGGTAGGATCCATCGGGCATCACTTTTCCGCCCTGAATCGTGAAGTGACAGTCTTGGTTGGGTTTGCCGAGTCGCTCGAATAGGTCACAGTAGATGTGTCCGAGAAGGCCTTCCGATTCGTGAGTAACGGCCAGTTTGTAGATATCATGCGACCAGCTCTCGCCCGGTTCCATTTCCGTATTTTCCAGGCTGATTCCGTAGAGGCTGTTCATCAGCAGGTTGAGGCCTTCCATGCAAGCTCCAAGGCTGAAGTAGGGAGAGAATTCGGATGCGGATGCTTGGAGACAACGCTTCTTCAGCGTGGATGTAAAGTAGGGAGTGTCCCAGGTGGCCAATGGAGACTCGAAACGGTTCTCGGCATTTTTCATCTTTTTCATCAGGCCAAAGTCTCGCTCCGCTCGTGGTTTCAGTTCTTCGTTGAGGGTTTGAAGGAACTCGTTAACCATCTCCGGGGTCTCTACGGTGCTAGCTTTCAGGGCCCTATGGGCATAGGTTTTGAAGCCACAAGCAGCCGCCAGCTCGTGTCTGGACTTTAGCAACTCCGATAGGAGTTGCTCCTGGTGTTGATCCGGATAAAGGAACAACCTGTATGCCGCTTCTCTTGCCATGTTGTTGGAAGAATCCGCGTACAGGCCGGAAACCAGAACGTTATCTCCATCGGTTGAGAAGAACGGTCTAATTGCATCCGGAAGGACACTTTTCTTGATGGTTCTTGGGTGGACAGCCCCAGCCATGAACCTCTGGCCTAGCTGAAGAATGCAATCATTCAGGTAAACGACCCTCTGCCGATCCTGTTCCTTTAAATGGATACCGCACTGTTCGAAATCGAAGAGAAACAATTCGGCTACGTGCTTGTCCACGTCCGTCGTCTCCATTAGATCGTTTTCGTCCACGACCCGCTTCAGGGCCTTGTAGAGCTTTTTGTGGGTATTGAGCTTCTCCACAATCCCACTGATCGTAATACAGGCATCTTCCGCCGCATGACTGTAGTTGGACTGTGGATGAGCCAACCGAATGAACTCGGACAAATCTGCCACCTTGCAGAGCGTATCCGATAGTTCGTCGAAAATTGTCACCATCTTCCGAGTCCGCTGGGATGACGTAGCTTCTTCGATGAGATCCTCCGTCTTGAAAATAGCCTTTTCCTTCAGTACGTAGAAGCCCTCGTGGCTGGTCAGCTCGGGGATACTGAACAGTCCCTGGAACAGCGAAGCTCAAGGTCAGGGACAAATCCGTGCAAAAGCTGTCTTGATTATGAAATGATACGCGAGGTAAATAAGTACTTACGACTTCATTTTTGGTGAAATTGATTCGCCTCTCAGGCCGTGTGTTGAACGCCGTAGTTAGCGGGGACCAAGTGCTAACCCACTTATTGACCGCGACGGGATTCCGCCTCCTCAGCAATGCTATCCGATCCAGTTTCCGTAGCATCGTTCCTGTACTGAATTATCCGCTTAATTGTATTACTTTTCCGACCGAGAACCGCCAAACAAAACAATCTCTGACTGATGCGCGCTGATCAGTGCAGTGACGAAACAAAAACACCAACGGCGACACCTGACGGTCGTTCCCGGAACCGTACCCGCGACTGACAGCTCGCAAAACAACAGCTGTCAAAAGGGGAAAAAGAATTTTCCAATCATGAAGATGGCTGACGGTTCTACGATCCTCCGAAGAAACAGACCCGGAACCAAAGCAAAGGTAGGTGTTTTTTTCGAGTGTAAAGTGGTTCCGGCGAAAGTGGACAGTGCAACGCTTCCGACGAGGTACGAAACATTCCGGGAACCGTGCGGGATGGTGCGGAAATTGCGACAGTAAATTCGGGTTCGCTGCGTCGCGAAAGTGCAAAGAAAGGCGATGACAATCGATTCGATTCGAAGTTGGTCGTGTGTGTAGTTTTGCTTTCACGCTCCTCCTCAGCTCTGCAAGTGTGCGATGATGATGATGATAGGAGATTTTGGGGCTCTGTGCGGAAGAAAGTTGTGTTCAGATCGAGAGGCAATCGAATGTGTTTTTAAACTTTAATAATGTTATGATTTGTTAGAGTCGTGAGAGTGGAAGGAAGAAGTCGAAGCTATAGTTGCAAATACTAATTTCCAGATAAAAATATTTTTTTCAGAATTGGGTTGTTTAGAGCACCCGCACCAATGCGTTGCTTGAGCTATTTTAGCAACCTCCTCCATAACCCAGTAACCGCACCGGGGGTTGCTACACAGCAAAAAAAGTTGTTGAATATTACATCGAAACTGCTGCAACCAGGTCAATCCATCGGTTGTGTAATATCACATTGTACGATGTACATCGATTTTGCGAACAAAATTACATCCATTGATGTAATATTGTATCTGCTTTTTGCTATTACATGATTATTTCATACATCAGCTTGAATTACGTTGATCGATATTACATTTTTTTTTGCTGTGTATAGACCTTTTTGACGTTTAATCGTCTGTCTCTTTCTAGCATACATGGATGAATGCATGGTTTGTTTTCCCACTAATCTGTTTCCCTCTTGCTCGCACTCGTTCGATTTAAATGGTGCAATAGTGTGCGCCGATTAGACGTCAAAAAGCTCTATTCAAGTACGAGAAATAACAACCTGCCTGTGAACAGCGAGTTGACAAATATAGTAGCGCGATAGCAACCGGCCCAAGCGTTGCTATCCATAAAATGTTTGTTTTGTTTTTCATTTGTAAATTGTGATATATGAATGAATTTGTATCTGGGACAAAAATGTGGACCCAAGGGACAGCAAAGCATTCCTCTGGAAGACCCGGAACATCCATAAATGTGGGAAATTAGTAAAAAAATGATCTAGATTTTTTTAATCAACTTGTTGTTATGCTGCATGAATGAATTTGAATTTGAAACCAGTATGTGCACTCTGGTGGCCGTGGAACAGTCCTTCAAAAGATCCGGAACATCCGTAAATGGGGCCAATTCATAGAAAAGATCCTACAGCTCCGTATTTTTTTTAAATCACTTATTTTGATGCTACATTAATGAATTTGGATTTGGGACCAGCATGCGAACTCTGCTGGACATAACCCGGTCATTCGGGAGGTCCGGACAATGCGTAAAAGTGATCAATTCATAAAAAAGATTCAAGAGCTTTACGATTCACTTATTCTGAAGTTACATGTATGAATTAGGATCTAAGACTAGCATATGTAACCAGGTAGCGGTGTGGTTCTCTGAAGATTTTGAACATCCACAAAAGTAGACAATTCGCGTAAAAAAAGTTTTATTTGGACTTCCGTGAGGTTTTTAATCTTTCCTAAAGTTCATTAATTTTTCTATTGTTTCGGAAATTTTAATTATATTTATAAAATTTCCTGCAGACCTCGCATTGTTTCTGAAGTATCGCAAAATTCATGAAATTCTTGAAATATCCCATAATTCCTTTGAATTCCTTGAAATATCCCGCAATTTTCCTTAAATAAATGAAACTGATATGAAGATCTCTAATCATCTACGAAGTTCCGAGAACTTCCCAAAATATATACTTCTCTCAAGGTCTCTAGACGTTCTTGAAGATTTCTGAACATTTTAAAAAATCTCGTGAATTTCTTGAACATAATCTGATCGTTGATGAAGTTCCTGCATTGTTTTGCAGTTCTTTAAACTGCATTGAAAATCATTTTCCTGACGCTCATGTAACATCTCTTTTGTTTCTGAAATTTAAATAAAGGTCTTGGTACTTGATGAAGTTTCGGAAATTCCCTGAGTTTCTTGGAACTTCTTAGTTTTCTTCTAGTTCTTCAATTTGCTTAAAATTAGTTGGACTGTTCTTAGTTTCTCTGATTAGTCCTTCTACTTTCGAAGCATTCCTGAAGTTCTCTCAATTCTAAGTTTTTGGAACCACTTTGAAAATCCTGAAGTTTGCCTGAAGTTCACAAAAAATTCCAGAAGTTTTCGGAACTTACCTTTTGTTCGCAGATATATACAACCCATTTTAGATGGTAAAGTTTTGAACCCACCACAGCATAGTTCTGTCAAAACCTCAGCATTTTCATTGATCCATTATGAAATCAGTAGATGTTATGATCATATTTTGTATTTTTTATGATATAAAAAGAGCTTGTCAGTGTAATGTAGGCTGTCTTGCAACGAGCACTCATGCATAGGATTTCCAGTGAAAACTAGATGTATGAGTGCTCATTGCAAGACAGCCTATATTACATGATATAAACCATATTCTGTAGGGGGTATAACGAACGAAATTCTACTATATTTACAGTCACCCCAGTATTATGGGCCAGCTAGTTACTATTTGTTAGCGGAACGAGAGATCCAAGATACCAAGTATCGAGCATCTCCTCATCTATCGTATTAAAATTACCACTCTAGCCTGCTATTTGAAATTAGGATCTTCAACTATGTAAATCGTTGACTTCACACAGAAGTAATATAAAACAAATAGTTAAAGTACTTCCAAACGTGTTTCAAATAAGCTTTGCAACAAGTTTTGGGCCTGAGCACGGAATTGAAGATTTCATCGGACGTTATAGAGCTTATTCCGCGAATTCAAACTACGAGGCATGAAAGCTAAGAACGGAAGCGCTGCTGATCCGAGAGGGACTTTGGCCGTTGAGAACGATCCACCGGCTCCGGTAGCAGGTCAGGCTGAAGGAGCTCATGCTCCTTCCGCTCGTAGGTGAGGAGAAAGCTCGTGCCACCGTATTGCTGTTGGAGAAGAACCAGTACGGAATCATTCGAGTTATTCGGACGGCCAAGGAGGCATGGTCAGCACTAGCGAAACATCATCAAAAGCCTACACTCTTCACGAGGGTTTCCTTGTTGCAACGGATGTGTTGACATCGATATCATGAAAGCGAAGATATGGACAGTTACCTGAACAAGATGGAAGATCTCTACACGAAACTCTGTAGCGCAGGAATGGACCTCGGTGAGGACACTATGGTAGCTTTTGTATTACGCGGACTACCGAAGTCATTTAATGCGTTAACAACCGCTTTGGAGACGCGATCAGATAACGCGATGACCCTGAACTTGGTACATGAGAAACTTCTGTATGAAGTCAATAAGTATAATCGGTATTCTTCAAGTGGATCAGCGTTAAAAGGAACCGTCATTCGGAAGGTGTTACTGTGCCATATTTGCTAGTGACCTGATCATAAGCAACGGGAATGCCAAAATGGCTCGAAGCAATCTGGACGATATATATGCTCTAACAATTGGTGGAGGACATGGTTCGGAGAATTAGATTGTCGACTCCGGAGCCAGTGCAGCAACCGGGAATGTCGAAATAGCTGACTTGTAGTAGAGGGATCTGGCAGTGGAAATATCAAGCGGAACGATGATAAAGGTAATACCACAATACTTTTAAATTGAGTACCGTGGAAGCACCATATTTGACGCGGGTCCAAACTTGACGCACTTTCCAATCAATTCGATCATAACTCCTGTTTCGGTTTGAATTGCACCGAAATTGTAATTTGCTGTCCTTTGTTTACACTCATGCCACCCATTCATAACAAAAAACATACTTTGTTTATTGCTAATAAGAGCAATCAAAATCAAAACGAAAAAGCCATCTGTCAAATGCGTCATTTTTTTCTCATCGTAGCAACAACGCTAAGGAGCAAGTTTAATGTTTATTGTTAGTTTTCACGCAGAAAATCAGTTTTTGTGTAATAAAACGTTACTAACTATTAAACTGTAAGTATTTTTAACGTTTAACAGCTGATTCAGCAATATATAGTATGTTTAGAGCACATTATTTAACGAAAATGTTTTGCGTCAATTTAGGCTCACAGTGGCCCTTATTATTTTCTATGTGAAACATGGAACCCAAAACAAAGCTACATGAAGCCCAAAACGAGCTAATCCTGCTGTCGCTACAAGCGACGAGTATAGAGCGTGGTTTGAAAGGATGGAAGCAGACAAACAGAAGGAAGAACAAATTCGAGCGGAGAAAAAGGCAGCCAGAGAAGCGAAGAAATTGGCCGCAGCAAAACGTCTTGAAAATAAAATTGATTGTTTGATCTTTAATGATTTGTATATTTACCATATTTCATCAACCATTCAATAAACACTTGTTTTTTGTTGAAATTAAGCTATTTTTTTTAAGTGCGTCAAATAAAGAACACCTTGCGTCAAATAAGGCACATTACAGATTCTATGCGTCAAGTTAGGAACCCAAAGTACCAAACAGAAATTTATTATAACATCAAGAAATTAACAGATATTTACGTTTTATTTATTTTTCCTACATTCTGTATTTACTGAACTATTACTGTGTAAAATATTGATTGAATTGGTAAGACTCTCATTTTTTAGAACATGTTTGAATTTGAAATTGTCTTAACTGCGTCAAGTATGGTGCTTCCACGGTACTCTACGTGCCGAAACAAGCGGTAAATTTTCTTTCGGTTCCTGTTTTAACCACACGAAAGCTTGAGGAAACAAGGTGTTGGATCGTGATCAACGGCAAGGTAGTCGCAGAAGCTGTTAAATCAAAAGGTTATACCGGGTCAACCAACAGCCATCAAGTTTGTGCAGCCTTAAGTGCGATAAGGTGCATCGAGGAGACTGTCAACACACCTGGCATTGACGTTTCGGACATCGTGATACGGAAGCATTGTCTGAGATTTTACGAAAAAGCGGCTGACGGGATGATAGTCATTGGCGACTTCAATCTACTGGCAATTTCTTGGCGATCATCTTACGGTTTCAAATCCTGTATCCGGACCACGACTTTTCTACATTTCACTCTGTGGAGCTGTAAACCTTTTGGATCATCGCCACTCTGAAGCAAATCAACAACGTGGTTAATGAGAACAATCGTCGCTTAAACTTTTGCTTCGTCACCGCTCAGGATACTGCTCCGCATTTGTCTATGGCTGTTTTTCTTGATAAAGACTGTTCCACACCATCCTCCTTAAGTTATTGCACTTGAAGGCAACCAAATTGCTGAGGTCATTCCACCCCCCCTAGGATACTCGTCCCTGCCGATGTCAATGCAGCTGCCCAAACGCTCTCGCATATTTTGGTTTACGTCATTGAGCGACACATTCCGAAAAAAGTTCCTAAACAAGGTAATCATCATCCTTGGCTAACCAGTGAACTCCGTATGTTAAAGTCTTCCAAAAGAGCCGCGCTAAGAAAATACAACAAGTACCAACTCAAGGACCATTATGCAAGGTTCAATCATGCGTATCAACGAACCAGTCGCCAACGTTATCGGCGTTATCAACGGATGTTCAACGGAAGCTTCGATCTCACCCGAAAATTTGTTGGATTTATGTGAATGAGCAACGAAAGGAGTCTGACCTTCCATCGACTATGGTACTGAACGGCGAAGAAGCTTCATCCCCTCAGGACATTTGCCGTCTGTTCTCAACCAAGTTTGCAAGTGTATTCTATGATAAGAACCTACCTGACGAGCACGTTTCTCTAGCAGCCAGCAATGTTCCAATGTCTAGTCAATCTTTGGAAGCTATCAACATCGATCTTTCTATGATAACTAGGGCGGCTTCACAACTTAAGTCTTTCTTTAAGCCTGGACCTGACGGAGTTCCTTCCGTCTTTCTCAAGCAACACATCGATAGCCTGGTGGCTCCTCTTTGCCTTCTGTTCGAAATGTCCCTCTCCAGTGGGGTGTTTCCTTCCTACTGGAAATCAGCTGAGATGTTTCCAGTGCATAAGAAGGGATGCAAAAGAAACATCGACAACTACCGCGGCATCACATCGTTGTGTGCCATATCTGAACTGTTCGAGTTGGTCGTTACGGAACCATTAGTCTCTCACTTGAAGTAGTACTTGAGCGAAGACCAGCATGGTTTCATGGCAGGGCGGTCGACTACTTCCAACCTTCTGTGTCTCACCTCATACATTACGGAGAGTATGATAGACCATATGCAAACAGATGTCATCTACACTGACCTATCAGCCGTCGTCGACAAGTTGAACCATCCTATAGCGATCGGCAAACTGGATAGGCTCGGTATAAACGGCAGTCTCCTACGATGGTTCGCATGCTATCTATCTGATCGTCAGTTGGACGTTGCAATCGACGACTGCCGATCTCCTTCGTTCCCTGCCACTTCGGGTATTCCGCAAGGTAGCCACCTCGGCCCGTTGATATTTCTTGTGTATTTCAACGACGTCAATTTCGTCCGCGACGGTCCACGACTGTCGTTCGCAAACGACATGAAAATCTATCTCCAAATCCGAGCCATCGCTGACTGCCATCTTCTCCAACTCCAACTCAACGCTTTTCTTAATTGGTGCCAACTGAACCGCATGGTTGTAAATCCAACAAAATGTTCAGTAATCACGTTCTCACGGAAGAAACATCCAATTACATTCAGTTATATCCTAGAAGGCGTTGACGTACATCGTGTGAATCACATTAAGGATTATCAACTCACATACAGCCAGCATATCTCGTACGTGATCGACAAGGCATCCAGAACGCTCGGCTTCATTTTCAGGATAACTAAAAGTTTCACGGACATCTACTGTTTGAAGTCGCTTTCCTGCTCCTTCGTCCGGTCGGTGTTAGAATACTGCTGCCCTGTATGGAATCCCAATTACCAAAACAGTGTACAAAGAGTAGAGTCCATTCAACGACGATTCATCTAGTTTGCCCTTCGACGATTGCCTCATCGCCTTCCAAGCTACGAAAGTCGGTGCCAGTTAATTCACCTGGATCCTTTGTGGAGTTGAAGAGATACGACAATTCTACAGGGCGGAATCGATTGTCCTTCTATTCTACAACAAATCGACGTTAACGTTCAACCACGAGCACTCCGTAACAACGCAATGCTGAGGATACCTTTTCGTTGTACAAACTATAGTTCGGATGGTGCTATCAATGGGCTACAAAGGGTTTTCAATCGTGTTGCTTCCTTATTTGATTTTCACTTGGCACGCGAGACGCTGCTTCAGAGATTCCGTGATATATTTTTAAGAATTAGGAATAAAGTTGGACTATTTCCTGTACTGTATTTCCTAGTATTGCTTAATCCATCATTAGGACTACAACCAGTTTGTTGATGTAGAACCAAATAAACAAATAAATCTAGTCAACGGGATGAAGGTATCCAGTTGTGGAATTGGTGAAGGATGTGAATGTTGCCTGGAAATGGAAAACAAGCACGAAATTCTTTCCCCAAGGCACCAGAGAAAAAGAGGAAAGCTCCAATGGATATCATTCACTCCGACGCATATGGTCCGTTAGGTGTTAACTCGGTGACTGGATTGCACTATATCCTTACACTATTAGATAATTACAGCCGATACTGCACGATTTTTCTGCTGAAATGTAAGTCTGAGGTTGCGGAAAAAATATGGAACTCGGCGGACAACCTAAAACAGAATTCGGACGATACCCCAAACGGATATGGTCTGACAGGGGAGCAGAGTACACGAGCGAGCGGCTGATGGCATACTACCGAGATAAAGGAATCCATACTGAGTTCACTGCTGGCTATTCACCGCAACAAGAAAGACGTAACAGATACACTACTGAGATGTGTCGGTGTATGTTGTAGGCTGTTCAAGCAATCACAAGGCGTATAGATTCGTAGATGTTTCTTCAAATCAGCTGATAATCAGCCGTTGCAAGATTCTTTGAAGAGGGGCAAATTCAAGCAAATGATATTATCCCGAACCTGGAGCAAACGGTAGAAAATGTGTTGCATCCTTTGTTACGCTTGAAATAGCAACCTACTGTGGCTCAACCCGCGGAATTAGAAACAATCACATGCAACGAAGATGACACTGATGAGGTCGACGAGTTTGACTCTTATCATGAAGATAGTAGCAGTGGAGTTATTCACAATTCTGAGCGAAGTAATAAGGGAGTTCCACCATTACGATATCATACATCAAGCAATCTGGTAAGCAGCGTTGAAGCACAAACGTACAACGAAGCAGTTTCAGGTACCGAGAGTGCGCTGTGGAAGTTAGCAATGTGTGAAGAGTTCATGTCATTGATGCAGAATTCAACATGGTAATATACGACACTACCTGAAGGCAAGAAGGCTATCGGATGCAAGTGGCTGTATAAACGCAAGCTGGATGAACATGATCAAATTTCTCGGTACGATGAAGTTTTTGCTCCAATAGCAAGGCATGTTACTCTCCGGATTCTACTGACCGTTGCTGCTCTTCGGAAGTTTTTGGTAAAGCACGTAGACTTCAAGAATGCCTACCTCAATACTGAGCTGACTGAGGACGTTTTCATGAAGCAACCTAAGGGATACGAAACAGGTGATTCTGATATCGGTTGTCATCTGAAGCGAAGCTTGTGCGACTTGAAACAGGTGGGGCACGTTTGGGACAAAACCATCGACAAGTACTTCAAGCACCGACAAACCGACATGACACTTAATTCTGACTTATGCCCGAAAATCGTAAACGGTCGATTTAAATGTGCAGTGATCCGAACTATCAAAACCTTAGGATTTTTTGATCTAGATAAAAATAATTTGTCCAGAATAGATCAGACACGAACGAATTCATAACTTTTGCATGCGGGCCCATGGCTTAGCTAAATATTTCCCGCGAACCCGGAGCCAGATGTCATTAGTGTGCTTTGGTCAGAAATTTTATTGTTTTTGCTATGGTCATTCATGTCGGTTTGTCGGTGCTTCAAGGGCCTGGGCTTCGTTCAATCAAACTCTGATGCCTGTTTGTACATTGAAATCCACGATCGTATGCAAGACTGAAGAGTAATACCACCGACAATCCGACATGAAACTTAAACTTAACTCTTGATCGAGAATCCATAACGGCTGATTCAAATGTGCAGCGATCCTATCGGTCAATACCATAGAATTTTTTTTATCTAGATAAAAATAATTTGTCCGGAATAGATTAGACACGAACCAACTCATAAAATTTGTATGCGTGTTCGTGGCTAGGGTAAAAAATTTCCGCTAACACGACGGCAGATGCCAGTTTGTGCTTTTATCAGAAATTTCATTGTAATTTGTATTGTCATTCATGTCGGTTTGTCGGTGGTAATACAAAGCAATCCTGACATACTTTTCAACAAATTTCAAGGTAAATCCTCTCGAAGATGTACACCACTACCTTGAAATTCGAGTTGACCGTGAGTTAGTGATTAATCAGCAAAGTTACATTCTACGGTTAAGCAGAACATTTTTGTCTTGACAAAGCGAAGCCATAAATTGGCGGATTGCTCTACGTTGCAGTGAACACGAGGCCGGACATAGCCATTAACACTTCTTTGCTAGTGCGAAAAGTTAGTTCTCCGAGAGCAGAGGATTGGACGGAAGCAAAAAGAGTGATGCGATATCTAGTAGCAACGGCCAAGTACGGACTGCATTTGGGTAATTACATATCAAACTTGACAGCCTTCGTAGATGCGGACTGGGCAGAAGATCATCGAGATCGCAAATCGAACACCGGCTACCTAGCATTCGGAGGAGGAGGAGGAGCAATCAGTTGGGGGGCGCAAAGAAGCAAACTTGAGGTACACTTTCTTCTTCAGAAGCAGGGTTTATTGCAGTTGCTGAAGCAAGCCAGAAGCTTTTGTGGATTCGCAAGATGATGTTGGAATTCCGTTAATTCCGGCACAATAACGTTGTATGAAGATAATTGAAGCACGATTCAACAGCTGAAGTCTGAGAAACTGGAGAAGCGATCGAAGCTTCTGGACACCAAAATTCGTATTCATTAAAGAGTTGGTGACGAAGAAGATCATCCAAATCATCTATTGTCCAACCGAAAGGATTTTTTCGGTTGGGAAAGTTTCTCGACTTCCCTGGGCATAATAGAGAATGATTGTACTTGTCACACATTTATACTAATGCAAAAATGGTACAGACATCGAAAGCTCTCAATAACTGTGGAAGTGCATCTAGAACACTAAGTCGTTTTAGAGCCGCTATTTGATCACTATTATCACTAATTTAGTCACTAAAACCACTCTTATTGTATCACATACCCACTACCAGCCCTGCACATAGCTAACGTTTGAATTTCCGTTCCACCCACCAGGACTTCTCCAACTGGCCCGATGAACCGTTTGAAGAGATGGACAGCACTCTTGCAGTACAGCAGTACATTCAGCAGATGATTAAGAAGGAGCCCGCCAATGTCGAGCAAATCCTGACGATGCCGGACGGTCAAGACGAGGGTGTGTGGAAGTACGAACATTTGAGGTAAGATTTGAACCACCTAGGTAGCACCCTTTGGTAGGCAAGCGTTCATTGAAGTTCGCTGCATTTGTAGACAATTCTGCATGGAATTGAACGGCTTGGCTGTGCGACTACAGACGTTGTGCTTCCCTGCCACCTGCACCCAGATGACGGCGACCGAGCAGTGGATCTTCCTGTGCGCGGCGCACAAAACGCCAAAAGAATGTCCAGCTATTGACTACACACGTCACACACTGGACGGGGCCGCATGCCTTCTCAATAGCAATAAATATTTTCCCAGCAGGTAAGTTCAATCAGGAGAATCAAAAGTATTCTTAGAAGCATTTGAATTGATTTGAAATTGAGTCTCTCCAGGGTATCAATCAAGGAATCGTCAGTGTCGAAGCTCGGCTCCGTTTGCCGGCGCGTTTATCGAATCTTCTCGCATGCATACTATCATCATCGGCGAATATTTAACGAGTTCGAAGATGACACGTATCTCTGCTTACGGTTTACGCACTTTGTTACTAAGTACTCGCTGATGTCGAAAGAAAATCTTATTGTTCCGATTCCGGAGGGGGAACTAACGCCCGGTGAAAGTGAGGCTTAATATATTGAAACATAAAACCTAAAACATAACTGCTTTTACGATCTAGACTATACCTAACATTTCTGTTTGTGCGTTTTGACATAATGTTACTCATTTTATTTGTGTAACGAATTGATTTCCTTAATCTGTTATTTTTAACCTGTGTATACTGTAGTTACGGTGAGCAGAGAGGTACACTTTCTGTGATCCGTTCCAAGTCTTTCAGTGCTCATATTTACAACTTCATACCGGAAATTTCCTTTCGAGAAATACCTCTCGGACATTGGACAGTGAGTTTCCTCTTTCACAACATCTTACAATTATACGAAAATGGGCGCAGCATGAAAGTTTATAATCAAAGGCAAACATATTTGTAAAACTCGAATCATAAAACCAAGAGGAAACAGAACTTAATGGGCATATGGATATTGGATAAAACGTCATTCAAAAATTGTATAATCTACTCGACAAAAGAAAACGTGTAAAATTAAAAGTATTTAACGATTGAACAGTAATTTAATTTATATTAAAAGAAACATGTAGACTACCAGTAAACAAAAAAAAAACACAAACAATAACTATCTCTTAAGAAGCATATTCGACCTGGGTGAGAACATAAAAAAAAAGGAAAACAAACAAACGCTAGAACGTCCACAACCACCAATCTCGAGGTCCTCTATTTCATCAAATCTCTACCACTAGCGGAATGCAAGGTTTTTTTTCTCCCGTGGCGTGTTAGTCTTAAACGGAAAAGCGTGTTAGAAGAGGAAACATCTGTCTATTTTTTAACATCAGAAAAATGGTTATCTTCAACCTATCAGTTTAGTAAAGAAAACAAATGTGTATGATACGATTCCTTAGCAAACGGAAACGGGATAGAGAACAATGCAAGCATTACAAAAAAAGGGAAGATAAACTTTGTTCATAGAGTTAACTAGAAACAAACAAGTATGTGTCCGTTTTTTACGCTACTCGAAGTTAGAATAAAAGCAGTAATTCATGATGAATCACGGGAATTTATGGGATCCGCAACAGAAAAGAGAATAAACTGTGTTTAGCAAATACTATATAGTCACTCACCACCATTAATAATGCAAAATACAAAAAAGAAAAAAAAAACATACGCAAAGGAAGTGTTGAAAGAAATCACTTGAAAAAATGTTTACACCTAAAAGGAGAGATTATGTAATTTAGCAGCGGGAGGAAGTCAAATAAAATCATTAGTAATATGATCATTTAAGCATGTGTGAAGTTTTCAAAAGGCCGGATCAGGTTCAGGCTCGAAGTAGGATGTATCACAGCCAAGATCGTGTGGTCGTCTGGGTCTTCTGTGTGCCGGCGATGACTCTAAAGATGTTCTGGAAAATTAGCGAACGCTACCCTCAGTCTGTCTGACTGAGTGCTGTTAATAAACAGTGTATACACGGTAATAGCAAATTTTTTTTTTTTTTTTTTTGCTTTATTAGAGAGATTTTCAGCCTTGGGCTGGTTCATCTCTTAAAGACGAGGGGTGGGGACTTCAGACGGGAGTCCCCCTAATTACAGAGCTAATAGGAAGGGGATGTGAGGTTCCAGAGGAGAACCCCGAGGATACGGAGTTAGGAGATGGGTGGGAGCTCCAGAAGGGAGTCTCCATAATAACAGAGTTTTAATATTTCAGAGTTGGAAATTTTCCTTTAATGCTACAGATGTTACTGTCCTTTTGGATTATCGTGGTCAAGTGGTCAAGTTCCGTGTCCTGTTTCTTTGTAGTCGCTGTGTTTGATTTTAGTGCCGTCATTCGTCCATTTCCGTGTCCTTGTACGTGCTTTGCTTGGTTCAATATCTTCGTTCATCCGTGTCCGAGTCAGTATTTGTTGCCGAGGTATAGTTTTGAGTCCGAATCATTGTCCGTTGTCGTTGCTTGGGTGTTTAAATTTGGTTAATCAGACCTGCTTCCTGAAGGAAGCAGAATAGTGCAGCGATGCTGGATGGGTCATCCCTCAGGGTATCCCTGATGCTACCTGAGATCCCGTAAAGGGAACGGGGTCGTTGGTACTGGGGGCATTCGCATAAGAAATGCTCCACTGTAAGTGGAACATTGCATGTCTCGCACTGCCGTCTGAATCCGCCTCCGCCTCCCATGTTGTGGGAGACTTTGGTATGTCCGGTTCTCAACCGATATAGAATGACTTGAAGTCGGTGTTCAGGTGGATCCTCCCATTTCCTGGTATCCCCTTTTACCTTCCGGATAAATAAGTCTCGAGATCTCATCCATTCGTTAGTCCAGCAGTTCCATATAGTGATTGTGATCCACCGCTTTATGTCCTGGGCCGGAACCTTTCTGGTGTAAAAGTTGGACTGTCTTCCGGATGCCGCCAGGTGGTCGGCTTCCTCATTACCTCTGATCCCACAGTGTCCGGGGACCCAGACAAAGGTTGTTTCCTTAGGTGCGAGCTGCTGGATACCCTGGATCCAGGGGTGTTTAGCTGTTTCAGACTGGAGAGCTGCTAAAACACTTGCAGAGTCGGAGAATATGACGATCGGTTTGATTGAGGGTAAGATGACAGCTACGAGAATGGCGGCTGCTTCAGCAGTGAAAACGCTGCATGGGTCTGGTAGTCGGTGAAAGGTGCACAGCTCCGGATCGGAAATTCCAATACCAACTCTACCGCCACTTCGGGATCCGTCGGTGTATCGTACTTGATGATTGTTGTATTTGGTTCGATGTAATTCGGCTACTGTTCTCACTAGCGCAGGGGAGTTGGTTCCCGCCCGGAAACTGTTCTTTATCGCCGGATCGATGGACAGACCGGGTGAGTTCCAACCTCTGGCTCCACACCAGTGGACCCTGGCTACAGGGGGGAGCTCCAGGTTGGCGGTATTATTCAGGAGATCGTTCGCCTCCATGAGGAGGGACACTCCGTCACTTGTCCCTGTAGTCTTTTCTGCAAAGCCAATCGCTTTCTTGCAAACAGATGCGACAATGTACTTTTCAAAAGGCAGCCTTCCACTCTCCACGCAGGCTGCCAACCTGGGGGTGGATGGGAGGAGACCTGATGTGATCCTAATGGCCTGATAATACACTGGAGCCAGTTTGTAAATCAACCTATCAGCAGCCAGGCAAGTCAGTTCTAAACCGTAGGTTAGTCTGGAATCAACTACCGCTTTTGCTACACGCATACGAATATCACGGTTGTTCATTAAGTGTCTTTTGGCCAGTGTTCGGAGTAAATCAATCCTCGTTTGGCAGTTCTTTTTCACCTCATTAAAGTGGTCGACAAAGTTTAGATGCCTATCGAGTCGTAGGCCGAGGATGCGGATAGACCTCTTGAAGGGTATGATTCTTTCATCAATACTGATTGGTGAGCGGAGTACATGGTGGTTCATCGGACAGATGTGAGTATAAGCGCATTTTTCTACCGAAAGGTGGAATCCAACGGATTTAGTCCACCGTAAGACAGCGTTCGTGGCTGCTTTTAATTTTCTGCGTATAGCCTTCACGGTGCTGCCAACTACTACCAAGACGATGTCGTCTGCATACACAAAGATGTATATTTCCTTGGGAAGATTGTTGAAAACTCCGTTCATCCGTATTAAAAACAGCGTGACTGCAATCACAGAGCCTTGTGGGACGCCAGTCTCCTCCGGGAAACATCTGGATCTATGGTTGCCCATACATACTTGAAAAGTACGATGTTGGAGAAAATTTTTCAGAAAATGGATAATGTGGCCGGAGAGACCCCATTCCGCAAGTTGGACAAGGATGTCAGGCGTCCATGTCTGATTGTATGCCTTGGCGATGTCTAAAGTTGCTAGCTCCACGTGCTGGTCGGCATCCCTCGCGTCCCGAAGTACCTGATTAAGTGTGGCGAAATAGGTCCCAGTGCCATGTCCGGGACGGAAGGCGTGCTGGCGATGGTCAATGTAGCCGTTACTCTCCAAGTAGAGCACGAGTCTACGATTGACCATCCGCTCCAGCACCTTACTGACACAGCATGTCAAAGAGATTGGTCTGAAGTCCTTTGGCTCGCGACTCGCAGCTCCCTGCTTAGGAATTGGGACAACAAGGCTGTGCCTCCATTCTTCAGGAATAGTATTTCCTAGCCACTCGTACGTTTGCTTTCCAGTGGCAGATTTTTTATAGAGGGTATCCTACTTCATCCGGGCCTGCTGATTTGCCGTGAGCCTTGGACAAGGCTAAATCAAGCTCTCTTGGTCTGAAAGGTTGGTTAATTTCCAGTGGTAGATCGTCCTCCGGGATGTGGAAATTATCCAGCGAATGCGTTGTCGCATTTTTTGTGCGACGGAAATGGTCGTCATATCCTTCAAGAGCCGAAAGAGTTGCAAAGTACTCCCCCATAGCATGTGCAATTTTGTCGGGGTCTCTGGTTATTAAGCCGTCTATTCGAATAGCCATGCCACGATACTTTCGCTTACCGCTCAACGCGTTGACTTTACCCCATAGGTCAGAGGCCGTCTGTCCAGCGTTAATACCGTCGAGGAAAGTCTCCCAGCTCAAGCTGTTGGCGGTACGTATGGTCTGTCTACACTCGTTCCGTTTAGTTCTGTATGCAGTTTGTGCCGCTTCCTTCAAGGGGTGGTCCGCGGGCAGTCGTTTAGCTGCCCTTAAAGCCTTCCTTCTGGCCTTAACAGCAGCTTTTGTCTCAGGAGACCACCATGGTAACGACCTGGTTCCCGGGTTGGGACTTGTCCGCGGGATTGATGTGGTTGCCACTTGGTAGACAGAGCTGATGAAATCCTGGATATTGTCCGGTGTCGAGTTGGTAAAATTAACTCTAATAGTCTCCTGGAAAAGTGACCAGTCAGCCAACTCATACCTCCAACGTGGTCTACGTGAGATCATTTGCATTCATTTCGTGCATTCATTTACATTCATTTGCTTCTAACTTTTTTCATCGACAGAATTCGTCAAAATGATGTATGGAACTTTTGTAAGTTTTGCTATTACCTACAACTTTTGTTAAGAACTCAAATCTGTATCTCTTATGCATGACGAACCAGAGCGAACAGAAGCCACTACTGTTTTTCCGTGAATGTATTTTACATTCAATGAAAAACAGTAACAAGTTCTGCCTGCTCTAATTCTTGATGCAGAAGAGATCCAGATGTGAATTATGGGCAAAAGTTGTAGCTAATAACAAAACCTACTAAAGCTCTGAACATCATTTTGCGGAATGCTGTTGATGAAAAAAGTTAGAGGCAAATGAATGTGAATGAATGCATGAAATGAATGTAAATGATTTTCCATGCCTGCGTGAGATGTCTTGTGGCTGGTCGTCAAGTCGAATTACCACCGGGTGATGATCACTACCCATGGGATCTTCCTCGGTGCTCCAGAGGAGTCTGCTGATTATGTTGGCGCTAGCAAGGGACACATCTATAGATGTTGCTCTCTGACCACTGGTATATGTGGTGCCTCCATCATTGAGAACGACAAGATCCAGTTTTCTGGCCACTTCCATCAGAGTGGAGCCTCTGGTATTTGCAATTGGACTGCCCCAAGCGGGATGGTGGCCGTTCATGTCCCCTAGTACCAGGATGGGACCCTCGACGCTCTGGAGTATATTTAATAGTTGGTTTCTAAGATCTGGTATTTTTCCACACGGAAGATACACCGAGACAACGGACATCGGGAATGGATGCTCTATCCTGATCGCCACGATTGGAAGATCTGTGTCTAACTGAATTGATGTGAAAGGTATCGAGGCTAGCACCCCGATTGCCGCAGAGTGGAAAATGTTTTCGTTCCTTCTAAGGATCCATTGATATTGACCCCCCAGAGTACGGTTCATCTTACCGACACTAGCCCGGTGGATCTCCTGGATTGCCAGGATGGTGGGCTTGCTGTCTCGCACAAGAATTTCTAGGTCCGAAAGGTTATTATAGAAGCCATTCATGTTCCATTGGATTGCCAAAGTGGACCCTCTGGGACTTCCGAAAGTTGGGTGTCGCGTGATTGGTGATGAATAATCCGAGGAGTAATCATCTCTTGGCGAAATGTTGGCCGGAGGCGATTGGCTCTGGGCAGTCGACGATTGTGTTGGACAGGGACTGAAATCAACCCGCATACCGGAAGAAGGCATCGAAGAGGAACTCGCATGCAATGGGATAGCCTTCTTGCTTCGTGATCTGGCTGATATTGGTGTCGGTGCTTTCAGCTTGGAAGCGGACCCCAGTAGGGCTCCACCGACAGAAGCAGTTTGTGGTGACCCCGCTGTCGGCAGAGATAGCGAAGCCACTGGGTAATGGGACGGGGCGTGTGAAGGGCCTGCAGATGCTACGGAGAAGTCACTCATACTAGCCCTCCACTGGTCGTATCTTCGTGAGTCCGAGCGGACATCCTGAGGGATGGGATTGTTGCTTGTCAACTGAGTGGATCTTTTCGTAGGATACGTGGTTGTGCGGCAATGGCCTATGGAGTTTGCCAACGAACGCCGGGGGGAAACCACCAGTTCCGGATGGCATGTATCTTCCGCACTGGTGGGGCCCCGACTGCCCGAGGCCTTATCCGGTGCCGGTGTCCTGTGATCCGTCGGGGGGAGTATGAAATTATCATGCGACCCCTTCTGCTGCGGTACCTTGCCTCCCGCGATGTCCAGGTGGGGGAAAGCGAAGTTATCGCTCGACCCAATATTGTTTCGTTCGCTGATCTTGCATCCCTCGAAGTCCTTCCGGGAGAGAGTGAGGTTATCACGCGACCCGAGTGTAGAAATGGTGGACCCCGGCAATGTCCCACCTGCAGAAGCAGTCAGAGTTGACTCAGCGTTGATGCTCAGCTCGCCAGCCTTGAGTCTCACGTGGTCCTGGTACTTAGCTGAAATCTTGAAGCCCTCGTCGTCCACAGGGGAATGGGAGCATACTCCCTTGTCCGTCCCTCTTCCAGCCGCAGCGGAGAGAAGAGGGTTGTCCACCAGTCCCGGTGAGGCAAAGACGTCCGCACCGGTGGAGGTAATAGCAATTGTTCATAAAAACATTCTACAGTGTTTGGCATGATTTGATTGTCAAATTGAAAAAGTTTAATTTTCACCACTAGCGTGCACAGCGTGGGGCAAGGAGGGGCAATTCCCCCCCCCCCCCTTTATAAATAAGATTTTTATTTTCAAATTTACAAAATTAGAATATAAAATAACTAGATATCTTGATAACTTGATTTGAAGGTAAAATAACTTCATTTCATAATATAAGGGCACAGAAATCCTTTTATTGCGTCAATTCCTTTGAGATGGTGCCTGAAAATTGCACCACAAAAGTGAATAAAGGAACAAACCTCAATGAAATTTTTTGGTCAAAAAATTACACCACAGTGCACAGTGGACCAGAATGCAGATTTAGGTGGAATGATATGTTTTGAGCCTGAAATTGAAACTTTAGACTAAAAGTCTCTTCTACAAAGTTGTTCCTTATAGTTAGGCCCTCATTTTTATGTCAATGAACTCTAGGGTGGTTCTTATTATCATTAAAATCAAAAATCTAACTTTTTTGTTTGAATAAATTAAGGTATGCATTCTAGGGCAAAGTTATAGCTGAGCTAATTTCAAGCAACTTTGTAGGAAACAACTTTTTTGTATCTCTTGAATTGGCCGATTTAGAGCTATTTTCTTGAATTGAGTTAGGGTGGCGCTAAAAAAACAGTTATTTTGCTCTAGTTTTCTTATTTCAAATTTCTCAGCAAAGGTGTCCACAAATGATTTTTAGATCTTTAGAAGGCGCAAATTTTTGCTAAACAAAGCTATAACTTTGCCGAAGGATATATACCTTAATTTATTCAAACAAAAAAGTTAGATTTTTGATTTTAATGATAATAAGAACCACCCTAGAATTCATTGTCATAAAAATAAGGGCCTAACTATAAGGAACACTTGCACTGGTCTGGTAAATGAAGGAACAAGTTTTATTTAAAATTAAGCTATATTGAAAATTTCAAATGGAAAATCTGCACCGTTCTAGTGAACGGATGGGCAAGCTTTTCGGAAAAATGTTGGTATTAAATTGGCATCCTTCTGCTGAATAGAGAAACAAACTTTAATAATAATTTCTGGTGTAAAATGTGCACCATTCTGATGATTGGAGGGAAGCTGCTTCACTGCTATTTGGTGAGGGGGAACTGCACTGCAACCTGCTATATTGAAAATGTCTGATGAAAAATGGAAAACGGAAATCTGCACCAATCAGAAGATTGGAGAAGCAATTTTTATTGAACATTAACGGTGGAAAATTTGCACCGTTCTGGTCAATTGAAATTTTCTGGGGGCAAGTTTGTATTGAAAATTTCTGGTGCAAGATTTGCAACATCTGCTCTGCTGCATAGAGGGGCAACCTGAATTGAAAATTCCTGATGTAGAAATTGCACAGTTCTGGTGAATGGAGGTGCAACTTATTTAACATTTCTGGTAGAAAAACTACAACGTTTTGGTGAATGGACGGACAACTTAAACTTGACCGCTGAGAATAACCTCAAGGGTATTGAATTCTGAGGACAGTTCTAAAAGAAAAGATTTCTGGGGATGATTTTATGAAAATTCTGTGAATTATTTGTAGTGAATTCTGCAGATAGTTCCAACATAATTTCGAAAATAATACTGAGATAATCAAATTTTGAGTGAAATTCCAAAGGGATGTTGAGGAAAATTTCAAGGGAATTCCGAGGATGATATCAAGCTCATTCTTGGAAAAATTCTGGAGAATTCAAATGAAATTCTTCTAAAACTTTAGGAGAATTTCAGTTCCAATGTATCCTGAGAAAAAAAAAACTTCTATAATATTCCGAGAAGAACCTCAAGGATATTGAATTCTTGGGACAGTTCCAATATATATCTGGGGAGAATTCAAAGAAAATACTGCGGAAAATTTCTAGTGCATCCTGCAGATGTTTCCAAGATAATTTCGAAAAGAATTCCGAGAAAATCAAATTTTGAGTGAAATTCCAAAGGAATTTTAAGCTAAATTTCAAGCGAATTCCGTGGATACTTTCCAGCTCATTTCGGGAAAAAAATCTGAAAATCTAAAGGAATTTCAGTTCCAAGGTGTTCTGAGAAAAATCATGAAGAGTTCTAAGTATAATTCCAGTGGTCTTCTGAAATGAATTTCAAAAGAGATCTTAGGAGAGTTCTAAAAAAATCCGAGAATAACCTCAAGGATAATGTATTCTGAGGACAGTTCCGAAGGATTTCTGGGGAGTATTCCAAGAAAATTCTTCGAATAATTTCTAGTGAATCCTGCAGATAGTTCCAAGATAATTCCGAAAAGAATACAGAGAAAATTAAATTTTCAGTGAATTCCAAAGGGATTTTGAGGAAGATTTCTAAGGAGTACCGATAATTTCTAGCTCATTCCGGGAATAATTTCTGGATAATACTGAGGAAATTCTTCTGAAACTCTAAGGAAATTTCAGTTGTTATGAGTAAAAGTCAAGAAGAGTTCTAAAAATAATTCTAGTGGACTTCTGAGAAAAAATTCAGAAGAGCTCATAGAGTTCTAAAAAATTCGAAAAGACCCTCAAGGAATTCTGAAGATGGACTTTTTCGCAATTGTACAAAGTTTAAATACAGCTTTTGGATTCCCTGATTGAAAAGGTGGTATTAGTTTGCCATTGAACCTTGGTATATTGTTGTCTTACAAAGAATTCGTCTAAGAATCTTCTCTGAAAATTCTGTCATTTGTTACCGTGGTTAGAAAGTTACAGTTGTTTATGTGCGTTGCAATAATTTCGGGATTGTCCTTTATATCATCTTTAAAACATGTTGAATGTTCGGCATCAAGTTGCGGAACATTGCGAAAAATTTGCGAGGAAAACCAGTTGCAATCATTGCAGATGATACGAGCGGTTGTGGCCGTCACGAGCAGTTGGTGATTGTCATCAGGTATATTGATAATGGTGGGATTAAATTGCCAATTCCATTGGCTGTCTGAAAGCAGTTTGTATTGAAGAAGGCGAACCACCACCGGAGCAAAAAATAAATAAAATTAGCTAAATTTAACAGCAGGGAAACAGTGGTAGGTGGACCACACCATCCACCACGCACTTTGAAGTACTCCCCATCCCCATATTAAATGCACTAATTTTACATAAATCTGCAGGTAAGTAGTTCGCTAAAAATGCTCTGAAGGTTCGTGATATCAAGGGAATTCTGAAACTACCCGTTGCTAGTACTTCGCTGTCAGAATCGTAAAAGGAAGCTCACGCTGAAGTGAAACAATATTTATTTGATGGCCGGTATTCGGGACAAAATCAGTGTCAGAACATCAAATGGACGAGAAACTAAACGAAAACGTTTGCTTCTTGGATTGCTAAACGAATTGTTCGTAAACTTCAAAGGTTTCTTCCCTAATAGAGATTGCTGACGTTTATCGTACGCACACTACGTCACGCATACCACGTATACGTATACGTAAAATGTTTTCATCGGGAAAAAAAGCTTCATAGCGGAAAATTTTCCCGATGAAAACAAATCGCTGACACAGTCATACCAACAATCAATACGAAACTAACGATTTTAAATTGGCTCACCACTTTAGTAGCCTAAAGCAAACGATTAACTTACCCTATTCTAGTTGAAATTCTATTACTACACTATGTTTGTTTTGATTCGCTATGAAAGTTTGACAGATAACATCAGGGGTGTGTGGATTCATGCAGAACATGCAGGGGTGAGTGAAATAGCTTGGGACTGCTTGGGACCGTTGTTCTGGTACTGAGTGAGCCAAAAATAATAATGATTTTCTTCGGGACCCAGTGGTCTTAGAGTTACCTCTATGGTCATACCAACAATCAATACGAAACTAACGATTTTAAATTGGCTCACCACTTTAGTAGCCTATTGGTCCCAAGCAAACGATTAACGTACCCTATTCTAGTTGAAATTCTATTACTACACTATGTTTGTTTTGATTCGCTATGAAAGTTTGACAGATAACATCAGGGGTGTGTGGATTCATGCAGAACATGCAGGGGTGAGTGAAATAGCTTGGGACTGCTTGGAACCGTTGTTCTGGTACTGAGTGAGCCAAAAATAATAATGATTTTCTTCGGGACCCAGTGGTCTTAGAGTTACCTCTATGGTCATACCATAGAGGTAACTCTAACACTAGAAGGTCCCGGAATAACGTGCTCAAATTTTTGGCTCAGCTCTGGTACTCTCTTCGGTCCCAAGCTAATCGATTCACCCCTCGAAACATAGGAAAAACGAATAACCCCTCATTTCATCTGTCAAACTTTCATAGCGAATCAAAACAAACATTACGTAGTACTAGAATTTCGACTAAAATGGGATACGTTAATCGTTTGCTTGGGACCAATAGGCTAGTCAAGTAGTGAGCCAATTTAAAATCGTTAGTTTCTTATTGATTGTTGGTCATACCATAGAGGTAACTCTAAGACCACTGGGTCCCGAAGAAAATCATTATTATTTTTGGCTCACTCAGTACCAGAACAACGGTCCCAAGCAGTCCCAAGCTATTTCACTCACCCCTGCATGTTCTGCATCAATCCACACACCCCTGATGTTATCTGTCAAACTTTCATAGCGAATCAAAACAAACATAGTGTAGTAATAGAATTTCAACTAGAATAGGGTACGTTAATCGTTTGCTTGGGACCAATAGGCTACTAAAGTGGTGAGCCAATTTAAAATCGTTAGTTTCGTATTGATTGTTGGTCATACTTTAGCAATCTCTATTGGGTTTTCAACTTTTACCACCGACAAACCGACATGAATGACCATAGCTAAAACAATAAAAATTTCTGACCAGAGTACACTACTAACATCTGGCTCCGTGTTTGCGGCAAATATTTAGCTAAGCCATGAACCCGCATGCAAAAGTTATGAATTGGTTCGTGTCGATATTTTTTTCGAACCCACACACTTGCATCTTAATTTTTAAATCAAGATTGGAAACAAAATAATAACTTCACTGTTTGACACTAAACTAACAAACTGATAGCTTGCTCCCATATAAAATGACACCGAGGGGCGCTAATAATGTGATTATTGCAAATGAAATCGTACTTATTTAAAATAGTTCCGAATAGTTGATGAAATTTTGGGCTTAGGTTCCACTTTTAATGCAGATTACGAATATGCATTTACCTCAATACCCTTAATACCAATTAATACCCCGTTCACATTACAGCGTATATCACGTGATATACGTTGTCTTGCAATGAGCACTCATACATCTAGTTTTCACTGGAAATCCTATGTATGAGAGCTCATTACAAGGCAGCCTATATTACGTGATATACACCCCTATTCTGTATTTTGTTTCGAACGAAATTCTCATACAAAAAAATATTTTTTTGCATGAGAATTTCGTTCGAAACGAAATACAGAATAGGGGTGATAGGCTGTAATGTGAACGGGGTATAAAGAACCCAATAGCGAAAAAAATATCCATTACTACCGTCCCAATGACGTGTTCATCTAGATAAAAT
This sequence comes from Ochlerotatus camptorhynchus, assembly GCF_037179485.1. Lineage (NCBI taxonomy): Eukaryota > Metazoa > Arthropoda > Insecta > Diptera > Culicidae > Ochlerotatus > Ochlerotatus camptorhynchus. The sequence continues at coordinate 1,240,754 of NW_027040515.1, read as the reverse complement.
TGATCGATAGCAAATTTTTAGTGATGGGCCCAAACCATAATACATAAGGTTAAAACTTTATCTCATTAACGTTCATGGATTCTATGACACTATACCGAACGCCATAACCCCGAATCAGGGTTGCGTCCACTCATTTGCTATAGAAACACATTTTTCGGAATTATGCAATCATTAGATGATATAATGATATGTTGTACTTGTAAGTAACAAGAAGAGGGTGTAAAGTATGTGTTAGACTCATAATACCTGTCAATTGGGTTGTTTTACTTCGAAAAATATACCGATTTTTATGTTTCATCTGATATAGCTTTGTCTTCTTAGCACAATGATATTTTTAACGATCCCATAGACATTCATCTCGATTTTTAAATTAAGATTTAAATATTTGATCTATTCGTTGACAGCTCGCTCTCATACAAAGTTCCACCAAGGGGCGCTATGATGGTGATTGTTACTAATGTAATCGTACTTATTTAAAATAGTTCCAGTGTACCTAAATTGATGAAATTTTGGGTTTCGGTTCCATTATTAATGCAGATAACGATGTTTTTTTATCTCAATACCCCTAAACAACCCAATTTTGAAGATGCTAATTTCAAATAACAGACTGTAGTGGTATTTTTATACGATAGATGGAGTAGATGAAAGCATAGAGTTGATAGTTCCGTTAGAGTACGGCAGTGTGAAGATTGTATATAGGGGAATTTACGTATTCTCGGCAACCTAAGCAGCGACCTTCTTTCTATAGCCTTTTTCTCTAAGGAACGCACACATATGCAGTATTGGTTTGTTTACAATCTTTTGCTGCCAGCTGCTCTAACAATTTCTGTCGAAATAATTGTCAAAAACTGTTTTGAAACGCTTTTACAAAGCTCCAATCTTCTCTAGTGAGAGCGAGTATTGTCGGCAACCAGTTTTTCTTCGGTAACCGTTCCATTTGAACTGCATGTAAATCTGCTGTTCTATTATCGGCAACTCGAAATCAGCTACAATTTGTAGTGCGTGTGTTTCATTTCAAGAAAACCGTGCTAGATTGCTTTTTCTCAGTGGTAAAAATATAGTCAAATTGAAGTTGAAAGCATAAAGAATCGTTTGCATGCATTCAGCGAAGTGTTTTCGTAAGAAAATCCAGTGAAAATAGTGTTTCAATTTGGGTTGCCGAAAATAGTCTGGCATGCCGAAGCCGTCATTTCCCCTAGATATTATACAAGCGAGCTAGGACAATTTTGGTGTCACTGATTTTCTTCTCAAAAATCTACCCTTCTTTTGATCACATGCTGTTCTTCCATTTGTCTTAATTTCGGGGTAGTGTCATAGAATCGATTCGCGTATATGCGGAGAGTAAAACGAGAATATGGGGAGATAATTTCCCCTACCCGATGGTGTTTTTGGTTTGGATAGGTGAGCTTCGGATCACGTGAGAACGGCATTACAAGATTAACCTTTATTCACAAAATGCTGATCGGTCCCATTCTATTGTTGATCGAGATTTTTATAATCGCCACATTGTTCCGAAAAAAGCTACAACGTATGGTAACGATAGAGGAAAAAGTTGTTACCCGGTAATTGCTACCATCAAGCCACCCCTCGTTTCTGTTGATTAATCGCTCCGTCACAAGAACAAGCGTGCTCGCGGGCTTGCCGCTTTGGAACTGTACGAAAGAAAAGGATAGCCGCAGCTGGGGGGTTCGTTTGTGATTTCGACGAGTTTTTGGTTCTGGTGTGCAAAAGCAGCAGGTTCGGTCTGGAAAGTGTTGTGGAAAAATCTAGCAATTTTGGCAGAATATTCAACCGTGTTGCGATTCGCAATCCTTTCCGCCGGGAATGGTACGTCGCGTGAGATAGAAAGCCACCGCGAAAGTGGTCATCCAACTGCGAAAAAGTGAAAAAGAAAGTAGTTGGTGCTCGGTTTCTTGAAGTTGGAAGCAGTGGAAAAATAAAATTCCGACCGCCAGAGTGACAGCTGAACCTTCCAGACAGAGAGATATCGTCGCTTGCCGTCCCTTTCGGTCCCATTCATATCTGTATACATCGGCTGCTGCAGCAGTTCGGTGCTCGAGCTCGTGGTGTTTGTTGATTCGGAAAGTGCAACAGTGTGCGTGAGTGTGACTGTGTTTGACAGTCCAAAACGGCAACAACAATAAACCTCCTGATCGCATCGTAGCAGTATTGTCATCTGCTTCGCTTTGCTTGCATCGCCGAAAAGAATTTTTCGATTGTTGTGCATCGGGAAAAAAAGACCAACTAGTTAAACCAGTGCGCGTCCACAAAACTTGGTCACAATTTCGAAACGTAAGGTAGAACCGTTCGGTACCGGTGGTGGAGGCGGCGGTGGCGGAAGCAGCCGTGATCTTAGCGGAAAACGATTAAAGCTGATCGCAGCAGGAAGGGGAACGGGAGGCAAATCGAAAGCGGAAGAAGAAGTACCGCTGGCAAACGCTATGAATCTGACCGAACTCGATCGGAAACGGGCAAATTTTTCAGCACTTAGCAATACCAACGGGGCGGTCATCAAGATGACGACTAATGCGGGCACAGGAAAACCGGGCGATATCAAGAAAATTGTCATCAAAAACTTCAAAGGTAAGTGTCAGGGGCCTTGAGAAGAGGTTCGCGAGTCGGGAAAATTGTCACTATCATTTTTTTTTTGTGGAGCAATAGTAAGCAATCGTGTTCTGCTGTAGTAGAATGAGAGAAACGATTTCTCGTCGAAAATAGCTTACCTTGAAGGTATTCATATACGGATACGAACGAACGAGGCAGAGAAGTATGTTTCATTTTGCTCTACTTGTTTCCTCCACCTGTACACTTAATACCACTCAGCTGCGATTTCGCTACTTAACAACTGCTACCTGTGTGTCGCGAATTGTTTGAACGTAGCATAGCGATACAGTGGTTTAGGTTTATTTGATGAATCTATGTTGAGGCTTTTACCGACTCAACAATGCTAGAATACTAGTTTTTAGTAGTTCATTTTACAAGGTCTTAATATCTGAATCGATAATAATTGATTGCAAATTTAACTTGAGAGCAGGTAAAAGTTCAACTTGATGAATAATGTTTCACTTTGATTCTTATCTTGCCAATAAAAAAAGAAATGTGTCTCATATTATTGCACACAGAATAGTCTTCTTTGCACAGTATGTACTACCCATTGACAAATAATGGTCCCAATCAAACCCTCTCTGGCAATTCTCTGAACTTGTATGAAGTTCCTTGAACTTAAAAAATTCCAACACTTCTACGAAGTTATACGATGCTCCTTAAATTATTTGCTTGACTTTTACAAAGTTCTCAGAATTCCTATTAAGTTCGCTGCACTTCTACAAAACTCCTTGATTTTTTGAAATTTCGTTGATGTTCTACAAAGTTTTCTGAATCCCCACGGAATTCCCTGATTTATTTAAAGTCAATTAAACTTCTACGAAGTGCCCTGGAGCTTAAACAAAAATGTGTATGAAGTTTCTTAAAATTAAACAAAGTTTCCCAAACTTGTGCAAGGCTGCCAATTCTTCAAAGCGTCGTTAATCCGGAATTTTGTCAAAATTCTTGAAGCTCTACGAAGCTCCTCGAATGTATATTAAATTTCCTAAGTCCCCTGAACAAAATATTTGTAGTTTAAAAAAGTCTAAATGAAGTAAAAGGAAGATCCCTGTGCTTCATTGAAGTTCCCGTTCTACAACAATTCGCTTAATTTATCTAAAGTTCGCAAATGTTCAACAATGTTTGATGATGTTCTACAAAGTTCTCCAAACTTCTATAAAATGTGCTGAAGTTATTCTAGTCTAGTCTAGTCTACACATACACAGCCAGTACTCAACTATAAAACTTGCTGAAGTTAGTTCTACAAGTTTACTGAGCTTTTACAAAGTTAGTTACACTGTTTCCAGATCTTCCACGCAGTTCAATTAATGTCTACAAAGTTTTCAAAGTTCTACGATGTTTCTTGAAAATATATGAAGTTCCTTGAAATTCTACAACGAAATCAAATGACGTTCTCTGCTTGAATTGAATTCCTGAACTTCTAGGAAGACTAGGTTTTATACATCTGAAATATTGAACTCCTTCCTCACAAATTTTAAAAGCAGCGGTGAAGACATGTGAAAACATCTCGTCGATTTTTTTTTTTGTAAATACACCTGGCATCCCGGGGTTGAATAACTTCCACTTCATGTAAGATAAAATATATGAATTTCTTGGACTTTAGCTGAAGTTATCGGAGCTTATTTCAAGAGCTTGAACTGCTCCGAAGTTCTCGGCATTTCTCCACAGTTCTTAGCACTCCACGAATCCACGAAATTTTTCCGAAGCTCTCGGATTTTCTCTGAAGTTATCTCAAGTTTTTTTGAACTTCGTTTAAATTCTTAAAACTTTACTGATGTTTTCGGAGCTTATCTCAAGTTCTTCGCTGATGCTATGTTTTAGATATTCGAACAATGTCGAGCAGCTCCACGCCAAATGACGAATCGATTAGACTCAACCTTTTTCGATTTGCATAAAACTTCGCATAATTTGTTCGTTATGGGCAAACATTCACATTTGTATTAAAATTCGGCCATTTTGAATACTTCTAAATTGCGTTCCTTGGACCGTTTTTTATTTGAAACCCGTTCTAGTTCGTTTATTTGGAAGGCTCTATCGCGTAACCTTTACGGAGCCGATAATTAAGTGTTCATTATTTATAACAAAATTCACTTATTTCTATGTCTAGTAGGAGTTGGTCCGGATACTCGCGACTTACCCGAAGTTAGAGGGGTACATTGTCGATAGATAGGACCAGGAGAGGAGCTTGGGGGTGGGGTTTCATTGTCTTATCAAAGCATTGTCGCCAGTATGAACGTAGTGCATTTCTAGCTCCGTCTGGAGTTCGACCGACTATGGTGAGCAGTTGGCGACGTGAGGCTCATCGAGACGGGTGGACAAGACAAACAACGACTAATTTATGAGAGACAAAAGACAAAGGATTTAAATTCTTATATACTAGACATTATTAGAAACACATAAATCGACTGCATATAGTTGCCTTCCTTGGGCCTCGATGGTATTCAAAAGTTGCTCTCTGGCGGCGTCATTATCCTTACATTGCCAAACTGCGTGATCGATGTCATCGTAACCGTTTCCACACCGACAGATGTTGCTGTCCACGAGGTTTATTCTATGGAGATGCGCATCTAGTGAGACATAACTCTACTCATCACGCGAATGAAGTCACGTCCTAAGTCCAAGTCTTTAAACCACGCTCTCGAAGAAACATTGATGAATGTAACCACCGTCCAAGATTTCCAACTCGAAAGGGTACTCTGACGCACTAAATGCTAAAATTCGTCGTGTGAAATTTGCCTACCATACAGTTTTCCAAATTAATCCCTCTTGTGTTATTTTTTTCTCATGCATGAACATAAATTCATCGGTGCACTCGATGGATGGTTTGAGTTCACTCACTCGAGAAAAAGTAGCACAAGCTGCGTGCAATGTTTACTAACCATGAACACTAAATGGTCATGATGGAGCGCAATAAAGCAGATTAAGTGCTAAAGCTCCAGTTGTAAGCCAAGAAAGTGAAAGTGATTTAAATTCACTTCGCACTATGTAAAACTCATGTCACCTCCACAAATATCAGCCACATTTGTCTCATAGAATTATTCTCATGTTAAGAAACAAGCGTGTAGACATAAATCAATTGTTGAACTGGACTTCGATTTTAACAATCAAGTGGTGTTCAATTGGCCTGTGTAGAAACTGAGATCAATAAAAATAAAAACAACTATTAAAGCCTCCTCTATCTATAAATAATATCAAAAACTAGATTATACCATAGAGGTAACTCTAAGACTAGCAGATCCCGGAGAAACGTGCTCAACTTTTTGTCTCAGCTCTGGTACTCTCTTCGGTCCCAAGCTAATCGATGCACCCCTCGAAACATAGGGAAATCCACGCACCCCTCATTTTATCTGTCAAACTTTCATAGCGAATCAAAACAAACATTGTGTAGTACTACAATTTTGACTAGAATGGGGTACGTTAATCGATTTGCTTGGGACCAATAGGCTAGTCAAGTTGTGGCCAATTTTAAATCGTTAGTTTCCACCGGTTGATTATACTGTGTAACAAAGGTTCTATTCACCTGCCCGGTGGATCAATATGGGTTTTACAGCTGCTTCCAGTGCTGCGAAATCTCGACAATGAAAATGACAATGACACAGTGATACTCAAAATTCTGCTTTGGTCACTCATTTGAGCTAACAGTCGTCGTCAAGGCAAACCATGTCAATAGTCAGTGGCATTTCCGTCAGTGATGAACATGTGCTGATTTGTGTGTTAGTTAAATTTGAAACGAAATTAAATTGCTTGAGCAAAACAATTTTTTTTTCGTGTTGGGTATTTTGATCACTGCGACCAGTTATTGTGATATATTCTCCGTTTTAATATTACTTTATCAGCATGTCGTATTACCATTTTGTGAAGTGACCGAAAGCATTTTCCCAGTCAGATATTACATTTCGAATGAATTGCACTACTTGGTTGGGAACTGAATTCCAAATATCAAAGGGTTCTGGCAGCCCCTTATCCAGCAAAATACACCTCTTATTGAAGATTGCTGTACATGAGCATAGCAGGTGTTCAGAGTCTTCTTTTTTATGCCACATAATCGACACATATCCTCGTGAAGCTTTCCTATTAACTTCAAGTGATATTTACATGGACAATGTCCTATTATCAAACCAGTATAGACACTGAGATCTTTCTTTGATAATTGACGAATTTTGCTAGTAATTGAAATGTTCGGAATTATGAACCGTTTCGATTGCCTAGCAATGGAAGTGTTGTTCCAATTGGTCTCCACTTTCATTTTCTCCTATTTCTTGAACTCCATTCTAAGAGAGCAAGCAGAAACTCCACAGAATGGTTATGGTCCTATAAATTGTTGAGATGATCCAAGCCTAACTAGTGTGTCGACTTTCTCATTCCCTTGAATTCCGCAGTAACCAGGAACCCAAAATAAGTTCCCTTGGTTTTGACAGGCCAATTTTTGGAGTGACATTGCACATTCCCATACAAGTTTAGAATTACATGTTGCTGATTTCAAAACAAAAACAATAACCTGGAGCCATCAAAGTGAACAAGCGTCCTGAACTGCTTGGATAACAATGCAATGTGACTCAGAATGCACGAAATTAAAGTTTTTGTTACCAGGTGAATCTTTTAGCGAATTCGTTTATTGTTTAGTTCCAACCTTAATCGGGTACCATGATTGGGTCTGCTTGTTTTCTGACAAACGTCAGTTTGCTTGTTTGTTTTTAAAACCTAGCTCAGGTTGAGGTTTACACTGACAAAAGTTCGATTTCGCACTGGGTTGGAACTGGTGTTAACCCCGATAATAAACGAATTCGCTATTTGTTATTGATGAAAAAATGAATGAGATTTTGACAAAGATTTTTTTGAGGATCAAGTCTATCATTGACATTTTATCAATATCGCGCAAAAGTCTGTCAATGACAATGACCAATCTCCTGCCTACTCCGGGTAAAGTAAAAATGCTGGAACTCTTCAACCAGTTTTGGCGAACTGACTCGTATCCAGAGCATTTGAGGGAGAACTTGGTTGTTCCCATCCCAAAGCAAACGAGCCAACACGGGACGTGGCGAAGTTCCGGCCCATTGCCCTCACCTGCTGCATGGCAAAGGTGTTCAAGCGGATGGTCAACCGACGCTTGAAGCAGTTTCTCAAGGCTGGCGGCCATCTAGATCATCGACAACACGAAGGCCATGGTCCATCCACGTATTTTGCGACGCTAGGAGAGCTTCTGAAGGACGCCAAGGTTAAGGGTCTTCATTTATGAGTGTGTTTCCTTGGACATTGCGAAAGCTTTCAATCGTACATGGACGCCCTCGGTACTGAAGCAACTCATCCATTTCGTCCGAAATTTCCTGAATGGCAAATCCTTCCGAGTCTCGGTAGGTAATACCAAATCCCGAGGAAACTGGCATTACTTAAGGTTCAGTGATCGCTGTCACCTTGTTCCTGGTAGTCATGAACAGTGTGTTCGAACGGCTACCCGTGAACATCTACATCTTCGTGTACGCAGACGACGTGCTAATCGTAACCACAGAAGCAGGTGTTTCCGCCGTGGCCAGATGGACCGCTTCGAAAGACTTTCAGCTGCCTGCTGAAAAGAGCGCTAGGTGCCACGGCCCTTCCATAAAGATAGGTGATCAAGCCATCCCACTGAAGAAAACTGTGAAACTGCTGGGGGTTGTCATTGACCAGTCGCTGTTACAGTTACGCAGTACAGCACTTTCAAGGGGTCAAGGCCAGCTGTCGCAGCAGGATCAACCTCATCCGCACAATCTCCCGTCTAGACCGGTCCAACAACAGAGAAGTACGTTTCCGTGTTGCCCGGGCCATCGTAGACAGCCGGTTGGACTGGAGCTGACCTGCATCGCCGCTGACAAGGCAATACAAACACTCGCTCCGGTGTACGCGCATAATCTCCGGTCTTCTGCCCTCAACGCAAGCCGATGCCAGCTGTGTCGAAGTCGGTACTCTCCCTTTTCCGTACCGCACCTACGCAGCCATTGCCAACAAAGCCGTTGCATTTTCAGCAAATATCGCCGGAAACGACTGAATCTGCCTCCTCAGCGAGGGGGACAGAGTTCTCCGTACAATCGCCAACGCAGAGCTCCCCCGAATGGCCAAGATTCACTGGTATGGAGATAAGAGTTGGCAATCTTCCGCACCAAACATCGACAGCCGGATAAAGGAGACGTTCAGAGTCGGGGACAATTCCGTAACCCTTAGGAGATCGGTAGTAGATGCATCGTTACATGGAAGGGTCAAGATCGAGAGCTGGAGTAGGAATGGGAATCGCTGGTGACATTTCCTCAACGAGTAAAAGCCTGCCAAAACAATGTTCGGTGTTCTCGGCAGAAGCAGCGGCTATTCTTCATGCCGTCACGGTTCCTGCGGATCGCCCAATCCTGATCCTGTCGGACTCCCACAGTGTTATGCAGGCCCTTTCGTCGGAAGGAACCGTCCGGACATCCCCAGGGCATCCTAAAGGTTGCACCACCAAACACTATCTACGCATGGATTCCCGGGGAACATCGAGGCGGACAACCTGGCTGGGTCAGGCCCATCCGGTTCTCGGTACTCGCACAAGGTGCCGTTGCAGGACGTGAACAGATGGATCACTTGCACAGTGCGGACAGCGTGGGCAACGAAATGGTCCAGTGCCAGACTTCCTTTCATTAGGAAAATCAAAGGCGACATTGGAAAGTGAACGGACCTTGCGAACCAGCGACACCAGAGGATCTTTTCCAGGCTCCGGACAGGACACGCCCTATTCTCACGGGATTTCAGCGGAGGACCCTTCAGGAAGACCTGTGAATTTTGCCATATTCTTTCGACGGTGGAGCACGTGTTATGCGTATGTCCACAATTCGAGCACCTTCGTTGCCTCCACGGTCTGTCTGCCAGCGTACACAGCAAAAAAAAATGTAATATCGATCAATGTAATTCAAGCTGATGTATGAAATAATGATGTAATAGCAAAAAGCAGATACAATATTACATCAATGGATGTAATTTTGTTCGCAAAATCGATGTACATCGTACAACGTTATATTACACAACCGATGGATTAACCTGGTTGCAGCAGTTTGGATGTAATATTCAACAACTTTTTTTTTCTGTGTACAGGACACGCTAGCAGACGTGCCCTCAACTCAAGCAGCTGTACTGCGCTTTTTGAAGGCGGCGAAGCTATACTGCAGGATTTAGCACCATCGATTCTTTTGGTCGTCCGGACATCCCCACTGGACGGGGCCCCCAAGGACCTCCTACAGTGGGCCTATGTTTTGTTATTGTTTTTTTTTGTTCATTTTATATTTTGTTCTTCTTTTTTGTACCCTTTTAGTCTGTCTTTTTGTATGCTGTTTACTGTGTTATTGTACTAGCTGTTTATATGTTATAGCTAAGTAGATTATCAAAGGTTGAAGTACACTGAAAAAAGTTTTCACTTAGTTTCTATTAGGAACGCACATAGTATTTTTCCAAAAACACAAACAATGATTTTTACCTGAATATCACATAAAGGGTGATACGGTCAAAATTTGGTCAATATCAACTTGACGTATTTCTTTCAATTTTGCATTTAAAAAACCTGAACACCCCTCATTTTGAAGGTGTGTGTGTGTAGAATGTTGCTCCTATTTTGATTTTGGAATTCACTCTTCAGTTGTCAAAATGCCGTCCAAGCAAGAAGAGCAGCGTATCAAAATTTTGCTCGCGCATCGCGAAAATCCGAGCTACTCGCACGCAAAGTTGGCAAAATCGCTAAAAGTTGCCAAATCAACCGTTACAAATGTAATTAAAGTGTTTGGGGAACGTTTGTCGACAGCCAGGAAGTCTGGATCGGGGGGAAACCGAAAACCGGAAGCCGCTGAGACGACAAAGAGAGTTGCCGGTAGTTTCAAGCGAAACCCTAACCTCTCTCTCCGAGATGCCGCAAATAAGCTGGGTGTATCGTCTACAACCGTGCATCGAGCCGGACTATCGACTTACAAGAAGGTAGTGACTCCAAATCGCGATGATAAACAAAATACGACGGCCAAAGCGCGATCCTGGAGGCTGTACACGACGATGCTGACGAAATTTGACTGCGTGGTAATGGACGACGAAACCTACGTCAAAGCCGACTACAAGCAGCTTCCGGGACAGGAGTTTTATACGGCAAAAGGAAGGGGAAAGGTAGCAGATGTTTTCAAGCACATGAAACTGTCAAAGTTCGCAAAGAAATATCTGGTTTGGCAAGCCATCTGTACCTGTGGCTTGAAAAGCAGCATTTTCATAGCTTCCGGGACTGTCAACCAAGAAATTTACGTGAAAGAGTGTTTGAATAAACGTCTGCTGCCTTTGCTGAAGAAACACGGTTGTTCCGTACTGTTTTGGCCGGATTTGGCATCTTGCCATTACGGTAAAAAGGCCATGGAGTGGTACGCCGCCAACAACGTGCAGGTGGTTCCCAAGGACAAGAACCCTCCCAACACGCCAGAGCTCCGCCCAATTGAGAAATACTGGGCTATTGTCAAGCGGAACCTAAAGAAGACCAAAAAACTGCTAGGGCGAGCAGCAGTTCAAGGCAAACTGGCTTTCTGCGGCGAAGAAGGTGGACAAGGTGGCTGTACAAAATCTGATGGCAGGGGTCAAGCGTAAGGCCCGGCAATTCGGATTTGGAAAAGCGGAAGCCTAACTGAATATTTTTCCTGAATTTTATACTAATTGAACTTGAAAAAGAAATTTAATTTGATTTTTTAAATAAACGATTTCACCGATTTACACGCGTTTTCCCTTGACCAAATTTTGACCGTATCACCCTTTAGCATTAGAAATTCTATATGAGACATCATATAGATTTCATTGGACACATAACGTTCATGTGATTTAGTGGTGCAATTTCCAATTATGGGATCACATGAAAGTTATGTGAAATTCACATGGATATTTTCCACTGGTTATGTGATTTATTTTATGAGTGTAGCATGATACTCAAGCAATGTGGCTGGGGGACCTCTTTCTAAGGCTTCCCACCCTTTATGGAGATGAACTAGCCTACGGCTAAAAATCTCCTAAATAAAGGAAGAAAAAAAAAATGTATACTGTATAGTGTGTATAGTGCTACACTCCATAAAATATGCACGTTCGATCTACGTGAAAACATAGGTAGCTTTCGTCCATACTACTTTTCACGTAACATTTACGTTAAAGTCATGTAGCAAAAAAAAACCCATTTAGTGGTCAACGCGAACAGTACGGTAAATTTTACATGATTTCCACTTAATTTGGAATAGATTTTCACGCAATGTTTACGTGATTTTGAAATGAAGAAATAGTTTTTCACGTAATGTTTACGTGAACTTGAAGCAACGTTTACAGGATCTAAAACATACCAGGAAAATAATATTCAAACATTTTTAGATTTTTTTAATGATACGTCAAGCATATCTCTATTGCTATTAAAAAATAACACTGAACATTTCGTTGCCTCTAATATTCGACCAGGACCATTCAGGTGCGATATCTGTTTGCGTTGTCTTATTCAGAGATATGATATTGATTCTAGCCTCTGAAATCTAAATAAATACAATTATTTGTGCGGTCTTCGAATGATGTAAAATAGTATAAAAACACCTTCTAGTTTATGCAGTGTTAGTGTTAGGAAATCCAAAACTGAGAGCAACTCTTCCTCTAATGAAGTGGACGCCATATTGAATAACTTTTTCATACATGTAAATCACGTAAGCACTTGCATCATCAGCTCCAGTGAAATGTTTGTCAATTTTACTACCATCATGTAAAAATGGAAGTTGATGTAATCGAAATGGCTACTTGATTTTTCACGTAGGTTGAACGTGTATACTTTGTAGAGTGTACATGCTTATCACATACTTTTTACGTGAAATTCCCGTAGTATCAACCGACATGAAAATCACGTATCAAAATTCCATTTGACATTGATCTGCGGCACGTGAAAATGATTGAAGTGGGGTGTTTAAGGGGTTACGTGATTTTTCACGTAGCATCAACGTGAAGATTTTTTGGAGTGTAGATTTATTCAAGATTGCTTTCATGTCATTGGCCACATCTTGCTGGACCTTATCAATGAATCATTGCAAATTGGACTTGTGCCACAAATTTGGAAGGAATCCTTAGTGGTCCCTATTCAAAAAGTTACTGGAACGATTAAAACCGAAGAGTTTCGTCCCATCAACATGTTGCACACATTAGAGAAAATTTTAGCACTTGTTGTTAAAGGCCAGCTGTTGGAGTATTTAAATAGTAATAGTTTGTTGATACCAGAACAATCGAGATATCTGGAAGCAGTGGCGTCTCGTCCATATGTGCACCTCGTGCACTGCACAGTCTCAAATTTTGAAAAAGTAAAATTTATATTTCATAAAAATTAAGAGGCAAAAATTTAATACTCAATTAAAACCATTTTTGTCCGCCCTATTTATTGGTTTCATATGGATAGTAACTGAATTATCCACCACATCACTGGATAGTAGCTGAATTGTTTACCACATCGCTGCTCAACCTCCGTTTTACCCACCACTGAAAGAAATGTACGTCAAACAGAAGCGAGGCATAGCGATCTTGTTTTCACGTACGGGCACGCTGGGATTTTACCACGTGCAGACAACACTCTTTTTGGGCTTCTATGGCGAATGAGCGACACAAAACAAGCAGGGAAAATATGCCTTCGTTCTACCAAAGCCACCGCATGCTAAGTTCTCCCAGTCTGAGCACTTATGCTTGTGCACCAGAAACGTTCGTATTTACCGAGGGGGGCGACACATCTAAATCTCAAGTTTAGATGGTCAACAAATCTCACACTAGCGAATCAATCTTCGAACAATCTTCTTTCATTTGTCGCATCTACTTGCATCGCTCATCAATTTTTTGCAGGAAATCTTCAGAACCGTCATCAATCTCCTTTCCATCTAATCAGCGTGCGCGCAGCTAGCCACAGCAAAGCACAATCTTTTTTGCATCGTAGATAGAGTCGTCCCCCTCGGTATTTACACCCAGATCAGTTGTATATGTATTGAAGTCCCGTAAGCATAATTGCCGCTGTGTTAGTGTTTATTTTGTGCACTTCTATCTTTGCACAGTTTAAAGAGAAGAGAATAAATTGGCACGTATAGGCTACGTCGCATTTGAGTTTCTCTCTGAATTGATTGAATCTTGGAGAGCCGTCATTCGTTGTATACCTACCTACACGTACACATCGAATTTTTAAATTTTCTCACTACCATGTCTGCATTTCATTCAGTAGCCTCAGAGCATTGATGGAATATTGTTCATAGCATAGTGTAAAATTAAATAGGAATCATGGAACAGGATATTGTTGATGACCTCCTGAAAAGACCGTTTGCCAGAAGGTGAGTAACGATGACAAATATCATGAACATGAGACTTAAAAAGAAAATCAATTTTTCTATGCAAAAAGAGTAAGCAAAACTGGTAGCAGAACTGTTTCCCATCATCATTTCGTTTATTTTTTTATGCAGGTACCCCCGTCGAAAGATTTGTATCCCATTTTTTTATTATGCATCAAAATTGGCTTCTACTGTTACAGACAAAATATAAATAAAATAGGAGCACAACTAGTGAATTTTCTCACGTGACGCCACTGTCTGGAAGGTCATTCTTGTGAAACCGCGTTAAATTTAGTATTAGTGAAGTGGAAAAATGACTTGGCGTGTAAGGATGCGATTGTTGCTGTTTTTTTGGATCTTAAACGCGCTTTTGAACAATTTATGTTGATCAATTATTGTTGAGATCAATCAACCGCTTTGGAATTACGAGTACTGCATATAAATGGTTCGAAAGCTATTTGTCTGACAGAACTCAACGGACTGTTTTTAATGATTTTGTTTCCAGTCCCGTGAGGAATAACCTTGGAGTGCCCCAGGGAAGTGTATTAGGGCCCCTGTTATTTATTATGTATATTAATGTTTTGCGGCTAAGAATTTAGATGATGCCGTTTTACACTTGCATGAACATTTGCGTTCTCTAGGTAGATGGTTGAAGTATAAGCAGTTGAAATTAAATACAAGTAAAACTAAATTTATGGTAATTTCGCGGAATCGAGTAAATGAGAACGTCTTTGTTTTAATTGATTATGAGACTATTGATTAAATATCTTGGCGTGATTATTGATGACAAACTTAAGTTCAACTCTCACATTGACAATGTCATCAAAAAATTGTCAAGAAGTATGGAATTCTATGTCGATTGAAAAACGATTTAACTATTGTCAGTAAAATACAGCTATACGAATCAATTATCTCTCGTCATCTAGACTTTTTCCCTTCCATTTTATTTCTGGTGCTCGTAGAATAAAATAATGCGTTTGATATTGAGATGTAATAGATTCACTTCCTCAACTTTGATGCTAGACGCCTTACAATGGTTGTCGGTGAAGCAAAGAATTGTATATTTGACTACGGTGTTCGTTTTTAAAGTAGTTAACTGTTTGCTGCCTCGATATTTGTGTGATCGAATTAAAGTGAATTGAAGTGACTTTCATAGATATAATACTAGAAACGCGGTTGAAATAAGAACACCACATTTCTTAACTTAACTGCTTCACAAAATTCTTTATATTTTAAAGTAATACATGTTTTTAATTCCATGCCTAGTCATATCAAATAGCACTTCCAGGATTTAAAAGACACTGCATTTCACACGTTAAAGCTGTCGTTTGAACAGTTATTTAGTGATTTTTTTTTTTGAATTGACAAATTATGTATCTTGACGAAGTTATCTATAACGGATAATTTTGTATGGATAGCTGTCATAATGACTTTTTAAAAATTATTCTAGCACTATTTTGTTCTATTTTTGTGCGCCACGATGGTGATGATGGATTTTTAATATTTGATTTAATAGTAGTAGATTAATAAAAAAAAGTAAGAGGTTGTATCCGAGACGCGACTGTAGATTTCACGTAGGATTACGTGCTCGGTATCAATATTTGGCGACTATGTTAGGGAAACCACTATTTGCAGGCAATCGGTGATAATTTTGATCACCATTGTAACAGTGGGACATTTGTGTAATTTTCAATAGTGACCTATTAAAAAATGATAAAGTATTCATTTTAGCAGCTTCGTAGAAAAATTACCAATCGATTGGCTTGTTTAGAATTAAAATCCATCCGCTATTGACAGAGTTATAAGTGGTCAAAACCTGACCACTTTTCGTAACGCGGTCGATTTTGGTCAAAAAAGTAGTCTACAAAGGTTTGAGCCTCGCTCGTGTATTGCGGCTATAGAGGACTGAATTTAACATTTGATAAAAAAAAATGCAAGTTTGAAGCTTATTTGGAAGATACTTTGAGTTAGTAGTAAGTTTTCTGGCAAATGTTGGGGGTTCGTGAACATTCCTGACATTGCTGAAAATTATGATAGCATCAGATTGCGGGGTTGATAGTGTAATAGGATGCTTTGTTGATTGTTCATT
Organism: Ochlerotatus camptorhynchus; assembly: GCF_037179485.1. NCBI lineage: Eukaryota > Metazoa > Arthropoda > Insecta > Diptera > Culicidae > Ochlerotatus > Ochlerotatus camptorhynchus. The sequence goes on along the minus strand of NW_027040515.1, from coordinate 1,224,725 downwards.
AACTCTTGATTGCTTGTCTTCTTCTTCTTCTTCTTCTTCTTCTTCTTCTTCTTCTTCGCATTTCAAGCTTATTGCATATCGCTTATTGCGTGCTCTCAACTTAGTGTTCTAGATGCAATTCCACAGTTATTAATTGAGAGCTTTCGATGCCTGTGCATTGGTATAATTGTGTGGCAAGGCAAGTCCAATAATACTTCTATGCCCAGGGAAGCCGAGAAATTTTCCTACCCGAAAAATTCCTAGACCGGACCGGGAATCGAACCCAGCCACCTCCAGCATGGTCTTGCTTTGTAGCTGCGCCTTTACTTACTGAGCTAAGGGAGGTCCCACTTGATTGCTTGTAATACTTATGAATATTTTAGGTGTATAAAAAGGATGAACTAACTTTTCCACATTTATATCGCTGTGAAGCAACTGCAAACTCTAGAGCGAATTTATATCTGTAACTGTAACCAGTTCGATTTTGTTTGCAAACCTGATTAAATTGTCATTTAATTATCTTAAAGATAAATCGTCCAGCTCCAACCTTTGTAGGGGTAAGAGGTGGGACCATCATCATCATTTAATTTGAGCTAACAGTCATCGTCAAGGCAAACCATGTCAATTGTCAGTGGCATTTCTGTCAGTGACGAACATGTGATGAATTGTTTATTAGCTAAATTTGAAATGAAATTAAATTACTTTAGCAAAACAATTACATGGAGCCATTAAAGTGGACAAATATCTACGACCTGATTGAACTGCTTGGATAACAATAATGTGACTCAGAATGCACGAAATTACACTTTTTGTTACCTGGTGAATCTTTGTCATTGACGAAAAAATTAATGAGATTTTGACAAAAAAAGTCTATCATTGACTATGTGAAAAACAATGTTAACAAAGTAGGCGTTGGATTGCTGTCTTGAACACTCCAATCAATTTTCTAGCGTTATTCCATATCAAGACACTGAAGAGAGCAGTCATACCAAGATAGCTTTATCGTTAATAAAACTTGTTCATTGTTAAGTGTTGTCCTGGTTATTTCCTGTCCGCCCCATCCTCACCGTATTCCTTTAGGTTATGGGCTCGTCTACGAAGGAAGGCTCTGGAATTCCGCAGCTAAACGGATCGAACTTTGAGAACTGGCGTTTTCGCGTTCAACTCTACCTGAATGCGGCGGAAGTTTCAGAAGCGCTTACGGGGCAAGTTCCTGGTGCAACGGATGCTGGAAGAGCGAAGTTTATGCAGACAGATCGGAAAGCGAAGTCACTACTGGTCGGATTCCTTTCCGATGAATGTCTTGGCATAGTACGGGACAAGGAGACGGCTCGCGATATGTGGAAGGCACTCGAAGACACCTTCGCGAAGAAGTCTGTGGCAAGTCAGACTCTGTTACGGAAGCAACTGGCAAGACTTCGGATGAAGGAGGGTACTTCAATGCGGCATCATTTCCAGCAGTTCGACGACATCGTACGGCAGCTCAAGACCGCTGGTGCGAAATTGGAGGAGAACGATACGGTATCACAGTTATTTTTGACCCTTCCCGACAGCTACGACTCTATGGTAACAGCTTTAGAGAATATAAACGAAAAGGACCTGACGTTGGAAACCGTGAAGCAACGATTGTTGGCGGAGGAATCCAAGCGGTCTGATCGGATGGAAGATTCTTGTGAAGATAGGAGTGCAGCGTTTGTCGGAGGACGAAATAAGAAGACCAAAAAGTTTACCGGAAAATGCCATCGTTGCGGAAAGGTGGAACATATGCAAAAAGATTGCTATGTTAAGAAGCCAGAAGGTAAGGTGAATGCGGCCGTTAACAGCAAATCAGTTTCATTCATGGTGAACAAGATGCCGACGAAGACGGAACATTTTTCGTTGTGGATTCTGGATGCAGCGACCATCTGGTGAACACTTTGGAATGCATGCAGTCGGTGAGGAAACTCAAACAACCGTTCGTGATCGATGTAACCAAAGATGGTGTTTCAATTATCGGAAACTACGAAGGTGAAGTTACTGGACTATCAAGAGAAGGTGTGAAGTTTTAAATGAAAAATGTGATTTTCGTGCCCGAGCTGAGAGGAAACCTGCTATCCGTGAAGAAGATGTCCCAAGCGGGAATCGACGTACTATTCACAAGCCGTGGTGGAAAGCATCAAGCGATGATGAAAAAGAATGACTCAGTAATTGGAGTAGCGCATCTACGAGGTAATTTGTACGAATTGGATTTAAACTTGGACGTGTCAGGAGCTACCGCAAATCTATGCGCATCGGACGCTGGAAAACTCTGGCATCGTCGTTTGGGTCACGCCAGTCAGACCACGATGAACACGTTGGCCCGGTATAGTGTGGCGGAAGGATTTGGTCCGAAGGTCAATGCTATCGGGTTCTGTGACACTTGCGTGCTCGGTAAGCAATGCAGAGAACCCTTCGACGGAACTCGTGAAAGAGCTAGTCGTCTACTAGAGCGGATTCACTCGGACGTGTGTGGACCAATCAATCCTCCGGCCTGGAATGGATCGAAGTATTTTGTTTCATTCATCGACGATTATAGTCACTTTGCGTGTATCTATGTGATGAAGAAGAAGTCCGAGGTTTTTGGTCGTTTTCAAGAATACGAAGCGATGGTGACCGCCCAGTTCGAAAAACGAATCAGCAAGCTAACCGTGGATCAAGGGTGTGAGTACGGCTCTAAGGAACAAGAAGCATTCTACAAGCGAAAGGGGATTCAAATCCAGCCAACCGTAGCATATTCTCCGCAACAGAACGGAGTTGCCGAGAGGTTCAATCGAACGCTAATTGAAAAGGTAAGGACAATGCTGATCGACTCGAATATGCCCAAGTACATGTGGTCGGAAGCAGTGCTTACCGGTACGTATATATTAAATCGTTGCCCTACTGCTGCTCTATCGGACAACCGTACGCCTGCTGAGTATTGGACCGGTGTGAAACCTGATCTATCGAAATTGAGGATTTTCGGATGCAAAGCATTTGCATGGGTGCCAGGTCAACTCCGGAAAAAGCTGGACAACAAGAGTCGCGAGGCGGTGATGGTGGGCTATGCTCCCAACGGATACCGCCTTTGGGATAGAACGTCAAGAAAAATCCTCGTAGCCCGTGACATCAAATTTGACGAGAATTCATTACCGTACGCTTTTGAAGACAGTCAAGATTCGAGGGTACCGTTGGTGATTCCAATGCTGTATCCGGCCGTCGAAGATGACCAGCAAGCTGAATTGGAAGAGCAGCCAGATGACCAGCAAGTTGAGTTCGAAGACGCGATGCCTGTGCTAAGTGATGACGAGGATGAGGTTGAACTAGACGAACAACCTGAGGAGCAACTTGAAAAACCTGGGGCGCTCGCTTCACAATCAAGAGGTGAAGACTGTTCAGAGTCAAACACTAGGCGTGGTGAACGGGAGCGCAGGCTCCCAGGTAAGTTTCTTGACTTTCTAACTGGGTTCAGAGCAACGTCTGCTGGAAAAATTTCAACATTCCCTGATTTCCCGGATTTGTACGATGAAATCAACGCGCGGAATGACCAAAAACTGTGGCTGGATGCAATCGATGAAGAACTGAAATCCCTGGAGGCCAACAAGGTATGGGAATTGGTGCCGCTGCAGTCAAAGTGGATCTTCCGCACGAAAGAGGATGAAGAAGGAAACCCTGTGCGCTATAAAGCAAGGTTGGTCGTCAAAGGTTTCTTGCAGAAAGCCGGTTTGGACTACAACGAAACCTACGCACCTGTGGCGAAGCTGACGACAATCCGTATTGTGCTGGCTGTCGGTGTTCAAAAAGGGTTCCATTTCCACCAAATGGATGTGAAGACGGCGTTTCTTCACGAGGAGCTGCAAGAGAAAATATTCATGGCGGTTCCGAACGGCGTCAAGGCGAGAGCTGGCACGGTGTGCAAATTGAAAAAGAGTCTGTATGGCTTGAAGCAGTCCCCTCGCTGCTGGAACGAGAAGTTCAATCAAGCGCTGCTGAAGTTAGGTTTTATTCGTTCCAAGCACGATTATTGCCTGTACACCCGTACCGACGAGAGGGGGGAAGATGCCATTTTCGTCGTACTATATGTTGATGACCTTCTCATAGCGGGAGCGAAGCTGTCAACAATTTTGAAATTGAAGAACGAATTATCCCGGATGTTCGCCATGACCGACTGTGGAGAGCTTAGCCATTTCCTTGGCATGAAGATACGCTACAATCGACAAGACGGAAAGATGATGCTGTCTCAAGAAGCAAACCTAGAAAAGATCTTCCTGAAGTTTGGCATGTTGGAATGCAATCCTACAAGGACCCCGATGGAGAAAGGGTTGCAGCTTTATCGTCAAGTTTCCGAAGCTAATGGAGTACCGTATCGTGAGCTACTGGGAAGTTTAATGTACGTGATGGTATCAACGAGATCGGACATTTGCTATCCTGTCGGGTACCTGGGGAGATTCCAAGCTCAACCCGGACAACAGCACTGGACCGCGCTCAAGCGAGTAGTGCGTTACCTGAGAGGGACGATGGATCATTGCTTGACTTTAACCCGGGATGTTCAAGCAAAACCACTAGTTGGGTTCGCGGATGCAGACTGGGCTACCGATACCGAGGACAGGAAGTCAGTGAGCGGATTTGTCTTCCAGGTGTTTGGATCGACTGTTGCCTGGTCTAGTAAAAACAAACGTCACTCGCCACTTCATCAAGTGAAGCAGAGTATGTGGCGTTAAGCGCTGCAGCATCGGAAGCAATATGGTTGATTGGTGTCCTAGGCGATTTGGGTGAAAAGCAGATCGAGCCAGTTGCCATATATGACGACAATCGTGGGTGCATCGGCATGGCTAAGAACGTGGAGAGCAAGAGAGTGAAGCATATTGATATCAAACATCATTTTCTTCGGGATCTTGTCACCGCTGGGAAGCTGCTGATAGAACCAATTGCAAGTGAGAACCAATTAGCTGACTACTTTACCAAGTCCTTGGACGCTGGCCGATTCGAGGAATTAAGAACGAAGCTAGGAGTATCCAAACGAGAGGGGGTGTTAACAAAGTAGGCGTTGGATTGCTGTCTTGAACACTCCAATCAATTTTCTAGCGTTATTCCATATCAAGACACTGAAGAGAGCAGTCATACCAAGATAGCTTTATCGTTAATAAAACTTGTTCATTGTTAAGTGTTGTCCTGGTTATTTCCTGTCCGCCCCATCCGCACCGTATTCCTTTAAACAATTTTATCAATATCGCGCAAAAGTCTGTCAATGACAATGACAAATCTCAGCACTGGTTGCTTCTAAACGTGATTTCATATGAACAGTCATATTTATAAAAGGAATAATGCAAAATTGAAGAATTGAAGTACAAAATGTGCATATTGCCCGAATGGACTTAAGCAGGGTGCCTTCCATTCATTTTGACTAAAAAAATGTTTGAAAAAATTATGGAATAATAAGACATTATGAAAATATTTTGATTACGTAAACAACAAGAAAAGATTGTTAAGTTTGTGTTTGACACATAATACCTGCCAATTTTGCTACATGAGTGTCGCAATAAGCGATTTTGTAATTTATCTCACCCACTCTTCGCTCTTCACTCTTCGCGAAGAGGCGACCAGAAAAACGCTCATTGTGACTCTGTCAAAGCTAAATTTGCAGGTTTGATGTGTGAAACACAAACTTTACAATCTTTTTTTATTACTTACACATACAAAATATCATCATAATATCCTATTATTCTATAATTTCATAAAACATTTTTTTAGTCAAAATGAATGGAAGGCACCCTGGACTTAAGTAACATTTTGTTAAGAAAAACTTAAATATTTTTTGAAAACGAGAAAAACATCGTGTCATATAAGAAATCAACGACCATACAATATAGGTGCTGAAGGAATAATAACGATAAGTTATAATAAACCTCTGATAGACCTTATTTTCTGATACATTTTTGACATTTTGAGCTAGTCTAACATTTTTCGAATATTCGCACTAGAGAAAAGAAATTTTTGTAGACTAAGACTGTGTTCCATTTGGTGAATTTCCACTTAAATATGACAGATGGAAAATTTGCAAATAAACCTGCTATTCGAGCATACTTATTTCTGGCGGATCAGGACTCAATTTTGACAAACACCTTTTCGAAAATCGAACGATCAACAAGAGAGGGATTTTCGAAGAGTATAATTTATTTTCGAAGTGTCAAATTTAAGTGAAAATTCGCCAAATGGAACACAGCCTAAAATTCAATTGATAGCATTCAAGCATTTAGCCTGCAACAGATTTTTTGTAAAATATGTTCTATTTACCCTACCTACATAATAGTTAACTTACTCTTCCATTCTAATTCCTCTGTATAGTTGAAAAGGGCGTAGAATGTAGAATGAGCGAACAAACGATAATCGCTTCATTTTTCAGCACCACCCAAATGCGGTTGTGGGCAAATTCATTTTGCGAATGAGAATGCAAAGAACTTGCCCGCTGCATTCGATTGGCTTCGTTCTCGTTCTTCACAGTGCAGCGCTTTTCTAGGGGAAGGTTAATCGATAGTATATAGCTGGCTACCTATTCTGCATATTGAAGACGATTAATTTTCCTTGTTTCATTCCTACAGCGAAACCGACGCTCCCGGATAACTACCAGGAGCACACATGGCAGAAGCTCCGGGCGGCGGTGGTCGCCATCCAAACGTCCACACCGATCGAATACTCGCTGGAGGAACTGTACCAAGCCGTGGAGAACATGTGCAGCCACAAGATGGACTCGCAGCTGTACGTCAATCTGACGGCCCTGGCAGAACAGCACGTCAAGGCCAATATTACGCCGTTCCTCGCCGAGTCGGTCGACAAGCTGGTCTATCTGAAGAATATGAACGAATGCTGGCAGTCGCACTGTCAGCAGATGATCATGATTAGAAGCATCTTCCTGTATCTGGACAGAACCTATGTACTGCAGAATCCGACGGTTCACTCGATTTGGGACATGGGACTGGAACTGTTCCGGGACCATATAGCGATGAACACACTGGTGCAGGCTAGGACAGTGGAGGGGATTCTGATGCTGATCGAGAAGGAGCGAAACGGTGATGCGGTCGATAGAACTCTCCTGAAAAGTCTGCTCAGAATGTTGTCCGACTTGCAGATCTACAAGGAAGCGTTCGAACAGAAGTTCCTCATTGCAACGAAGCATCTGTACCAGTCGGAAGGACAGGCCAAGATGGAAGAACTGGAAGTTCCTGAATATCTGCTGCACGTCGAGAAGCGGTTACAGGAAGAAAACGAACGTATTCTTCACTATTTGGACAGCTTCACGAAGCATCAGTTGATCGTCACCGTAGAGCGACAACTCATTACGGAACACCTTACCGGCATCCTACAGAAAGGCCTAGATCTACTGCTGGCAGAGAATCGCCTGTCCGATCTCAGTCTGCTATATTCGCTCTTTTCACGCGTCAAAAACGGAACAGTCGAACTGTGTGCATCGTTCAATGCCTACATAAAAAAGAAGGGTCGCACAATCGTCATCGATCCGGAGAAGGACAAATCTATGGTACAGGACTTGCTAGATTTTAAAGACAAACTGGACAACATTGTCATCACGTGCTTCGAGCGAAATGATAAATTCGTCAATTCGCTCCGAGAAGCGTTCGAGTTCTTCGTCAACCAGCGCTCGAACAAACCGGCGGAACTGATTGCCAAGTATGTGGACATGAAGCTGCGTGCCGGCAATAAGGAAGCCACAGAGGAGGAATTGGAACAGATCCTGGACAAAATCATGGTTCAGTTCCGGTTTATCCACGGTAAGGATGTGTTCGAGGCGTTCTACAAGAAGGATTTGGCCAAACGATTGCTCGTGGGCAAATCTGCTTCCGTCGATGCCGAGAAGAGCATGCTGTCGAAGTTGAAGCAGGAGTGCGGCGGTGGGTTCACTTCCAAGCTTGAGGGCATGTTCAAGGACATGGAACTGAGTAGGGATATCAACATCGCATTTAGACAGGTTTGTACCAGGGCCAGGTTCGTCAGGGAGAAACACTAACACTATTATTTTTTTCCGATCCAGCACATGGCCAATTCGGAGCACAAGGACCTGCAAAGCCTGGACCTGACGGTCAACATCCTAACAATGGGCTTCTGGCCGACATATCCGGTAGTGGAGGTCACCCTGCCTGAGGAACTGCTACAATACCAGTCGGTGTTCAATAAGTTCTACCTGGCGAAACACAGTGGCCGGAAACTGCAGTGGCAACCGACGCTGGGGCACTGCGTACTGAAGGCGCGGTTCGATGCGGTAACATATTTTTGACTCTCGTCTCACAAGGGAATGGCATATTATACCTATATCCTCTTGTTTCATTTCAGGGACCCAAAGACCTGCAAGTGTCACTGTTCCAGGGACTGGTCCTGCTACTGTTCAACTATAATTTGACCATATCGTTTGAGGATATTAAGGCAGCCATCAATATAGAGGTAAGTGTGAATTGATTAGCACTTTTCTAAGCTTTTTGACGGCATTGCGCTCTTCCCTTGCAGGACGGTGAAATGCGCCGCACGCTTCAATCGCTTGCCTGTGGCAAAGCCCGTGTGCTCACCAAGATCCCCAAAGGACGCGAAGTGGAGACCAACGACAAGTTCCAGTTCAACAATGAGTTCACGAATAAACTCTTCAGGATTAAAATCAACCAGATCCAGATGAAAGAAACGGTTAGGGATTGCCTTTCGGTTGTTACCACCGATCCCCGGGAATAACGTTCGCATTTCTTTAACCAATTTTCACAGACGGAAGAACAGAAAGCAACCGAGGAACGTGTCTACCAGGATCGGCAGTACCAGATCGATGCCGCGATCGTGCGCATCATGAAGATGAGGAAAACGCTCAGCCACAATCTACTCATCAGCGAGCTGTACAAGCAGCTAACTTTCCCTGTTAAGGTAAATCATCTGATGAGAGTCTGTAATACTTAGTACTGATCTTTGATTTCCCCCCAAACAGCCGGCCGACCTGAAGAAGCGAATCGAATCCCTGATTGACCGTGACTACATGGAACGGGACAAGGACAACCAAAATCAATACAACTATGTTGCTTAAGTCTCTAGAACCGTAAGTACCGTTTAAGCTGGAAGGGGGAGGAAACTGTGAAAGGTTGCTCAATAGCTGTGCTCATACTATCCTCAGAGCAGAGTGTAGGGTCCTTGTGTCTATGTGTTTTTCTTTATTTGAAGTGGTTCTACGTCGTATGCGTGTGAAAGCCACTAACTACTACGTTGGTGGATTTGTGCGTGTGTGAGAGAGACTTTATCTCAGTTTTTTTTTTTTAATTGTACTAGACGACAACAACCGTTCCAGGATGGGAAATGAGTAGACAAAAAATACACACAACACACGAATCGAATTGCCCCTTCCCCACTAGGGAAAACTTGTTTCATCCATCAGAGGTCTTTCGGGGTTATTTCAACAACCCCACTAGGAGCCTACTTCAGGGAACGACGCCCACGTACTGACGAACCTCACCTTCAGTGTAAAAGTGTACCACAGTTAGAACTCGAAAAGCAACAGTGCTGTTACACACTGAGAAAAATCATCTTTTGTAAATACTTTGAATCAACAGTAAGGAAGAAGAAAAACATGTTTGCTAACGTTAACAACCGAAATGGCAAGAAAGTGAAAGGTCCCCTACTAGCAATTCTTTGGAACTAATTTAAAGAACAAAAACAAACCAATAGAAAAGGAAAACAATCTTGAACATGCTGTAATAGAAGAAAATCTGCCGGAAGAATAAAAATTCACTAAAAATAGGAGAAGGCTTGGCTGTATGATGCTGTTCTTCGAAATACCCTGGATAAGTTTTCTTGAGTTGTGAGTAGTGCAGTGCTACTCCCAAGAAGCCCCTGCCAAAGAATAAATTTGGTTTGGTCTTGGATTCATTTTCATATCTTTACTAACTCGATACACTGCCCATAACCATATGTCAGTCTCATCTGTATTGTTTTTCATTTTCAGCTAGTTGTTTGTGAACTGTTCATCTTTTTATGTTTGAGCTTCAGGGAAGTCCTTTAATCTTTGGAGAATAACTACGAATTTTACAGAACTTTCTACAGATTTAATGTAACTTCTACGACTTTAAGGTAGTGCTTAAAACTTAAGGATAGTCCTATGGCACTTATGGATTTTTCCGAGCTTCAGAGAAGTCTTCAATACTCTTGAGAGGTCCTCTGTTCTACATAGTTAACATAGTTCTCCAAGCTCGAAAAAGTTCCTAGAACTACGAAATTCATGGGAGCTCTCCAAGCTTCAAGGAATTTCCAAGAAATTAAGGAAAGATCCCCAAACTTTTGGAAAACCCTTCGATATTTAAAGCTTTATGCACTTCAGGGAAGCTCTTCTAAATTTAGGGTCCTCATATATTCAGTTAAGTCCTTCAAACTTCAGGGAAGTCCTCAGATCTTCGAGAAAGTTCTTTATACTTGAAGGTAGTCTGACGAGCTTCGTGGTACTTCTACGACATTTAAGAAATTCCTATGAATTTCAAAAAACTCCGAACTTTAGGGAAGTTCTAAGATCTTAAAAAAAGTCCTTCAAACTTCGGGGAAGTCCCATGAAATTCAGGCAATACAAACTTCAATGAACCCTTCAGGAAATACCTTAACGGTTCAGGGAAGTTCTACGAACTTTAGGGAGTTTCTATGAACTTCAGCAGTCAGTCTTTTTTAATAATAAGAGTTATTAAACCAGCGTTGTTTATGAAATCTTTTAATCATAAGATTTTGAAATCATGTTGTAATCAAAATTCCGCTAAATAAGATCCTTAATCGTTGACAATTTGCGGAAAATTTAAACAAACTGGAAATCCGTAAAATTGTTAGAAGCAAAGGTTTGTTTAAAGAGTCCTCATTCATATCACACTTCGCAATTTCACCTTGAGATAAACTAGCCCGTTGGCTAAAAATATCAATAATAAAGTAAAAAAATCGCAGTTCAAAAACAGAAATCTCAAGATTTAGGGGCTTATATATCTCTTAATTTCAGACATTAGATAGGTCTCCGCGCTAGTCCGTCGTATCTCAGCTTTTCTTCGTCATACACCCCTAAAATCGCTCATTATACGGGTTATCGCAAATGTTTCAGTGTCAATCGCAATTAATCTTGTAAGCAAAGATGTTTTTGCAAAAACATGAGTGAAAACGCTTTGCTATTATAGTTTTAGCACATAGAACGGATAGGCGCCATGATACGACGAAGTAGCGCGGCTCCCTACTAGCTTCTTTACAGCAAACAATCAGATAAAGATTTCACGGGTTTTCACAAGAACCTTAATACATACCTATTTTGGTTTGTGAAATTCCGCATTGCGCGAAGAATGATGGTACAAGGATTCACTTTGTATTTTTTTTTTTATTAAAAATTGTTTTTTAAATACATGGTTTTTAAACCATTGACCAGGAAAACCTGGAATTTCAAAATGGAAATTCACTTGCCACCCTGCAGTGATGTATCTGTGATTTCCAGGGTGAGCAGTCGTTAGATTCCTTGTCGCAAGCAGGACGTCAAGATCTTCTACCAAAACGCCGGTAGAATGAATTCTGATGTTGAAGAGTACCGCCTAGCTGTATCGGATTGTAGCTACGATGTAATTGTCCTGTGCGAAACGTGGCTCGATTATCGAACGCTTTCCGGTCAAGTCTTCGGTTCTGAATACGAGGCCTTTCGTTGCGATCGGAATCCTAACAACTGATGCAGAGTAGCTGGCTCGGACAGTGGAGAAAAGAAACGCGTGCGGTTCACAAGGGTGACAACTATGGAATGATCTTTATTCAGTTTTAGATTCGTAGCAGAGTGGTAGCAAAGTAGTATGCGTTACATCGAGTGTGCATAACTGGGATAAATTAGATAAAATAAAATGTTGCACTCAAAGGAATTGTGTGGTTTAAATTGACAACGGTGCCACACGGTTGTGTAGCCCGTCACTCCTCCTCAACGTTGTCAGTTGGATGTCTCCGATGGCTCCTTAACGCCGATGGCAGATCGGTGCCTCTCCAGCTTGATTAGGTCCAACGGCTTCGTCATGAGGTCCGCCTCCATGCGCTCGGTTGGCATGTAGCGGAGTTCGATGATTCTCTGCTGTTGGAGGTCCTTGGTGTAGGCATACTTGGTGTCAATGTGCTTAGAACGCCGTTCAAGACGGTCCGATTCCACGATCTTTATGCACGATTGATTGTCTTCCCAAACGATGATCGGATTGGGCGGTGCTTGCTTGATGTCGTTGAGCAACTTCCGGTACCACATGAGCTGCTGGCAACCATCCGCCAGCGCGACGAATTCTGCCTCCGTCGAGGACAGGGCGACACACGACTGCTTTCGAGTGCCCCAGTCGACGAGACCACCGCCGAACTTCAGGAGGAACCCGGAATGTGATTTCTTATCACTTTCGTCGCCGGCCCAATCGGCGTCGACAAAGCATTCCGTTTCGCCGGATCCGGAACCCAGGTGCAAACGATGGTTCTTCGTGGCCTTGAGGTAGCGGAGAACCCTCTTCGCTTCGGTCTAATCTCGGTTGGTCGGGTGGGTGACTTTTCTTCCAAGCAGGGAGACGGCCACGTAGATATCCGGCCGTGTGTTCACCGCGACGTAGAGCAAACTTCCTACCAAACTGCGGAACGACGCGTAATCCCAGGAACTGCTTAAGCTCGCCGAGACAGGAAAGCTTGAACTTGTCTTGTAGCTGCCGACGAATTTCTTCAAACTCGGCCTCGGAGTTGCAGACGACGAGCAAATCGTCGACGTACACTAGGATGTAGCTCTGCTCCCCGTACAGGCACAGGATTTACAGGCACGCGTCGCTATTCGCTGGCTTGAAACCCATGGACTTCAACACTCCGTCGATCTTCCTGTTCCAGGCTCGGGCGGATTGCTTGAGCCCATGAATGCAGCGTTTGAGGCGGCATACCATACCATCGTTTCGGTCGAAGCCAGGTGGTTGCTTCATATACACCTCCTCTTCCAGATCGGCGTACAGGTAAGCGCTTCGGATGTCCAGGTGCTTGACTAACTTTTGCTGCTGGCTGGCCAGTACTAGGATGGTCCGAAGGGTCGTTTGACGGACGACCGGGGCAAACACCTCGTCGTAATCCTGACCGAACTTCTGAGAGAATCCCTGCGCGACCAGTCTCGCCTTGTGCCGCACTACCTGCCCGGTTTCATCTTCCTTCTTCTTATACGTCCACTTGCAGCCTACCGGTTTGCGCCCAGGGGGTAGGGGGACGAGTTCCCAAGTGCCGGTTTCCTGGAGAGCTGCGATCTCCTCCTGCATCGCCGCCTGCCAGATCGCCGCCTCAGGGTCATCGACCGCGTCAGAGTAGCTTTGCGGTTCATCGCTGATATGTTTCGTTACGCCGGTGACGTCGCCGAATCGTTGAGGCGGGACGCCCTTCGTTGGACGCGTGGATCGCCTCGGTTCTCCGAGGTGTGGCAACTCCATGTCACTGAATCCCTCGAATTCACCGTCCGATTGATTCGATTAATCCGCTGTATCGTATCATTCAGGATCTTCCGCTTCCGGACGCGCCTCGGGTTCGATTTCGGGTTGAGCTTCAGGTTCAATTTCGGGTTGAGCTTCAGGTTCGACTGGACGGTTCTGCAGACGACCTATATCAAAGAGAACTTCATCGCCTTTCTTACCTTTGGTGGAAGCGTCCGTCGAAACGTCCGTTGGATCCTTCTTCATGTCGTCTTCAACGAACTTGGCATCCCGGCTAATGTAGATTTTCCGCGTGGTTCTGTCCAGGAAGCGATAAACCTTATGCTCCGAGGAGTAGCCCACGAATGTTAACTTTTGTGCTGTGGCGTCCAGTTTCTTCCTTTTCACCTTTGGGATGTGGACCCAAGCACTGCAGCCGAAAATCTTGAGGTGATCGACCTTCGGTTTCGCACCGGTCCAAAGCTCGAATGGTGTGACGTCGAGGGGCTTCGTTGGCAGAACGTTTTGTAGGTAGACTGCTGTGGTCAGCGCTTCTGCCCAGTAGCGTTGCTCCAACTGTGCATCGAAAAGCATGCACCGTACCATTTCGATGAGCGAGCGGTTTTTCCGCTCCGCGACACCGTTCTGCTGGGGGCTATAACCGGCGGTGTATTGAGCCGATATTCCCTCTCGCTTGTAGAACGCACGTAGCCGCTTGCTGTTATACTCGCCGCCCTGATCAGAGCGGATAGCCTTCGGCTTTTGGCCAAAAAGTGTCTTGGCGTAGGCGACGTACTCCTCGATTTTTGTGGCGACCTCGGACTTCTCTTTCAGTAGGTAGAGGACGCAAAATCGGCTGCGGTCGTCGATCACTGTCATGAAGTACCTGTAACCGCCGACCGATGGCACCTCAACCGGGCCGCAGACGTCCGTGTGCACCAGTTCCATTGGTGCTTTCGATCTGGAATTAGACTCACTCGGAAAAGGGGTGCGTGGCGTCTTACCTTACAAACAGCATTCACACTTTTCGTCGATGCTGCACCGGCGGAGCGTCAGACCGTCCACTAGTTCGTTCTTCACCAAATGGTCGATTGCTATCGGATCCCGGTGGCCGAACCGGCGATGCCAAACGTGCTGGCAGTCTTTGTTATGGTGACCGCTTGCCACCATCACGTTTTCCGGTTGCTTAATTTGGTAGAGCCCCTGCTTCAAACGCGCCACAGCGATGGTGGCGTCTCCACGAAGAATCCGACAACCAGTCGCGTCGAAGACGACTGTAGCTTGCTTTTGAACGAGAGCCGGGACGGAAAGCAGGTTCATCGAGAGGGTGGGGGCGTAGAGCGCAAAGCTGATGTCCATTTCACGACGATGCCCATGCTCGTCAGCGCACTCGACGACGCAGCAGCCTTCACCTCGCTTGTTTATCGTCCGCCAGGTTGACAAACTTTACTTCACTTTCGTGCAATTCCCGGAAAAACTTCCGATCCGCTACGGTGTGCCGTGTCGCACCAGAATCGACGACCCACGGTTTGACAGCTTCATCGGATGGTGAAGCTCCTCCTGCAGCAAGCGCGAACGAAACTGTCTCCTTCTTGCTGAGGTTCCTTTTCCGAATCACGAGCGAACTTGCGGCACTCCTTTTGTTTGTGCCCCAGCTTTCGGCAATAGTGGCATTCAATTGGCTTCTTCTTCTTCTTCTTGTTGTCATGCCCGACCCGCAGCGCCGAGCTCAATCCAGCACCTTGTCGCTTTGCTGCCTCGTCCAGGAGCTTCCTTTTTACTACCGGCTTTCGAGGGCGGTTGTGAGGGTGTCGTACGAGGAGGAGAGACTTCTCAAAATCATCGCGACAGTGAGATTCTCCGCGAGCTCCTGTCCGGCGTTTGCCAAACGCGAAAACAAATCCTCCATCTCGAATAGATGCTCCGCCATGTCGTCGCCGTCGGTAAATCGCTTGTCGCAAATTCGCTTTAGCAGCGACACTTTTGACGTCAGGCTCGTCTTTTGTTGGTGGTTTTGCAGCGCCGTCCAGGCGTCTTTGGCCGTTCGTGACGCGCGGATCAGCCCGTGCTGGTTGTCTTCAATTAGTAGGCCGATCGTAGCCCTCGCTCTGGCGTCGCTCGCGTTCCACGTCGCGTCGGCTTCCCCTTCAGGCTTCACACCCGGATCCACGTAGCGCCAGAGCTCTTCTCGAACGAGCAGCTGCTCCACTTTAAAGCGCCACGTCGGGTAGTTGGTATTCCCCAACTTTTGCACGGAGAATCGATTTCCTTCCATCGCACACGCGAAAAATCGACCGAAAACACGCGAAAACTTCGATTTCAGGACGAATATACCGCGAACTAGCGAAAACTTTTCGTTTTTACAAATGGCGTCACCACTCTTCCGCCGTGTTGCCCATAACCTGATGCAGAGTAGCTGACTCGGACAGTGGAGAAAAGAAACGCGTGCGGTTCACAAGGGTGACAACTATGGAACGATCTTTATTCAGTTTAGATTCGTAGCAGAGTGGTAGCAAAGTAGTGTGCGTTACATCGAGTATGGATAACTGGGATAAATGAGATAAAATAAAATGTTGCACTCAAAGAAATTGTGTGGTTTAAATTGACAACGGTGCCACACGGTTGTGTAGCCCGTCAACAACAGCCATAAATCTACTGGTGGAGGTTTCCTTGTACCTGTCCGTGGCGGGTTGGAGGCAAAGGCCATTGAGAACGATTCATGGAACTATGTGGAGCAGGTTTGGACAGCCATCAATCTGGGTGATCGCACACTATTTCTATGCGCTCTGTATATTTCACCTGATCGAGTCCGGGACAATGAACTCATCGATACTCACTGTCGGTCAGTTTTCACAGTTATCGAAAGTGCCACTCAATTTGATGATATATTTATTTTGGGTGACATCAATCTGCCACGTGTTTCGTGGAGATTCGGATAGCTCTACATTTCACGCAGGAGCTATTAGCCTTCTCGACAACTACAGCGAAAATGATCGTAGTTTGGACCTCTGCTTCGTGAACACACAAGACAGGGCTCTATTAATTTCCTCGGCTCGTTGTGCACTAACTCATGACTTCCGTAAAGCTGACCACCGTAGCATCATAGATTGTCTAGCATGATATGGGAGAACATCCTTGATTCAGATGACGTTGAGGCTGCAGCGCAAAGTTGCCAGTCTTCTTGATTTGATATCTTTGCCATTATCCTCTAATTCTCAGTTAGTTGCGTCCTCTTCTCTTAGCTCTTTTCCATTCTTGCATTTACACAAAGGCGCGCTCCAATGCGCTCAAAGGAATGATTTCTGTAGGACACAAATGGATCGAACATAAATTGTAGGTATACATTTAAGGTTAACTTGTGATATTAATTGCAAGGACTTTTTCGGATAAATAACTACCAATTTCCTGTTCTTAACGTGTCTGTCTCTGTGTTTTTTTTTACTGATATTTGCTTTCAATTGTGTTTGTAACTGTTTCTTATAATCTTTGCTTCAATTTCATCACGATTAAATGTGGTACTCAATGCAATGATGCCTTTCCTACTCATCCTCCATCCATGCTACGTTGATTGCATACTTCGATTGATTTTCCATTTTTGTTTTTAGTCATCTACTGTTATTGTAGTTATAAGTTATTTTTCTAAACTTTTCCTTTCGTTTTAGTAACATTCACGCACACTTAGGTTGTCTGGTTTGATTCGCATGTTTTGCTTGACTTACTGACTGTGGTCGTAGAGTGTGGTTCGGCTTGAATTCACATTTGAGTATTTTGCTTCACTTTTGATTCGTCGAATTTATTTCTCTCTAAAATGATGGCATTTTTCATTACGCTTCAATTTGTTCTGTTTGTTCTCACCTACAACAGATTAGTTCGATTTTTAACTTTAGTTTTAATGATCTCTTTTTTTTTGTATAACAGTAACGTTACTATTTTTCTTACTGGATTTACTGACATTCTAGTGGTAAACTGTATTGGTTTCGTGTTTGTTTTGCTCTGTTTGACGAGGTTGATTGAGGAAAATTGAGTTTCTGCTATATTTACTGTATTTTCGTTCGCTCTAGAAGAAGAAGGTGGAGGAGACTGTGGGTAAAAGAGACGTCGATTCTATTACACATTGAGTAACGATTTGTTTGCTAATAGAGTACTGTTTTTTGTTTGAAGTAGTTTCAATAGTTCACTGGACTCCTGTTTTAATTCCATTCGTTTTTACGTTGCTTATGTTTTTCCGGCTTTCTGTATGCTCTTTTCTTAATTCATATATTTTCTCTGTATACTGGCACATAATATTTCGGCTTTCCGTCTTTGTAACACTACACATCTTCATAGGTTTATGGTTTGTTATACTCATTTGTGTTCTATGCTTTCTTGCATGTGTTGTATATAGGTAATCGGTAGTTAATTTTTACAAACAATATCTATCAACTAATCATATATATGCTTTTAGTTTGTCCTTTCTTTGTTTTTGCTTTGATTTAAAATTACCTTCTTGTTTTGTTTGCACGTCTCGAATCTCCTAAATCGAACTCAAAATAAATGCTTTCTTCTTAGGTTAACATTCTCTCAGTTGTTGCTTTGTGTTGTCAAATTTGTTTTTTTTTTTCGTTCGAATCAAACTAATAGAGAAAAAAAACTAAAGACTGTGACTTTCAACGTCAAATGGTGGACATTTTCCGTCTACTTTGAGCAGTTTCGTTTCATCGTCCTAATCGTAATCACTTTAGGAATAATGATAATAATAATAATAATACATTCATAAAATAGTACTCTTTCTGTCTTATCCACGATACACCCTACCCTAAGCCTAGTAACTCACTTTCTACACCTTTTTGAGACAGGGAGAAGAGAATTCCTCCCAGCATAAAATAATAATAAATAGCAAATAGATTATTCGAATACAGAAGAGGATGCAATTTCGCGCTCGATACATGGTATATTTTATGGTAGCAGACTTAGAAAAATCACTCTGTTCACGATTTTGTTTTTTTTTTTTTTTTGTTGCAAGAAATCTTCGCGCACGGGTGATGAATTTGTTCTTCTTCATTTACCCCCTAACATCGATGAAAATGCCTTTCCGTCGAAGCTCAGCTCCGTCTCAATTACGTAACTTTACTACTACAACAAACCTACATGTTTACGGATTTTTCAAAATACCTTCCACAGCTCGAAAGCCGTCCTATTCTTCCAACATCTGCACGAAGCTCACCGGGAACATGCCGCGCCGGGTGCTGTCCCCTTCGATTTCCCCCTCCATCCAGTTGTCGTCGTCGGTTCGCTCGTTGAGGACGATGAGAATTTCGCCCTCCTTGAACTCGAGCTCGTCGTCGTTGTCCGCATTGCAGTCGTACAGGGCCCGACAGCGTCGGGGACCGGTCTGGAAGAAATAAGCGATTGTCCCTTGTCAAATTTAGTCTCATCAATTTAAGGTGGGGTGGAAGTCATTCGGTCTCACGCTCTCTAAGCTAAGGGGTAAGGACAAATACGGATCGAACACTTGCTTTTAACGCTACCAAAACAACATGGGATTACCTTTGTGGTGGTCATCCTAACAGTACCCGACCACACTGGAGTCTTACGGCAATTCCGGGTTCGATTCCGCAAGACCTAATAGAGGAAGTGATAGAATTGTGTGACGGAAAGATTCAAGAATTCCATTGTTGATCATGGTAGGTAGCGATTCATGATTCAAATGAGCCGATGGTGCAGCAAACAAAAGGTTAGGCTTGCAGTTCGGACGAAGAACCTGCTGGCATGAAAACTGTACACACCAACTGCTCATTTGTTAATAACTTTTCACTCAGTTGTTGAAATTTGTTTTTCTTTAAAGTAATTGATAGATTAGGATCATAGCTTACTGTAGATATGCAAAGAGCAGGTAAATCTTAAAATTTGAATCAACACCAATGAATTTTTAGTCTTTAAGTCCGCGATGCGCAGCGAGCATTTCTCACTTGATTTTTACAACGCAAAAAGAAATACAGTTTATTGCTAGAATTGAAATCTACTTTTTCGTACGTACTTATTACAAGCTTCAACTTATTCTATCTACTGCTTCAAACAGAACTATGCTTTGCCAACTGTGTGCAAAGTTATAAGCAAATGAGCAGTTCGTGATCAAAACTGTGTATGCCAAGCATATTGGTGGAATACAAAAATGAAGGAATGGCAAGTCTTGTTAATTAAACGTAGAACGAGCGGCTAAATGCCAAAGGTGCTGTCCATAAACCACGCGATGGTATTCTGATTCCCAGGAAGAGCAGAGAGAAGACAGAACTATTAAAGCAGTTTTATCAACAATCAATTCGCAACTAACGATTTTAAATTGGCTCACTATTCATTGTCAAGATTTTGTTGCTGTCAATTGTGATATTTTAACCGTTAAAACGACCAAAACGACAGCAACCTGAGTCATCATTATCAGCGAAATCACAACATCAAATTTAGATTTCAATCTTTCTCAGACTTTGCTCGGGAGTCTCTTCCTCATTCCGTTATTGGGTTTCTTCTTCCATTCGTTGTCGTACTGGCTGCTTTCTATCCTTCCGCATAGGCAGGAATTCATCCGATGCCCTTCCGTCTTACAAAGGAAACACACATTTGTGGTTCTCTTGGTAGAATATATTCCCCTTCTGATTGAGGAAATGAAGCGAGTTGGGAATCTTCTTTTTTACATCCATACATAGACCTCGCACACTTGTAAGGATATGGAGGCCCAAGGTCGCTGGAAATTTCTCCCGTACTATACGCTTTTACATCACAGTATTTCCCTAGCACCAATGCTAGATCGCTATCCGGGACTTCTGATGGTAGGTCGTAAATTCTCATGTATTGAACGGTGCTCCATCCAGGCGACATGCGTACCTCGACTGATTTTCCATCGGTATAATGGAAAATTAATTGTTCACGGTTGTTTAGCAAACAATAAAGCATCGAATCCTCTGATTTGAACTTGATGAACATAGATTTTTCCTCCGCTATTCGATAAGTAGCGATCATTTGAGTGGGATCCACATCCAGAGATTTCACAAAATTCGCACTGTCTTCCATTGATGGTTTCCCCGATCCATGTGGGAAGCTGAATCTGATCGTCAGTTTTATTTCCACATACATCTCCACTAGTTGGGTAACGGCAAAAGTGAACGAACTTCAAACAATGAGCAAGCACGGCACCAATTAGTTGCTATCGAAATACAGACTATCGCGCTGCTTGTGTCAACAGCTTCGAGCGAACTGGACCGGATGACGGTTGTTTTGTAATCAGATGATACTTACCATACCAATCAGGCTAAGGCCTTGTTGTTCGAAAAAGTCGTCTCCATTCTACTCGATCCATGGCCAATGGCCACGCTTCGCCAGGCTCTTAGTCTGCGAAGAGTTCGCAGGTCGCCTTCTATTTGGTCGATCCACCTTGCCCACTGCGCGCCTTTTCTTCTTGTTCCTGTTGGGTCGCTTTTGAGGACCATTTTCACTAAGTCGTCGTGCGGTAGTCGCCCAATTTTTGCAATGTGGACGATGGATGGTTCTCCCAGCAGCTGGTGCAATTCGTGATTCATTTGCCTTCTCCACGTTCCGTCATCCATATGTACTCCACCGTAGATGGTACGCAACACCTTCCGTTCGAAAACACCAAGTCCTCCACGAGCATAGTCCAGGTCTCGTGGCGTCTTATAGATAGTCAACTTCGTGCGGCGGAGTCCAAAGTAGGCTCGATTCCCTGCCATAATGCGCCTTTGAAATTCTCTGCTGGTATCATTTTCGGCGGTCACTTACTTACTTACTTATCCTGGTCCGACATCCCACAGTATTGCACCTGCATCACAATATGTTGCGCCAATTCACTCGGTCCGTGGCTGCTTGTCTCCAATTTCTTGACCGTCCCACATTTCCAAGATGCTGCTCCACTTCGTCTAACCACCTTGCTCGCTGTGCTCCTCTTCGTCTTGTACCGGCCGGATTCGAGGCAAACACCATTTTTGCGGGATTGTTGTCCGGTATTCTTAAAACGTGTCCCGCCATAGAGTTGCGCCAGCTCGTGGTTTATCCTACACCGTTCTCACATACCCCGCCAAAGATGGTCCTAAGCACTCGTCGTTCGAAAACACCCAGTGCTTGCAGGTCCTCCTCGAGCATCGTCCACGTCTCGTGCCCGTAGAGAACTACCGGTCTTAACAGCGTCTTGTACATGGTACATTTAGTACAGAGGTGAAGTTTACCCGACCTCAGGGTCTTGTGGAGTCCGTAATAAGCACGACTTCCGGCAATAACACGCCGACGAATTTCTCTGCTGCAGTTGTTATCCGACGTCACCAATTATCCGAGGTACACAAATTCATCCACCACCTCGAACTCATCCCCGTCGATTGTCACGCTTCTGCCTATGCGAGCCCTATCCCGCTCGGTTCCTCCAGCTAACAGAAACTTTGCTTCACGTTTCAGCCTGGTGTACTTCTCCGCCACGGCCTGAAACGTTCTTCCGACAATGTCCACGTCGTCAGCGAAGCAGATGAACTGGCTGGACTTATTGAAGATCGTGCCCCGCATGTTAAAGCCCGCACTTTTCATAACACCTTCTAGCGCAATGTTGAACAGGAGGCAGGAAAGACCATCGCCTTGTCGAAGTCCTTTGCGAGTAAATGAGTCCGATAACGCGCCCGATATCTTCACGCAGCACTGTACACCATCCATCGTATCCCTGATCAGTCTGGTCAGCTTCCCGGAAAAACCGTTTTCGTCCATAATCTTCCATAGCTCTTCACGGTCAATAGTATCATAGGCGGCCTTGAAATCGATGAATACGTGGTGCGTAGGGACTTTTGGAGGATCTGCCGCAACGTGAAGATTTGGTCCACTGTCGATCGCCCGTCCACAAAACCGCTTGCTAGCGGCGATAAACGGCGAAAGATGATCTGGGAAAGCACTTTGTATGCCGCGTTAAGAATAGTGATCGCTCGATAGTTCTCACATTCTAGTTTGTCGCCTTTTTTATATACTGGGCATATTACTCCCTCTTTCCACTCCTCCGGTAGCTGTTCTGAATCCCAGATCCTGACTATCACTCGGTGCAGACAAGTGGCCAACTTATCCGGGCCCATTTTGATAAGTTCCGCTCCGATACCATCTTTCCCCGCTGCTTTGTTGTTCTTAAGCTGTCGGATAGCATCCTTAACTTCACCTATCGTGGGAGCTGGCATGCCCCTCTCATCCGCTGTACCGACGAAGCCATTCCTCCTGCCGCCTTGGTCCTCCGCCTCTGCGCCGTTCAGATGTTCATCGTAGTGCTGCTTCCACCTGCTGCTTCGGCCGTCACCAGTGAGCCCAAATACACAAACTCATCGACCACCTCGATTTCGTCACCGTCAATCTGAACTCAGGGTGGGAGGCTAACATTGTCTTCCCTAGAACCTCTTCTTAAATTGTATTTCGTCTTTGATGCGTTGATGGTAAGTCCAATCCGCCTAGCTTCAGCCTTCAGTCGTAATTGCCGAGATTCAAAGGAACTCGAGAGTGTCCCGATACTCGAACAACGCACATCACTCGATCCATCGTCGCCTTGAGCAATCGCATCAGAGTTTATCCGGAAATCCGTACTCGTGCATGTAATCAGATGATGCTCCTCTCGAATACAGGAATGGACCTCAGTTGAAATACGTAATGCTCTCTGTAGAATGATTGTCATCCCTAATTGAAATGCATATGGTATTGATTCAGTCCCATAACGTAAATCATACAAAACGATGATGTAAATAATTCTATGATGTAAATATTTGCTTATCTGAGCTGACAATGGAGGTGGAAATATAGTCATCGCAATCACAGGTGGTACGAACATTGGTAAAGCGTGGGAACAGAAGATTGTCTATTTCGTGGTGAAGGAAGTTTCCTCCTCCAACAAACGATTTTTGTATTGGCTGTTCGTGTCTATTCAATATGGAAATGTAAACAATTGAATTATAAATCTAAATTAAACCATTTTCAAGTCACCATATTCTTAAATTGTTGTCCTGTGAGCGCTGTATGTTTTACAGCCAATTTGCAAATAAATATCATCCATTATTTGGATGACAGTCATATGGATGCTCATCAGCTGATGATCAGTTCGAGCGATGCTATAATCAGTCGAAATATTACGGGTGTTTTCGTTCAGTGTAGAGAGGGTCTAGTATAAGAGAGGAGCGGATTCATAACAAACTACCTTGGCAACCTATGTCTAGGTGATTTCTAGCAACTTTTCCAATGCGCTGCGCTGCTCGATAGGTTCTGGCTTGGACAGTTCGTTTGGTTCAAAACCAGCCAGTCCGCTCTTCTCTTATACTAGATCTTCTCTACACCAGACGACAAGTTGCCATGAATACACTATATAACTATCATGACAAGTAACGGTGACAGCCGTTGCTTATAAGAAAGGAACATCGCGAAATCTCGACCAGCAATACAAAAAGGTGAATAAGCTTTTGTAATCAAACTTGCAATGCTCTTTCCTCGTGAACCAAACCTTGCCTTGCCAAACCATCAGCCATCAGGTAGGGGAAATTCTCTGCTATTCGATAGTGGTGTTCGATTGGTTAGCTTCGGTTTGCGAGATAAGGTCATTACAATTTGTTTGATCCGCCCTTTTGTATTGTTGGTCGAGCTCGAAAAACTTTGTTCTAAAACAAATTTATAGATATAGTTGGAAGTAGTGCTTAACAATGACTTCTCCCGATGATTACTAGGAAATCAAGGCACACCCACACAAACCAACATAATAACCATCATGTAAAGGAAGTCTTCTAGAAATATTAAAAAAGAGGAACTGCATTCTTCTTTGACTTGGGTATAGTCGCTTCGAGATCACGGACTACGATTTGGACAACCCTGACATCCGGTGAACATAAGCATCGACACGGCATCTATGGTTTGGTCACGTTTGTCAACAACTTCAGTTCCAAAAAGTTTATTACAGTAAAGAGTTGGAATAGAATTTATCTGTGCCTGTTTGTCCACATTCAGAACCATACGCCCCCAACGACCACTCTCCAGAGCTGTAATCTTGTAACCAAACTTGGAAGCATGGGTGCAAGTGATTTTGATCGATTCTCTTCATCTTTCGTTAATAACTCGTTGATTACCCTTTGCTTTCAAGGTTCTGACATTGACAAAGTACGCAAAAGGAGAGTGTCGCTACTTGATAGCAAACTACTCATGAGGAGTCTGTGTAGCTTACCGGCGTGTGCAAAAATGAAAGAAAATCAAAATTTCATTTTGTGATTGTTTCCCAAACACAGACATCATATTGAAACAGTATCGTGATTATGCATTGTAGCATTCTCTGTAAATTAC